>NC_090451.1:79886214-80186214 GCF_031143425.1 Pleurodeles waltl | reverse complement strand
CATGCTCAACATTGAAAAATTAGAACGATTGCCTTTTACCATGGCCGAAATCCCGTCTGCAGAGTGGTTAATACACGGGGTTATTAATCTGCCTATTTCTACGTTACAATTCACTTCTTGTTTGAAACATGTTCCGGTAGGCAGATATGAGAAGTTGGGGGATAGTTATATCCATGAGGTGTGGGAGCTTCCCTTCTTGTACAAATGTCTCAATGGCATGAAAGAGGTCTTTCTTAGCGGTAGTGAATGCGAGACTTCAGTCAGCCATTCAATGATTTGTAAGCAGGTGTCCTTGCATGGGGCATGTAATGCCTCGGTTGCAAACTTGGCTTGCTATGTGAAGGGAGTTCCGGTCCCCTTGATTAAACGCACATTCCAGGTGCCTTCAAACGGCAGCTACGTCCTCCTCAATAGTGAAGACTGTTGTGGCATGCGGGCCGGAATAGTTTACGTTGTTTCGGTCACTAAGGTCGTTACTTGCTGCGGGAGTGTGTTCTTTCCCCCCACTAAATTAAGGGAGGTAGCAGATATCTGGCCTCACATTGCTACTTCCAAGGTGAATTTCGACAAGTTAAGTAGACTAAAGGCTTTATTGTTTCAGAAGCATGTGGCCCTTACATCTGCACGCGAGACCTACGCACTTCAGGTGGCAAGGTCATCAGCGGAAATACAGTCCCTGTTAAATACCAACTTTCTGAACCACTTTGGTGAACTCGTGGGACGTATATTTAATGCGTCCAGCACGGCTGGATTAGCACATTTTTTCGAAGCCGTTGGTGTTGGTTTCGTTCACACCTTCTCTTCCATATTCGGTTTAATACCTTCGGCTATTCATTCAATTTTCGGAAGCATTTTTGGGGGATTTACGATAACTTTGGCTTTATTAGCCAGCATTTTGCTGTTGCTGTTGTTTTTCCGCAATGGCTGTCCCGCCGCAACAAGGACGAATGTGGGCGCTCCCATCAGCGCAGCTGTGTCGTGAACGCATGATGCAGCACTTTGGAGCAACACTCCTGGAACATTTGGGGTGTGACTGGTCTCTGTCATTCAGACCGGTTTTGGATTGTGTGCAGCCCGTGTTTCGGTGCTGTTGGTGCGATTTTGAACATGCACTGGACGTCTGTCTCTCACAGAAACACCCCCCAGTGGTTGATGCTGAGCTGTTGATGTTCCCGATAACGGCTCATTACCAGACATGCGCACTGCGGCTGCGTTTGCTTTGCGAGGCTGATTATGAGATACCCTTCCTGGAGGAAGTTGACATTAACTCGTTCACAGGCTCTGTACGGGATTCTAATGCTCTATTTTGTGGTAGTGTGGTCGAGCAGTAGGCTTATCAGAGGGTAGAGTTAAGCATTTGTTGTACACATACAGGCAATAAATGAGGAACACACACTCAAAGACATTTCCAGGTCAAAAGGTTTTTATATAGAAAAATATATTTTCTTAGTTTATTTTAAGAACCACAGGTTCAGGATTTACAAACAATACTTTAAATGAAAGGTATTTCACTCAGGTATTTTAGGAACTTTGAATAATCACAATAGCATGAACAGTTTTGACAAAAATGGCAATAAGCTATTTTAAAAGTGGACACTGCAAAAATCAACAGTTCCTGGGGGAGGTAAGTAAATGTTAAGTTCACAGGTAAGTAAAACACTTACAGGGTTCAAAGTTGTGTCCAAGGTAGCCCACCGTTGGGGGTTCAAGCCAACCCCAAAGTTACCACACCAGCAGCTCAGGGCCGGTCAGGTGCAGAGGTCAAAGCGGTGCCCAAAACACATAGGCTTCAATGGAAATAGGGGTGCCCCGGTTCCAGTCTGCCAGCAGGTAAGTACCCGCGACTTCGGAGGGCAGAACAGGGGGGTTTTGTAGGGCACCGGGGGGGACACAAGCAGGCACAGAAAGTACACCCTCAGCGGCACAGGGGCGGCCGGATGCAGAGTGCAAACAGGTATCGGGTTTTCAATAGGAATCAATGGGGAGACCCGGGGGTCTCTTCAACAATGCAGGCAGGCATAGGGAGGGCTCCTGGGGGTAGCCACCACCTGGGCTAGGCAGAGGGTCACCTGGGGGTCACTCCTGCACTGGAGTTCGGTTCCTTCAGGTCCTGGGGGCTGCGGGTGCAGTGTGGTTTCCAGGCATCGGGTTCCTTGAAGCAAGCAGTCGCAGTCAGGGGGAGCCTCTAGATTTTCCTCTGCAGGCGTCGCTGTGGGGGGCTCAGGGGGGGTCAACTCTGGCTACTCACGGGCTCGCAGTCGCCGGGGAGTCCTCCCTGTAGAGTTAGTTTTCCGCAGGTCGAGCGCGGGGCGTCGGGTGCAGAGTGGAAAGTCTCACGCTTCCGGCGGGAAACGTGTGGTCTTTAAAAGTTGCTTCTTTGTTTCCAAAAGTTGCAGTGTCTTGAACAGGGCCGCTGCTCTCGGGAGCTTCTTCGTCCTTTGGATGCAGGGTAGACCTCTGAGGCTTCAGAGGTCGCGGGACCCTGTTGGATGCGTCGCTGTTGCAGTTTTCTTTGAAGTTGTCTTCACTGCAGGGCCTCAGGTCAGCAGTCCTCCTTCTTTAGGTTGCAGGAATCTAGTTTCCTAGGTTCTGGGGAGCCCCTAAATACTGAATTTAGGGGTGTGTTTAGGTCTGGGAGGGCAGTAGCCAATGGCTACTATCCTTGAGGGTGGCTACACCCTCTTTGTGCCTCCTCCCTGAGGGGAGGGGGGCACATCCCTATTCCTATTGGGGGAATCCTCCAAAATCAAGATGAAGGATTTCTAAAGGCAGGGGTCACCTCAGCTCAGGACACCTTAGGGGCTGTTCTGACTGGTGGGTGACTCCTCCTTGTTTTTCTCATTATCTCCCCTGGACTTGCCGCCAAAAGTGGGGGCTGTGTCCAGGGGGCGGGCATCTCCACTAGCTGGAGTGCCCTGGGGCATTGTAACACGAAGCCTGAGCCTTTGAGGCTCACTGCTAGGTGTTACAGTTCCTGCAGGGGGAGGTGTGAAGCATCTCCACCCAGAGCAGGCTTTTTTTTCTGTCCTCAGAGAGCACAAAGGCCCTCACCACATGGGGTCAGAAACTCGTCTCTCAGCAGCAGGTTGGCACAGACCAGTCAGTCCTGCACTGAACAATTGGGTAAAATACAGGGGGCATCTCTAAGATGCCCTCTGTGTGCATTTTTTTAATAAATCCAACACTGGCATCAGTGTGGGTTTATTATTCTGAGAAGTTTGATACCAAACTTCCCAGTATTCAGTGTAGCCATTATGGAGCTGTGGAGTTTGTTTTTTACAAACTCCCAGACCATATACTTAATATGGCCACAACTGTACTTACAATGTCTAAGAATACACTTAGACACTGTAGGGACATATTTCTCATGCAGCTATGCCCTCACTTGTGATATAGTACACCCTGCCTTAGGGCTGTAAGGCCTGCTAGAGGGGTGACTTACCTATGCCACAGGCAGTATTTTGTGTGCATGGCATCCTGAGGGGGATGCCATGTTGACTTAGCCTTTTCCTCCCCACCAACACACACAATCTGCAATGGCAGTGTGCATGTGTTAGGTCAGGGGTCCCTTAGGGTGGCGTAACATATGCTGCAGCCTTTAGGGACCTTCCCTGGTCACAGGGCCCTTGGTACCACTGGTACCTTTTACAAGGGACTTATCTGTGTGCCAGGGGTGTGCCAATTGTGGAAACAATGGTACATTTTAGGTGAAAGAACACTGGTGCTGGGGCCTGGTTAGCAGGGTCCCAGCACACTTCTCAGTCAAGTCAGCATCAGTATCAGGCAAAAAGTGGGGGGTAACTGCAACAGGGAGCCATTTCTTTACACTTCCTGTGCGACTTGAGAATGGGAATGTGAAAATAAGCATCCTGCAAGTCGACTGACACCATCCAGTTCTCCTCGTTCAACACCAAAAGCACCTGTGCTAGAGTCAGCATTTTGAATTTCTCCTGTTTGAGGAACCAATTCAAAAGCATCAGGTCCAAGATAGGTCTCAGACGACCATCCTTTTTGGGAATCAGAAAGTACCTGGAATAGCACCCCTGACCCTTCTCCTGCTCCGGAACCAACTCTACTGCGCCCTTCAACAACAGGGAGAGAACCTCCTGTTCTAGCAACAGGAGATGATCTTCTGAACAAAAGGAAGGACGGGGAGGGAAGGGAGGAGGAATCTCCCTAAAGGGAAGAGCATAACATTTTCTCACCACACTGATGACCCAGGAATCTGATGTTATGGACTCCCACATGGGAAGAAAAAGAGAAAGCCTCCCCCCTACCGGAGAGACATGGGAGACGATGGCAAGAGGACTAAGGCTGCTTTCCTTGTGGCAACCCTCCAGAGGAAGCGGAAGGGTGCTGCTGCTGGGTAGCCCCTTTAGTGCGGACCCTACCCCGCCCCCTAAGCGATCGAGAAGGGAGGCTCGAAGACTGCTGCCCCGGCTGCTGTGATCTCCCACGAAAGGAAGCTCCTCTTCCAAAAACCCTACAGCCGCCTGAATGATCAAAACGGGGCGGAAGCAGCCTGCAGACCCAGTGACCTAGCAGTGGCCCTACATTCCTTAAAGCACTCTAGCGCAGAGTCCGCTTTAGATCCAAATAGTTTTGCCCCATCAAAAGGCAAATCCAACAACGTGGCCTGGACATCCAAAGAAAAACCAGAAGTGCGCAGCCACGCATGATGCCTGGTAGCCACTGATGTCCCCATGGCTCTTGCAACAGAGTCTGTGGTATCCAGCCCTGACTGAATGACTTGCGTAGCCGCCGCCTGAGCGTCCGAGAGTAGGCTATGCAAGTCCTGGGGCATGTCCGGAAGAACAGCCTTTGCCGCATCCATTATAGCATGTATGTACCTGCCAAGAATACAAGTAGCACTGGCAGATTTTAGCGCCATGCTACACGACGAAAACACTTTCTTGGCCGATTGTTCCATGCGCTTGGATTCCCGGTCAGATGGAACTCCCGGAAAAAAACCAGGGGCAGACCTCGAATAACAGGATGCCTGCACTACCAGACTCTCTGGCGAAGGATGTTTTTCGACAAAAACTCTGTGTCCCCCGGTGCAGACCTATAACGCCTGGCCACTGACCTACTGACAGCTGAAGAGGTGACAGGCTTCTTCCACACCTCTTCGATTGGTTCCATAAGAGCCTCATTAAATAGCAAAAGAGGATCCCCCATGGCTGTAGCAGGGTGCAGAATTTCCGTAAACAGGTTGGTTTTAACCTGAGCTGTAGGTAAGGGAAGTTCCAAAAAAGTCGCAGCCTTTCTAATTACTGAGTGGAAGGTGGCTGCCTCCTCCGTAT
This sequence comes from Pleurodeles waltl, assembly GCF_031143425.1. Classification (NCBI taxonomy): domain Eukaryota; kingdom Metazoa; phylum Chordata; class Amphibia; order Caudata; family Salamandridae; genus Pleurodeles; species Pleurodeles waltl. The sequence goes on along the minus strand of NC_090451.1, from coordinate 80,180,911 downwards.
ATTCTCCTGGGGAGGCCAGATCCCATTCTGGGGAAGTATCAAGCCCACTTGCTGTATCCAGTCCTGGGAACTCACTCTGGGGATCAGTGATCTCCCCCTCTTCAAGGAATTGTTGCCGGTATTCCCTTTCTTCCAGCAACCTGAGGGCCTTCCGCCTGGATCTCAACTTGGCCCCCAGCCCCGGCGTCGACATGGAGTGCAACGACGTCGGTGAATGGCGCCTGGAAGGCGTCATGACAGGATCTCCGGATCCACCTGACGCCGCAGATGGATCCACCGACGCCATGGACAAAGCGCCTGCATCCGACGACGCCATACGGCCTCTAGGTTCCATCTCCTCCGACAACGGCGTCGAAGGTCTCTCCCTCGACGTCGACGGCTGCGCCGCCGGCAGAGGCGCCTGGCTAGAGTCTCCAGCCGGACAGAACGGCATAAATGGCGTCGGCCTGTATGGAGCCGGAACGCCGAGATTGAATGCCAGGGGACCAGTGGGGCCAGCCGGCGCACCACCTCCCGGAGCCATATTTTGGAATATGGCAAACATGGCATTGAGAAATGCCGCCGTATGTGTCCCCGGAGCCGGGAACGAAGGATAGCCTTGAGGAGCCGGAGCTGGCGCCGGGCTGGACTCTTGCGCGTCTGGATGCGCCGGAGAAGCCAGATGACGTTGAGGCTCAACAACCTCGAAGACTGATGGCGCCAGGGACGTCTGCGGAGTCACTGGCTGTGGGGACACCGTCAGACTCACTTCCCAAGACTTACGGCGCCGAGTCGACGGAGATCTCGACTCCGATCGACTCCTGGACCGACGCCGAGAGTCACGGTGACGCCGCTTCTTATGAGACGACTTCCCTGAAGACGATCCATGGTGCCGCTTCCTCTCCTCCTTCAACTTAGCTAAAAATAGCTTAGCCTCACGCTCCTTCAACGCCTTCGGATTCATCTTCTGACAGGAGCCGCATTCTTGGACGTCGTGATCCGAACTGAGGCACCAAAGGCAGTCGTCGTGAGGATCAGTCACCGACATCCGACCTCCACACTCCCTGCAGGGCTTAAAACCCGATTTCTTTGGAGCCGACATAAAGAAAAACACAAAGTATCCCCTCCGAAGAGCGAACGATACAGGGAGCCAGAAAAGTAACCGTTATCGAAGGAACGGAAAAAAGGGAACTGACGTCAGCACGCCGGCTAGGGCCTCTTATTGCCACGATGACGTCAGGCGGAGCCGCCTCGAGTCGGGTAATTGTGACGTCCTCGCCGACGTGCAGAGCTAGAGAGAAGTTTCCGTCGAATGCTACGCATGGGGAGAATTCATTAAGTGAGGAATCCACAGGTAGTTGTATCCATCAGAAATCCATGATCAAAGCCATACCTGACAAGGAAAGGGAAAGATGTATATAGGAGACTGTAGCAGTAAAATGGTTGAGAGGAATCGCTATGCATAGCTTAAGACCGCTGCAAGCTTAATGATGTCCAACAGACCATTAACATTCCAAGACATTACGGCAATGGGGAATGTGGTGGGATGAATGGTGACTGTAATGGAATGGCGTCAGCACATCAAGGCGCTGAAGTAGTAAGTATAATGTGAATGTGTGCGAGGGGGTAGAGGCTGCCGTGGGCACGTTGGCTGCAGGTCTGTGACAACCTAGAAGAAAACACAATTAAGCATTCAACGTCAAACAATACAACTCCCCCTCACCATACTTCCCCCATAGAAGCATCTGTCACCCCATTACTACCCCCCCAAAAGAGAGCCAAGATAAAGTGTGTGGTGTGGAGTGGTGGACCCCTCCATAATGTAGGATACATATTACAACGTCAATGCGAAATCACAGATGTGAGATAAAACTACGTCCCCACTGAGGTGGTGCGGGGCGTTGAGGAAGGCCTCTTTAGCTATACCATAGTTACTCGAGAATCGTAGGTGTCTGGCTCAGTCTGTCTGCTTCTTGGGAAGTCTCAGGATTATTGTCGCTCAGGTCTGAAGAGTGGTCATGCCGTGCAGAAGCCAGCGGAGGCAAGGTTCCAATGCTCTGTGAGCATGAAGTTTGCCTCTCCCCACCCTTCCTTCTATGGGATCTAGTGCGGGATTGTTTAGGTCAACCAGTCGCCTCTGATGCAGTTCCAGGTACTCGGACAGAGACCAGAAAGGGGGGCAGCTGTCCAGAGCCAAGGATTCACCCCTCTTCAATCAGCCACGTACAAGCCAACTCAGATGTGTCAAAAAAGTGAGTCTTGTTTGCATGAATCACCTTAAGGCGGTGCCGGAAAGAGAAGAATGTAGGATATGTGTAGAGCATGTAGTTTTTGTTTAACTGGTTTTTAGAAGTAATGTCATGGATGGACCTCACATGTGTAGTCTGGGAAAATAAGGATTTGTGAGTTCTGGACTGAGTTCTGTCTGCCGCCAAGGATTCACCTCTCTTCAGTCAGCCATGTCCAAGCCGACTCAGGTGTGTAAAAAAAGTGAGTCTTGTTCGCATGAATCACATTAAGGTTTTGTAAGGAAATGCCTTCTGGGCATGGTTACCCCCTGAATTTTTGCCTTTGCTGATGCCAAGTTATGATTTGAAAGTGTGCTGAGGCCTGCTAAACAGGCCCCAGCACCAGTGTTCTTTCCCTAAACTGTACCTTTGTCTCCACAATTGGCACAACCCTGGCACCCAGTTAAGTCCCTTGTAACTGGTACCTCCGGTACCAGGGGACCTGATGCCAGGGAAGGTCTCTAAGGGCTGCAGCATGTCTTATGCCACCCTAGGGACCCCTCACTCAGCACAGACACACTGCTTGCCAGCCTTTGTGTGCTGGTGGGGAGAAAATGACATGGCACTCCCCTCAGGGTGCCATGCCAACCTCACACTGCCTATGGCATAGGTTAGTCACCCCTCTAGCAGGCCTTACAGCCCTAAGGCAGGGTGTACTATACCACAGTTGAGGGCATAGGTGCATGAGCACTATGCCCCTACAGTGCCTAAGCAAAACCTTTGACATTGTAAGTGCCGGGTAGCCATAAGAGTATATGGTCTGGGAGTCTGTCAAACACGAACTCCACAGCACCATAATGGCTACAATGAAAACTGTGAAGTTTGGTATCAAACTTCTCAGCACAATAAATGCACCCTGATGCCAGTGTGCACTTTATTGTACAAATACACCCAGAGGGCATCTTAGAGATGCCCCCTGAAAACATACCCAACTTCCAGTGTGGGCTGACTAGTTTTTGCCAGCTTGCCACACACCAGACATGTTGCTGGCCACATGGGGAGAGTGCCCTTGTCACTCTGTGGCAAGTAACAAAGCCTGTACTGGGTGGAGGTGCTTCTCACCTCCCCCTGCAGGAACTGTAACACTTGGCGGTGAGCCTCAAAGGCTCACCCCCTTTGTTACAGTGCCACAGGGCATCCCAGCTAGTGGAGATGCCCGCCCCTCCGGCCACTGCCCCCACTTTTGGCAGCAAGGCTGGAGGAGATAATGAGAAAAACAAGGAGGAGTCACTCCCCAGTCAGGACAGCCCCTAAGGTGTCCTGAGCTGAGGTGACTCTGACTTTTAGAAATCCTCCATCTTGCAGATGGAGGATTCCCCCAATAGGATTAGGGGTGTGACCCCCTCCCCACAGGGAAGAGGAACAAAGAGGGTGTAGCCACCCTCAGGGCTAGTAGCCATTGGCTACTACCCTCCCAGACCTAAACACCCCCCTAAATTGAGTATTTAGGGGCCCTCAGAACCGAGGAAGATAGATTCCTGCAACCTGAAGACGAAGAAGGACTGCTGACCTGAAAGCCCTGCAGAGAAGACGGAGACACCAACTGCTTTGGCCCCAGCCCTACTGGCCTGTCTCCCCACTTCGAGAAAAACTTCAACAGCGACGCATCCCAAAAGGTTCAGCGACCTCTGAAGCCTCAGAGGACTACCCTGCATCTAAAAGGACCAAGAAGCTCCAGAGAACAGCGACCCTGTTCAACAAATCTGCAACTTTGCAACAAAGAAGCAACTTTTAAAGACCAAACGTTTCCCGCCGGAAGCGTGAGACTTTCCACTCTGCACCCAACGCCCCTGGCTCGACCTGCAGAAAACTAACTCTGCAGGGAGGACTCCCCGGCGACTGCGAGCCTGTGAGTAGCCAGAGTTGACCCCCCTGAACCCCCACAGCGACGCCTGCAGAGGAAATCCAGAGGCTCCCCCTGACCGCGACTGCATGCTTCAAGGAACCAGACGCCTGGAAACCACACTGCACCCGCAGCCCCCAGGACCTGAAGGAACCAAACTCCAGTGCAGGAGTGACCCCCAGGTGACCCTCTGCCTAGCCCAGGTGGTGGCTACCCCGAGGAGCCCCCCGTGCCTGCCTGCATCGTTGAAGAGACCCCCGGGTCTCCCCATTGAATCCTATTGAAAACCCAACGCCTGTTTGCACTCTGCACCCGGCCGCCCCAGTGCCGCTGAGGGTGTACTTTCTGTGCCTGCTTGTGTCCCCCCCGGTGCCCTACAAAACCCCCCTGGTCAGCCCTCCGAAGTCGCGGGTACTTACCTGCTGGCAGACTGTAACCGGGGAACCCCTATTTCCATTGAAGCCTATGTGTTTTGGGCACCACTTTGACCTCTGCACCTGACCGGCCCTGAGCTGCTGGTGTGGTAACTTTGGGGTTGCCTTGAACCCCCAACAGTGGGCTACCTTGGACCCAACTTTGAACCCTGTAAGTGTTGTACTTACCTGTGAACTTAACATTTACTTACCTCCCCCAGGAACTGTTGATTTTTGCAGTGTCCACTTTTAAAATAGCTTATTGCCATTTTTGCCAAAACTGTACAAGCTATTGTGATAATTCAAAGTTCCTAAGATACCTGAGTGAAATACCTTTCATTTAAAGTATTGGTTGTAAATCCTGAACCTGTGGTTCTTAAAATAAACTAAGAAAATATATTTTTCTCTATAAAAACCTATTGGCCTGGAATTGTCTTTGAGTGTGTGTTCCTCATTTATTGCCTGTGTGTGTACAACAAATGCTTAACACTACCCTCTGATAAGCCTACTGCTCGACCACACTACCACAACATAGAGCATTAGAATTATCTCTTTTTGCCACTATCTTAACTCTAAAGGGAGCCCTTGGACTCTGTGCACACTATTTCTTACTTTGAAATAGTACATACAGAGCCAACTTCCTACAGGTGTGCCGGAAACAGAAGCATGTAGGATAAATGTATAGCATGTAGTTTTTAACTGGTTTGTAGGAGTGACGGGGTGCTTGGACCGCACGTGTGTAGTCTAGGAAAATAAGGTTTTGTGAGTTCTGGAAGCAGAGGTCCATGTGAGAACGTGCCTCTCTCAGGATTCAGTCTTGGTCTTTAAAATTGAATAGGCGTGCAATCATCGGTCTAGGTGACAATCCTGGAGGAGGCCTGTGTCTGAGCGCTCAGTGGTTGTGCTCCACAGCAAACCAGGACGGCAGCTTGACAAGCAAGATCCAAGTTTTAATCCAATATTCCAAAAACTTTCTGCCACGATTGCACTCCATGTCTTTCGGAAATACAATGAAGCGCAAATTATTGGGCCTCGAGCGATTCTCTGCATCTTCGGCCCGTTGCTGGATGTTCTGTGTGCAGGAGAGTAGACGGTTCACCTTGGTCTGTAGATCAGTTATTGTGTCTTCTATCGTGGAGCTACGCCTCTCTGCTTCTGTGATGCGGCCTGTGGTGTTTTTGAGGTCTTGATGGAGGAACGCCACATCAACCAGCACCTCCCTAATTTTAGCCTCCTCCGACAACTGCGAAAGGTTAAAAGCCTGCAGGATCTTGTCAGTGTCACCCTCTGCAGAGACTGGGGATTTCATGGCGTCACTTTCAGATGTTCCCCTCAGAACTGTGAACTTGTCAATGTAAGACTGAGTGGGCTGGGGCCTCGCGATCTTGTCCATCCCAATGGCACTGGGAGTCAGTATCTAACGTGACGTATGGCCATCCGACCCGCTTGTCACAGCTTGCAGCACCACGAGCAGTCTGATGTCTGAGTACTGGTAAGCATCCCAGGGAACCAAGGAGGATCCACAAGATAGGTTTTCCCAAATCTATGTGGCGATTGGGCCTCCAGGCAACTTTAAGAGGAGGTAGAGACGGGGCCCCACCGGAGGAACCACAGGCAGCACTCAGGGAGCCGGGGCAGAAAGCAGTCCCCAGATCAGCAAGTCAACATGTGCTCACCACTCCCACAAGCTGTCGCCAGCACAGACCGTCTCCTAGGGCCCCATGCATCCCTTATGTTCTCACAGGCACAACTCTAGAGGCATCAAGACAGGTGAGTCCAGCTGGGGGGCTGGGGCCAGCAGAAAACAAGGGTGCCCCAAGTGGCTGCAGAGCAGTGGTAGGCTGTCTCCTCGGTGGGGGGGGGGGAACCAGAGTGGGCTAGTGCAGTTAGTCAATTTCCCCGTGCTCTCAGCACCCCCCACTCCCTCCAGCATCACTATCATCATCTTCAGCCTCACGGAGAAGAAGAGAAGGGATAGGGGGTGAGGACAGCTGCACCCCCCTCCCAGCTATCCTCAGGCACGAGTCCGCAGGCCGGTACCTGGAAGCGCACAGGACTCGCGTCAGGTCCGAGGCCCAGGTTGAGTTGTACTATGTGGCAGTGGCACTAGAGCGGGCCGGTCCGCATTTTTGAGCCCGCAGCAGCTCAGATCTCCAGTCATGATGGGCGGGCAGGGAGGGGTATCACTCAAAGTTCCATCTGATAATTTTCATAATTGGGCTTTCAGCAAGCCGTTCCTTCTCTCAGTCAGTTCTGCAGCTTGTGGATAGTATGGAATATGATAAATCCACTCAATATTGTGTAGTGAGCAATAATCTTGCACCAATATTCCTTTGAAATGTGACCCGCTATCACTCTGGATTTCGAGTGAGACTCTGCATTACAACATTAACAAGTCCAAAGTTTTAATGGTATTAAACTGAGTGGCACGTTTGCAAGGGATGGCAATCAGGTAACCAGAATACGTGTCCACTACTGTGCAAGTGTATTAAAACCCACAACTAGTCAGTAGTGGCCCAATGTAATCAATTTGCCATATCTGTCCTGGCAACTTCCCCCTCCCCATCTGACCTTTGACAGTTTGCGGGACAGATCTCTGTTGTGTGTGATGACAAATAGGACACTGCATGATCACTGTTTTTATCAAATCTAGGGGAATGTGCATCCCTCTAATCTCTGCACACCTGTTAGTGGCCTTCTCTCCCAGATGTCCACACTTTTGGTGCACCCACTTAACCATCCGCACCAAGTCAGAATCCTGTGTCACCATTTCTGCCTTCGAGATTTTGGCTTTCTCGTCTGCAAGGGAATAAAAACCATAGTTCTAGCAAGTCAGTGGGACAGTGGGCATCTACGTGATACACAGTAACGGTACTTTGCTCTAGCATTTCCCAAATGTCTTGCCACAATTCCTTGCCCCACACCTCCTTAGAATGTACTTGCCAGTTATGTGCAAGCCATGTTGAAAGCCAGGTTCCTAACCCATTGGCGGCAGACCAAGAATCAGTATAAATGTGACAGATCCCTGGCAATTCTTGTTTCAGTGCCGATATACAGCATATAATTCTGCGTATTGACTACTCTTCCCTTCTTTTGCAGTTGATAACTTCTTGGTGACTGAGTTATATGACACCGCCTTCCAAAGTCTTTTGGCCCCCACATATTTGGCTGAACCATTGATAAACCATCATGCTTCCTAACCTCAGGGGATAAGGATTCAAATGGCTCACCCACCTCACTGGTGACTCATCTCTGGTACCTCCTGCACCCTCTCATCCTGCATGGGGGGGGGGGTGCCACCTGTTCATGCAGGGCTGCTGTCCCTGCTGGTCCCACTCAGGCCCTGTCCTGTATGTACCACTTCCACCGGATTATACTGGCCTCATGTGCATGTCCTATGCAGTGAGTTTTAGGTGAACTCATCACCCACTGCATTAATGGAATTTCAGGTCTCAGAATCGCATTATGACCTGGGGTCAATTGCTCCATATCCACTAGAGGCCAGTAACATGCAAGTAACTGTTTCTCAAAGGGAGTATATCGCGCTCCAGCATCTGGGAGCTTTTTGGTCCAGAAACCCGGGGCACCCTCTTCTTCCCTGTTTTTGCCACATGCTCCAATTTGCATACTGCCCCTGAATGGTTACATGTAACTCAATGTCTCCTTCCTGTACTGGCCATAAGTCTAAAGCCTGCTGAATTGCCTCCTTTGCCAAGTTAAACGCACACTGCTGCTGCTCTCCCCCATTCAAACTCATGTTTCTTTCTTGTCACTTTGTACAAAGGGGCCAAAATCTCACTCAAGTGAGGGATATGCGGTCTTCAAAACCCCAAAAGTCCAATGAATCGCTGAGTCTCCTGCTTACTAGAGAGTGGCAAATTCTATTATCTTTTGTTTAGCTTGCAGCAACACCTCTCTATGTCCCTGATTCCAAAGGATTCCTAGAAAATTCACATTTTGAGAAGGTCCTTCTGTCTTATCCGGATTAATCATCCACCCTTTGCTCTGCAAGAGTTCCACAACCCTGTCCAACTGAGTCTGCACCTGTCCTGTCTCTCTCCCTGAATCATCACATCATCTATATAATGAGACAATTGCACCCCTGGAATGACAGATACTTTGTCCAGGTGTTCTTGAACCAGCTGGTGACAGATGGTGGGGCTATGTACATACCCTTGGGGAAGCCTTAGCATTTGGAATTGTCTGCCCTTCCACAAGAAAGCAAATTGCTCCTGTCTCTAAGGGGCCAATGGTATAGAAAAGAAAGCACTGGCAATATCAATTGTTGCATACCAGGTCCTTTTATGATTTTGTATTCTCTCAAAGTGATGGTGTCGGGGACTGCAGCAAGTGAGGTATATATTTGTTCAATTGGCTGTGATTAATAGTCATTCTATAGCGCCCATCCGGTCAGTGCACAGGCCACAGAGGATTGTTCCATTCCCATCAATTCCTGTACAGTCTCACTTATTTCCTCATGCGCTCCCGGAATTCGGTATTGTTTCAAAAGAACCATCTTGGTTGCTGGGGGCACCTTCACTGTGGGTATCTTCAGATGACCCACCCTCGCTGCTGCCACTGAAATATATGTCTTTGATCCAAACTGATGATAACCATCATCCAAGTATAAAGTTATTCCCTTCAGAATGTCAATTCCCAATACATACTCTAGGAGGGGCACAATCAAAACAGTATATTCTCTTTTTGGAATTCTCCCTATTTTCATTTGAACAGTAGTCTGCACTGTGGGGTTTGCTTTTCACCCAACCCTGTGATGGTATAGTACTGACCTGTACATTTTTTTGAATTTCTATAAATTAAACAGCCCTCCGCTCCGGTGTCGACTAAGGCCCGAACCTTTTGAACATTTTTGTGATTCCAATGAAATTCTAAATCAACATGGGGTCTGTTACTTTTAGGAGAGTTTGGCCTGTTTCCTAATCTGATTTAAACCTGTCAACTTTTGCCCAAGTCAGATCTGGGTATAAGCTCTCATATCTCCAAGGAGATGCCTCGTCTTCCCTGTTTTCTGCAGTTAACCAATCACTGTTTAACTCTTCCTCCTCTTTCCCCTGCAAAGAAAGATTTTTTTCCCTCTCTTTCCCTTCATCCTGCATCTGTGGCTGGTCCCAATTCACTCGTTTATTATCCTGCTTATTCACTTTCCTGCTGCCTCCTTTCTGTCCAGCCCTCGTTTATGGTTCGTCTCCCACAAACTTTTGGTATCTATCCCATCAATCTGCTCCTTGTTGACCCCTCCTTCAGTAATGCCATAAACATGTCTCTGCTAGATACTCTATTATATGCGCGACCCCTCAGACCTCAAGGCTCTCTCAGGTTTTGTCCAGTCTCCAAGCTCTCCTAACTTGCAAAATGCCTCAATTACATCTTTCAATGCATGCCCTGTCTGATTAATTAGGAGAGTCATTATTACTTGCTTGTAAGCTGAAGGAGCAAGGCGAATAATTATATTTCACACTGACAGAGAGCGATCCTTGTAACAGATGTAGGAGGCTGGCCTGGCTTGTAGTGGGTACCAGAGGTACTTACACCTTGTGCCAGGTCCAGTTATCTCTTATTAGTGTAGAAGAGGTGTTTCTAGCAGCTTAGGCTGATAGAAGGCAGCTATGGCAAAGCAGCTTAGGCTGAACTAGGAGACATGTAAAGCTCCTACTATACCACTGGTGTCATATGCACAATATCATAAGAAAACACAATACACATAAGTACTAAAAATAAAGGTACTTTATTTTTATGACTATATGCCAAAAGTATCTCAGTGAGTACCCTCAGTATGAGGATAAATTATAAACACAAGATATATGTACTCAAACCAAAATTATGCAGGTAATAGCAAGAAAAGTCATGCAAGCAGTGTAAAATTACAGTAGATTGCAATAGGAGCACATAGGTATAGGGGCAACACAAACCATATACTCCAAAAGTGGAATGCGAACCACAAATGGACCCCAAACCTATGTGAGCTTGTAGAGGGTCGCTGGGACTGTAAGAAAACAGTGAGGGTTAGAAAAATAGCCCACCCCAATACCCTGAAAGGTAGGTGTAAAGTGCACCTACTACCCCCAGAGAGCACAGAAGTCGTGATAGGGGGTTTCTGCAGGAGGAACAAACACCAGCAATGCAACAACAGTGGATTTCCGGACCTGAGTACCTGTAAGACAAGGGGACCAAGTCCAATAGTCGCGACAGTGTCGAGAGTGGGCAGGAGCCCAGGAAATGCCAGCTGAGGGTGCAAGGAAGAGGGCTAGAAACTTCCCCTTTGGAGGATGGATGTCCCACGTCGTGAAGGAGCTTGCAGACGTGTTCCCACGCAGAAAGACCGCAAACAAGCCTTGCTAGCTGCAAGGGTCGCGGTTAGGGTTTTTGGATGCTGCTGTGGCCCAGGAGGGACCAGGATGTCGCCACTTGGATGAGGAGACAGAGGGGGCGCCCAGCAAGTCAAGGAGCCCTCACAGAAGCAGGCAGCACCCGCAGAAGTACCGGAACAGGCACTTAGAAGAGGAGTGAACCGGAGCTCACCCAAAGACACAAAAGGGAGTCCCACGACGCCGGAGGACAACTCAGGAGGTTGTGCACTGCAGGTTAGAGTGTCGGGGACCCAGGCTTGGCTGTGCACGAAGGACATCCTGGAAGAGTGCACAGGAGCCGGAGCAGCGGCAAATCACGCAGTACCCAGCAATGCAGTCTAGCATGGGGAGGCAAGGACTTACCTCCACCAAACTTGGACTGAAGAGTCACTGGACTGTGGGAGTCACTTGGACAGAGTTGCTGAGTTCCAGGGACCACGCTCGTCGTGCTGAGGAGGGGACCCAGAGGACCGGTGATGCAGTCTTTTGTTGCCTGCGGTTGCAGGGGGAAGATTCCGTCGACCCACGGGAGATTTCTTCAGAGCTCCTGGTGCAAGAAGGAGGCAGGCTACCCCCAGAGCATGCACCACCAGGAAACAGTCGAGAAGGCGGCAGGATCAGCGATACAAGGTTGCAGTAGTCGTCTTTGCTACTTTGTTGCGGTTTTGCAGGCGTCCTGAGCAGTCAGCGGTCGATCCTTTGGCAGAAGGTGAAGAGAGAGATGCAGAGGAACTCTGATGAGCTCTTGCATTCGTTATCTAAAGAATTCCCCAAAGCAGAGACCCTAAATAGCCAGAAAAGGAGGTTTGGCTTCCTAGGAATGAGGATAGGATAGCAACACAGGTAAGAGCCTATCAGAAGGAGTCTCTGACGTCACCTGCTGGCACTGGCCACTCAGAGCAGTCCAGTGTGCCAGCAGCACCTCTGTTTCCAAGATGGCAGAGGTCTGGAGCACACTGGAGGAGCTCTGGGCACCTCCCCTGGGAGGTGCAGGTCAGGGGAGTGGTCACTCCTCTTTCCTTTGTCCAGTTTCGCGCCAGAGCAGGGCTGGGGGATCCCTGAACCGGTGTAGACTGGCTTATGCAGAGATGGGCACCATCTGTGCCCATCAAAGCATTTCCAGAGGCTGGGGGAGGCTACTCCTCCCCAGCCCTGACACCTTTTTCCAAAGGGAGAGGGTGTAACACCCTCTCTCTGAGGAAGTCCTTTGTTCTGCCTTCCTGGGCCAAGCCTGGCTGGACCCCAGGAGGGCAGAATCCTGTCTGAGGGGTTGGCAGCAGCAGCAGCTGCAGTGAAACCCCAGGAAAGGTAGTTTGGCAGTACCCGGGTCTGTGCTAGAGACTCGGGGGATCATGGAATTGTCTCCCCAATGCCAGAATGGTATTGGGGTGACAATTCCATGATCTTAGACATGTTACATGGCCATGTTCGGAGTTACCATTGTGACGCTATACATAGGTAGTGACCTATGTACAGTGCACGCGTGTAATGATGTCCCCGCACTCACAAAGTCCGGGGAATTTGCTCTGAACGATGTGGGGGCACCTTGGCTAGTGCCAGGGTGCCCACACACTAAGTAACTTGGCACCCAACCTTCACCAGGTGAAGGTTAGACATATAGGTGACTTATAAGTTACTTAAGTGCAGTGGTAAATGGCTGTGAAATAACGTGGACGTTATTTCGCTCAGGCTGCAGTGGCAGGCCTGTGTAAGAATTGTCAGAGCTCCCTATGGGTGGCAAAAGAAATGCTGCAGCCCATAGGGATCTCCTGGAACCCCAATACCCTGGGTACCTCAGTACCATATACTAGGGAATTATAAGGGTGTTCCAGTATGCCAATGTGAATTGGTAAAATTGGTCACTAGCCTGTTAGTGACAATTTTGGGTATACAGAGAGAGCATATCCACTGAGGTTCTGGTTAGCAGAGCCTCAGTGAGACAGTTAGGCATCACACAGGGAACACATACATATAGGCCACAAACTTATGAGCACTGGGGTCCTGGCTAGCAGGGTCCCAGTGACACATAACAAACATACTGAAAACATAGGGTTTTCACTATGAGCACTGGGCCCTGGCTAGCAGGATCCCAGTGAGACAGTGAACACACCCTGACATATACTCACAAACAGGCCAAAAGTGGGGGTAACAAGGCTAGAAAGAGGCTACTTTCTCACACAACCTCACACAACCCCACCCACCCCCCAAAACGAAGGACAATAAGGCTAACCTTGGCCAGTTGAGACTTTATTGTCTAAGTGGTCATAAGTAGAGAGTAGCTCTGCAATAGACTGGTTACTCCCTTTATCATCCACTATATGGTTACTTCCCTGTGGGGATGTAAACCACCCTGTTTGAAGTTTTTTAGCTAAGCAACAATGTGAAGATATATTTTCAGAGTTTCTATCAGTAAGTTTTAGTTTAGAACAGTGGGAATTGTCCACTGGACCTATTTCTAAGGATGAGAATGCCAGACAGGGGTGCTGTCTCAGTAAAGCCATAGGTGGGCAAAAACTGTGTCCATATGGCTGGAAGAGAGAACAGGGATGCTGTTTCTCTTTAGTTGGAGCAGGGCAGGGATGCTGTCCTATGAGCTCCACACTAGGGCAGGGCTGCTGTCCTAAGTGTTGTGAGGTAGTGCAGGGTTTCTGCACTAAAGTTTCTCTGGGAGGGTTGGACGGATGCTCCATGTTAACTAAAATGGTGCTCTTTTTCTCACCAATCTTAGTTATCCCACAGAGAGGTACTTCCACCTCAGGGAGTACAGCTATGCCAGCTGATGATTCCCTTGGAACAGGTGACACCCCAGGAGAGGTTTCTCCCACCACAGGAATGGTATCCTGAATGGCAGGGTGGTTAGGGGATACTGGGATACCCTTTTTACCTGTTGTTGGAAAGGGATCCTGAGTTTTCAGGCCTTCTTCTCTCCTTTGCCTTTTCATTTCAGTAGAAATGAGAGGGAACAATTCCTCAGGGATACCCAGCATGGCTGCATGGGTATAAAACTCTACCTCAGCCCAACCTGAGGTCTCTAGGTCATTACCTAAGAGACAGTCTACAGGTAAGCTAGGTGATACTACCACCTGCTTAGGGCCAGTAACTCCACTCCAACTAAGCTGAACTATAACCAAGGGAAGAAACTTAGTGGAGTTATGGACATCAATAATCTTGTACTGTTGTCCAATGATGTGTTGTTCAGGGGGCACTAGGTTTTCAGTCACCAAAGTGATACTGGCACCTGTGTCCTTGTAGGCCTGGGCCTCAACACCATTTATTGAAACTGTCTGCCTGTACTTATCCATTGTAAGGGGACAAGCAGACAGTGTGGCAAGGCCAATGCCACTAGGTGTGACAGAAACTGTCTTGGGACTGACTACCCCAGTTTCTATGATTGACCCATAAGTGAACCCAACTACACCCTTAGCTTGACTGTTGCCAGCAGTCCCACCACTATTACCACTACTGCTAGGGGCACTAGAGCTTGATGTATTAGTGGTGGTAGGCTCAGGGGGTTTACCTGGACAGGACTTATCCCCTGGCCTATGGCCTTTATTTTTACACACAAAGCACCAAGGCTTTTTAATGTGTGTAGGTTGTGAAGAAGAGGAAGAATTTGTTTTATCCTCACCCCCTGAAGAGTGTTTAGGATTTGAAGAAGGATCTTTGGTTTTACCCTTGTCCCCATGCTTATCCTGAGATTTCTCACCATCTTTCTTCTTGCCATCCTTGTCACCCCCTGTATGAACTTTTCTGTTCACTCTTGTTCTGACCCATTTGTCTGCCTTCTTTCCCAATTCTTGGGGAGAGGTCAGATCTGAGTCCACCAGATATTGGTGTAACAAATCAGACACACAGTTATTCAGAATATGCTCTCACAGGATCAGATTATACAGGCTTTCATAGTCAGAAACTTTACTGCCATGTAACCACCCCTCCAAGGCCTTCACTGAATAGTCAACAAAGTCTACCCAGTCTTGTGAGGACTCTTTTCTGGTTTCTCTGAACTTAATCCTGTATTGTTCAGTGGTTAAGCCAAATCCATCCAAGAGTGCATTCTTCAAAACTGTAAAATTATTGGCATCACTTTCCTTCACAGTAAGGAGCCTATCCCCACCCTTTCCACTGAAAGATAGCCATAGGATAGCAGCCCACACTGCCTTTGAGGGACCCCCTGTACAACACAGGCCCTCTCAAGTGCAGCAAACCACTTGTTAATGTCATCCCCCTCCTTGTAAGGGGGAACTATCTTATGCAGATTCCTAGAATCATGCTCTTTTACAGGATTACTATCTGGAATACTGCTGCTGCCACCATGGGGTCCAAACCCCAACCTCTGTCTTTCTTTTTCTAAGTCTAAAGATTCCCTGTCTAGAGCCAGCTGTTGCTGTTTAAGCTTCAGCCTGGTCTCTTCCACTCTCAATCTATTGAGTTCCCTTTCTAACATTCTGTCATCAGGGTGGGTGGGTTGGGCATGCTTTGACACAGAAGAATGATGTGAATGAACAGAGGGAGACCTTTCCCTAACAGTTGGCACCCTAACAACCTGGCCTGCAGGAATAACATTCCTACTGTGATGGGAGCTTCCATTACTACCAGTTATGCTAGGTGGCCTGTTAAGGGGCAGGTTGGGAAGGATACCATCTAACACTCTCCCTAGGGGTGCCCCAGAGTCAGAGTGTGAACCATCTCCTAACTTCTCAATGGATGTGCCAGCTAAGGCCTTATCATTCTCAATAAGCATGTTAGATAACAATTCTCTAGAGGGATTCTTCCCTACCCCTAAACCTCTATCAATGCAGAGACTCCTCAAACCTTTCCAGTTAAGGTGGTCATAAGCTGAGCTGACCAGATCAAGAGCAGGACCTATATCAGACATGATAGAAAAAGGTTTAGGGACAGATAAAAGAAAGAAAAAGTTTCAGGACCTTTTAAGGACACAGAAAAAAACTTTTTCAACTTTTTAGAAACTTTTTGAAAGTTTAGAGGTACTTTTCAGCACTTAGCAAATAGAGTAAGAGAAGAAAAGCAAAACTTTTTGGTTAGGTGTACATACACTGAACTTGTTTTGTATATTTTTCTCTTATGAAAAGTACAAAATGACAAAGTGGTAAGCAGTTACAAGTACTTATCCCACCACTGCACAACCAATGTAGGAGGCTGGCCTGGCTTGTAGTGGGTACCAAGGGGTACTTACACTCTGTGCCAGGTCCAGTTATCCCTTATTAGGGTAGAAGTGGTGTTTCTAGCATCTTAGGCTGATAGAAGGTAGCTATAGCAGAGCAGCTTAGGCTGAACTAGGAGACATGCAAAGCTCCTACTATACCACTGGTGTCATATGCACAATATCATAAGAAAACACAATACACAGATATACTAAAAATAAAGGTACTTTATGTTTATGACAATATGCCAAAAGTATCTCAGTTCGTACCCTCAGTATGAGGATGCCAAATATAAACAAGATATATGTACACAATACCAAAAATATGCAGTAATAGCAAAAGGAAGTAATGCAAGCAGTGTAAAATTACAATGTATTGCAATAGGAGCACATAGGTATAGGGGCAACACAAACCATATACTCCAAAAGTGGAATGCGAATAACGTATGGACCCCAAACCTATGTGAGCTCGTAGAGGGTCGCTGGGACTGTAAGAAAACAGTGAGGGTTAGAAAAATAGCCCACCCCAAGACCCTGAAAAGTAGGTGTAAAGTGCACCTATATTCCCCAGAGAGCACAGAAGTCGTGATAGGGGAATTCTGCAAGGAAGACCAACACCAGCAATGCAACCAAAGTGGATTTCTGGACAAGAGTACCTGTGGAACAAGGGGACCAAGTCCAAGAGTCGCGACAAAGTCGAGATTGGGCAGATGCCCAGGAAATGCCAGCTGAGGGTGCAAAGAAGCTGCCACCGGATGGTAGAAGCTGTGGATTCTGCAAGAACGAAGAGGGCTAGAAACTTCCCCTTTGGAGGATGGATGTCCCACGTCGTGAAGGAGCTTGCAGAGGTGTTCCCACGCAGAAAGACCGCAAACAAGCCTTGCTAGCTGCAAGGGTCGCGGTTAGGGTTTTTGGATGCTGCTGTGGCCCAGGAGGGACCAGGATGTCGCCACTTGGATGAGGAGACAGAGGGGGCGCCCAGCAAGTCAGGGAGCCCTCACAGAAGCAGGCAGCACCGCAGAAGTACCGGAACAGGCACTTAGAAGAGGAGTGAACCGGAGCTCACCCGAAGACACAAAAGGGAGTCCCACGACGCCGGAGGACAACTCAGGAGGTTGTGCACTGCAGGTTAGAGTGTCGGGGACCCAGGCTTGGCTGTGCACGAAGGAAATCCTGGAAGAGTGCACAGGGGCCGGAGCAGCTGCAAATCACGCGGTACCCAGCAATGCAGTCTAGCGTGGGGAGGCAAGGACTTACCTCCACCAAACTTGGACTGAAGAGTCACTGGACTGTGGGAGTCACTTGGACAGAGTTGCTGAGTTCCAGGGACCACGCTCGTCGTGCTGAGAGGGGACCCAGAGGACCGGTGATGCAGTCGTTTGTTGCCTGCGGTTGCAGGGGGAAGATTCCGTTGACCCACGGGAGATTTCTTCAGAGCTCCTGGTGCAAGAAGGAGGCAGGCTACCCCCAGAGCATGCACCACCAGGAAACAGTCGAGAAGGCGGCAGGATCAGCGATACAAGGTTGCAGTAGTCGTCTTTGCTACTTTGTTGCGGTTTTTCAGGCGTCCTGAGCAGTCAGCGGTCGATCCTTTGACAGAAGGTGAAGAGAGAGATGCAGAGGAACTCTGATGAGCTCTTGCATTCATTATCTAAAGAATTCCCCAAAGCAGAGACCCTAAATAGCCAGAAAAGGAGGTTTGGCTACCTAGGAAGGAGGATAGGCTAGCAACACAGGTAAGAGCCTATCAGAAGGAGTCTCTGACGTCACCTGCTGGCACTGGCCACTCAGAGCAGTCCAGTGTGCCAGCAGCACCTCTGTTTCCAAGATGGCAGAGGTCTGGAGCACACTCGAGGAGCTCTGGGCACCTCCCCTGGGAGGTGCAGGTCAGGGGAGTGGTCACTCCCCTTTCCTTTGTCCAGTTTCGCGCCAGAGCAGGGCTGGGGGATCCCTGAACCGGTGTAGACTGGCTTATGCAGAGATGGGCACCATCTGTGCCCATCAAAGCCTTTCCAGAGGCTGGGGGAGGCTACTCCTCCCCAGCCCTGACACCTTTTTCCAAAGGAAGAGGGTGTAACACCCTCTCTCTGAGGAAGTCCTTTGTTCTGCCTTCCTGGGCCAAGCCTGGCTGGACCCCAGGAGGGCAGAAACCTGTCTGAGGGGTTGGCAGCAGCTGCAGTAAAACCCCGGGAAAGGTAGTTTGGCAGTACCCGGGTCTGTGCTAGAGACCCGGGGGATCATGGAATTGTCTCCCCAATGCCAGGATGGCATTGGGGTGACAATTCCATGATCTTAGACATGTTACATGGCCATGTTCGGAGTTACCATTGTAACGCTATACATAGGTAGTGACCTATGTATAGTGCACGCGTGTAATGGTGTCCCCGCACTCACAAAGTCCGGGGAATTTGCCCTGAACGATGTGGGGGCACCTTGGCTAGTGCCAGGGTGCCCACACACTAAGTAACTTGGCACCCAACCTTCACCAGGTGAGGGTTAGACATATAGGTGACTTATAAGTTACTTAAGTGCAGTGTAAAATGGCTGTGAAATAATGTGGGCATTATTTCACTCATGCTGCAGTGGCAGGCCTGTGTAAGAATTGTCAGAGCTCCCTATGGGTGGCAAAAGAAATGCTGCAGCCCATAGGGATCTCCTGGAAACCCAATACCCTGGGTACCTCAGTACCATATACTAGGGAATTATAAGGGTGTTCCAGTATGCCAATGTGAATTGGTGAAATTGGTCACTAGCCTGTTAGTGACAATTTGTAAAGAGAGAGCATAACCACTGAGGTTCTGGTTAGCAGAGCCTCAGTGAGACAGTTAGGCATCACACAGAGAACACATACATATAGGCCACAAACGTATGAGCACTGGGGTCCTGGCTAGCAGGGTCCCAGTGACACACAACAAACATACTGAAAACATAGGGTTTTCACTATGAGCACTGGGCCCTGGCTAGCAGGATCCCAGTGAGACAGTGAAAACACCCTGACATATACTCACAAACAGGCCAAAAGTGGGGGTAACAAGGCTAGAAAGAGGCTACTTTCTCACAGTAACACCCTCTCTCAGAGGAAATCATTTGTTCTGCCTTCCTGGGCCAGGGCTGCCTGGACCCCAGGGGGGCAGAAACCTGTCTGAGGGGTTGGCAGCAGCAGCAGCTGCAGTGCAAACCCTGAAAAGGCAGTTTGGCAGTACCCGGGTTCTGTGCTAGAGACCCGGGGGATCATGGAATTGTCCCCCCAATGCCAGAATGGCATTGGGGTGACAATTCCATGATCTTAGACTGGTTACATGGCCATGTTCGGAGTTACAATTGTGACGCTATACATAGGTAGTGACCTATGTATAGTGCACGCGTGTAATGGTGTCCCCGCACTCACAAAGTCTGGGGAATTTGCCCTGAATGATGTGGGGGCACCTTGGCTAGTGCCAGGGTGCCCACACACTAAGTAGCTTTGCACCCAACCTTCACCAGGTGAAGGTTAGACATATAGGTGACTTATAAGTTACTTAAGTGCAGTGGTAAATGGCTGTGAAATAACGTGGACGTTATTTCACTCAGGCTGCACTGGCAGGCCTGTGTAAGAATTGTCAGAGCTCCCTATGGGTGGCAAAAGAAATGCTGCGGCCCATAGGGATCTCCTGGAACCCCAACGCCCTGGGTACCTCAGTACCATATACTAGGGAATTATATGGGTGTACCAGTATGCCAATGTGAATTGGTAAATTTAGTCACTAGCCTGTTAGTGACACATTTGGAAAGCAGAGAGAGCATTCTAAGATCATGGAATTGTCACCCTAATGCCATCCTGGCATTGGGGAGACAATTCCATGATCCCCCGGGTCTCTAGCACAGACCCGGGTACTGCCAAACTACCTTTCCCGGGGTTTCACGGCAGCTGCTGCTGCTGCCAACCCCTCAGACAGGTTTCTGCCCTCCTGGGGTCCAGCCAGGCTTGGCCCAGGAAGGCAGAACAAAGGACTTCCTCAGAGAGAGGGTGTTACACCCTCTCCCTTTGGAAAAAGGTGTCAGGGCTGGGGAGGAGTAGCCTCCCCCAGCCTCTGGAAAAGCTTTGATGGGCACAGATGGTGCCCATCTCTGCATAAGCCAGTCTACACCGGTTCAGGGATCCCCCAGCCCTGCTCTGGCGCGAAACTGGACAAAGGAAAGGGGAGTGACCACTCCCCTGACCTGCACCTCCAAGGGGAGGTGCCCAGAGCTCCTCCAGTGTGCTCCAGACCTCTGCCATCTTGGAAACAGAGGTGCTGCTGGCACACTGGACTGTTCTGAGTGGCCAGTGCCAGCAGGTGACGTCAGAGACTCCTCCTGATAGGCTCTTACCTGTGTTGCTAGCCTATCCTCCTTCCTAAGTAGCCAAACCTCCTTTTCTGGCTATTTAGGGTCTCTGCTTTGGGGAATTCTTTAGATAACAAATTCAAGAGCTCATCAGAGTTCCTCTGCATCTCTCTCTTCACCTTCTGCCAAAGGATCGACGGCTGACTGCTCAGGACGCCTGCAAAACCGCAACAAAGTAGCAAAGACGACTACTGCAACCTTGTATCGCTGATCCTGCCGCCTTCTCGACTGTTTTCCTGGTGGTGCATGCTCTGGGGGTAGCCTGCCTCCTCTCTGCACTAGGAGCTCTGAAGAAATCTCCCGTGGGTCGACGGAATCTTCCCCCTGCAACCGCAGGCAACAAACTACTGCATCACCGGTCCTCTGGGTCCCCTCTCAGCACGACGAGCGTGGTCCCTGGAACTCAGCAACTCTGTCCAAGTGACTCCCACAGTCCAGTGACTCTTCAGTCCAAGTTTGGTGGAGGTAAGTCCTTGCCTCCCCACGCTAGACTGCATTGCTGGGTACCGCGTGATTTGCAGCTGCTCCGGCTCCTGTGCACTCTTCCAGGATTTCCTTCGTGCACAGCCAAGCCTGGGTCCCTGACACTCTAACCTGCAATGCACAACCTCCTGAGTTGTCCTCCGGCATCGTGGGACTCCCTTTTGTGTCTTCGGGTGAGCTCCGGTTCACTCCTCTTCCAAGTGCCTGTTCCGGTACTTCTGCGGGTGCTGCCTGCTTCTGTGAGGGCTCCCTGACTTGCTGGGCGCCCCCTCTGTCTCCTCATCCAAGTGGCGACATCCTGGTCCCTCCTGGCCCACAGCAGCATCCAAAAACCCTAACCGCGACCCTTGCAGCTAGCAAGGCTTGTTTGCGGCCTTTTTGCGTGGGAACACCTCTGCAAGCTTCTTCACGACGTGGGACATCCATCCTTTAAAGGGGAAGTTTCTAGCCCTCTTCGTTCTTGCAGAATCCACAGCTTCTACCATCCGGTGGCATCTTCTTTGCACCCTCAGCTGGCATTTCCTGGGCATCTGCCCAATCTCCACTTTGTCACGACTCTTGGACTTGGTCCCCTTGTTCCACAGGTACTCTTGTCCGGAAATCCACTTTGGTTGCATTGCTGGTGTTGGTCTTTCTTGCAGAAATCCCCTAACACGACTTCTGTGCTCTCTGGGGAATATAAGTGCACTTTACACCTACTTTTCAGGGTCTTGGGGTGGGCTATTTTTCTAACCCTCACTGTTTTCTTACAGTCCCAGCGACCCTCTACGAGCTCACATAGGTTTGGGGTCCATACGTTATTTGCATTCCACTTTTGGAGTATATGGTTTGTGTTGCCCCTATACCTATGTGCTCCTATTGCAATACATTGTAATTTTACACTGCTTGCATTACTTCCTTTTGCTATTACTGCATATTTTTGGTATTGTGTACATATATCTTGTGTATATTTGGCATCCTCATACTGAGGGTACTCACTGAGATACTTTTGGCATATTGTCATAAAAATAAAGTACCTTTATTTTTAGTATATCTGTGTATTGTGTTTTCTTATGATATTGTGCATGTGACACCAGTGGTATAGTAGGAACTTTGCATGTCTCCTAGTTCAGCCTAAGCTGCTCTGCTATAGCTACCTTCTATCAGCCTAAGCTGCTAGAAACACCCCTTCTACACTAATAAGGGATAACTGGACCTGGTACAGAGTGTAAGTACCCCTTGGTACCCACTACAAGCCAGGCCAGCCTCCTACAGTACTAACGCACTTTGGACTGAAATCAGTAGGTTCTTTATAGCTGTCAAAATACTCATTCCCCTTTTTAAAGATCTGTTGGTACCTATAAAACTTGTCAAATACATAAAAACATAATTGTTATAATTGGGTTTGATCAATATGCTTAAAATGCACAGTTTATCACTATTTTCCTATACTGGCTCAGCCCTTAGTATGAAGAGCTAGCCCTGCCTCCACTGGTTGATCTATTATCCACCTCTCTGACGTTTGGGTCTGGTTCGTTCCCTGATGTAGTAGTGCTCACAGTCTGTCCCCTCTACTCACGTTTGCCCTACCATGTTCATCTATGAAAAGAATATGATATTTCAGGAAGTGGGGGCATCTAGTCTTCGGCTAGTGCAATTGTGACACACTATACAGCCTCTGCTTCTGAGGGGATCCCGGCACAATAATGAGGTGGCAATTATATGGAAGTCATTTTTCCTCCAGATAAAATCCTTTTAGGGTTATGGCAGCATGGATGTTTTAGTAAGATGCTGATAGTGCAATAACAGTAGATCTAGAATTCGGAACATCATGTCCCAGAAGTTTAAACTGGCGGCTGATGTGAGAATGTTCAAAATGGCGGGACGCTGCATGTCTCTGGAGAACAAGGAGGTTTATAATGCCTCCTAGTGTTTTGTTACAAGCTGAACCAATCAAGGGCTGAGAAATCTGGGCCAGCACGCTGATCCTAGGGCGGTGCTGCCAAGGAGCCTGACCGGGGAATCACCCATATGGCACAAGATGTACGCAGGCTTCACCCAGAGGGCACTGGGTGCTTCAGAGGTGAGCACAACGTGTTTTATTCAGATGCCTGTTCTGTTGCCATGCCCCATCTACAAAGACATGTTTATGTTATTCCCTTATGAAATGTAGGGACCTCGTGTACAGTACATAGCCTTTTTACACTCTCACATTTTGCAGTGTGCAAAAAAGCAGGTTTAAGCCAAAGGGATACTGTCAGTTACAAATGTATTTGTGAATCACAGTTTCTATATTTTCAAATCACAAGAAGAGGCATGAAAGATTTTACCCCTCTTCCTAATGTTTTGCGTGGAAATTGTGTTGGTTTTTAACTGTTAATGAATTTGCACGCCACTGGTTGCAACCTGGCACCTCAAGCGGTTTGGTAGTCATTCGCAAAGTTGAAGCTGTCCAGAAGGAAGAACTAAGAATGAACAACTGGGAGATAGGAGTGACGGGCTTTGGGGAAGGCTGCATGCTCTCCTGGGGTCCTCTTGCACCATAGCTTTTTCCCCCAGTTATTAGTCCTCTCACAGATTGGCCTTCCGAAACTATGAATGCTGGGATAGAGGTCTGCTGTCCTTTGTAGGCCTCCATCTATGCATCTGCAGACTTCCGGTAGGATTCACCTAGCTAATCCAATAAATGGGGAAGGGATTCTATAATCTGCCAAATGTTATTTTTGTGCCGTGACCGATTAGTGCATCCGTACTGATGGTTGTTGGGTGCTGTTGGAATATCAATCTTAGACTGTACACTTCTGTTGGCAAATTTCAGAGTTTGTGCCTGCCACACGTGCAGTCACTGCCCATCGGAGGCAGACTGCCCTACACAGGGGGTTTGGAGAGTCCGCAAGAAGAAGGTGCCTTTCAGTAAGGCAGGGGCAGTGTCATTCACATCACACTTGACAGTCACCATCAGAAACGCCGGACTTTCAGAGAAGCCGCAGGTCGAGAAGACGATGGATTCTTCCCAAGCCCTACAGGTGTTTCGAGGGCACAGTAAGCCGATGAACATGACACTCGCTGCTTCAACCCTACGAGCCTTTCAACGATTCCGGCCCATTGTGAATGAGACAAACTAACAGCCTTCCTGCTGTACAAGCCTGTCGTGAAAGTAAATGACTATTCTCTGTCCGTTCTATCCTGTCATACACACCTACATGCCCTGAATGTAACTGACTGTCATATACCTACAGAGGCCTGGCAGACAGACGTTCCTGTCGTGAAGTAACTGACACTTGCCTATTTACGGGTCTATTAGACTCTCCAATCTGTCATGAATATAAAGTGAATATTCACTCGCTCTCCTGCTCTAGCAGACACATCTGCCCGTTGTGAAGTAACTGCCCTATTTCTACTGGCGTGTCAGCAATTACTCATTCTACCCTGTCCGTACTGTTATTTCTGACGTACCTGCCTGTTGTGAAGTAACCCACGCTGCATCGTTTGTACCGGCCTGTCAGGAATTGCACCTGACTCTGCCTTATCCATAACGCCCGCACAACTGGGTCCTACCCGTCTGTTCTTGTTATTCCGAGACACGTGTCTGATGTCAATGGGACTAATGTCCCAGCCCTATTGGCCTTTCGGACTCCCTTGCCTGTCGTGAAAATGACTGAACCTTTCCCAAGCCTACAAATGCGCCGCTCTGTTAGGAACTCTAATTCCCAATTTTGTTTGCTGTGCTATACCCTGTTGTGTCTGGGCAGCAGCCAGCCTAGCGCCACCATCACAGGAGTCACCGGGCCCCGGGGTCTGATGTCTCAGATGTGAACCCAGTTTGTAACAAGTGCCTCAGAATTTCATCGGCCTTTTCATTCTGTGAATGCACAAATCTCTCAACGCTGTGCTGCCAGCACCCCTAGTTTGATCACACTGACATCTCATAAATCATGATTTAAAAGGCAGAAAAAACCAGTTTTCCTCCTTCAGAAGTATCCTTGAGCAGCCGAGATCTTATACTGTGTGTACCCGTTTCTGAACTTGGCAAAGCTTTCACTTTTTTAGAAAATAACGTGGCGGTTTTAGTAGCCCTTTTGTTACTGATGGTCCAATTACATACCAGCAATCTTCAATACCCTTAGTCCAGCTGGTCCTACTCCCAGTCATTATCTGCATATCATTCGTCCTTGTACCAGTCACTACCACATGAAGGGCAGCAAAGCCAGGAGGCTTTTGAGCTCAGGAATTCACACTCCATATAATGCAAATGCAACACCCAAAGAACTTAGGGCCAGATGTACGAAGCATTTTGTAACTCGCAAAGGGGCCGATTTGCAGAATCGGCAGGTTTGCGACTTGAAAAATGCTTTTTGGGATGTACAAAGTCCAAACTGCGATTCGGTAACTTGTTACCGAATCGCACTTTGGGTTTTGCGATTCGGTATTAGGAAGGGGCGTGTCAAGGGCGTCCCTTCCTAATACTGAATCTAAATGGTATGTATGATTGTTTTGTGACCGTGAATGCGGTCGCAAAACAATTGCACTTAGCACGAATTTCAAACTGGTGCTAACCCAATCGCAAACGGGAAGGGGTCCCCATGGGACCCGTTCCCCTTTGTGAATGGCAGCGAAAATATTTTTTCAGAGCAGGCAGTGGTCCCACGGCCACTACCTGCTCTGAAAAATATGAAAAGAAAACTTTTCATTTTTGTTTTTGAAATGCATCTCGTTTTCCTTTAAGGAAAACGGGCTGCATTAAAAAATAAAGTGCTTTATTTAAAAGCAGTCACAGACATGGTGGTCTGCTGTCTCCAGCAGGCCACCATCCCTGTGAGGGCGGCCATTCCCAATGGGGTCGCAAATTGCGACCTACCTCATGAACATTCATGAGGTAGGTCATTTGCAACCCCATTGGGAATCGCAAACACTGTCATTGACACTGTTGTACATCCGGTTTTGCAACTCGCAAATTGCGAGTCTCTAAGACTCGCAGTTTGCGACTCGCAAAAACCGGATTTTTGTACATGTGGACCTTAATGCACAAAAGATGAGCGAAACCCACAATTAAATATAAGGATAAAGGTGTGAAATTCACAAAACGGTACTTATAAAATTGCAGGAGCGCCAAAAGTTAGATCCCAAGTTTTTGTTCACATGACCAATGCTACAGACACCACAATCCAATGAATTTGCGTAGCTTTGTGAATGTGTGCCTATACATGTGTGTGTTTATATATAAAGACACACACATATACAGGACTACATGTATAAAATTAGCTATGGCTTGACCTCCCACCCTGCACCCCCCAACCCGCCCTCACCCACCTCTCTCTGCTCCCCACTCCATCTCTCTGCTGGGAGCAGACAGGGGACTGTGTTGCCTGACAGTAAAAGATAAATTACTTTAATTATTTTATACTTTGTGGAAGTCTGTTAAAGGCGAGCATAACGTTTACTTATGCTTCCCTAGATTATCTGACCTTTGTCCCAAAAACCGTGACATTTATTTAATGATCTGACTGTTGTCCCAAAAACTGGGACT
This sequence comes from Pleurodeles waltl, assembly GCF_031143425.1. Classification (NCBI taxonomy): domain Eukaryota; kingdom Metazoa; phylum Chordata; class Amphibia; order Caudata; family Salamandridae; genus Pleurodeles; species Pleurodeles waltl. The sequence continues at coordinate 80,154,505 of NC_090451.1, read as the reverse complement.
TTTATTTAATGATCTGACCTTTGTCCCGGACTGTCTGTAAATCCAAGGTTACTGTCACCTAAATTCAACCAAATATAAAGTCGTCCATCTTCGGATTCCCACCAAACAAAAAGAAATCATCTATGAAGCAGGGCCAATATTTCACATTTTAATTAAAAGGGACCATCTCCTTGTAACCATATTTCTTTTCAATTGCTTCCACATAAAGGCAGATTAGACTGGGAGCACATGAAGCTCCCATAATAGTCCCATTCCGTTGTAAAAACAACTTATTCTTAAATTAAATTTTTTTTTTATTCTTGAGGATCAACCTTTTTATTTGTGTATGGGTATGAGAAATTGAATATGGTTATAAGTATAAATGTGTTATTTTATATCAATTATAATCTGATATTATTTTAGAAAATAGGATTAAAGCCATATATATTTTTCAACGTCCGTGGCTGTTTTGTCTAAATGCATGGAAGGAAGTCATCCCACTACTCAAGATTTCACAAACAAACTGGCAACTCATTACACAACCAAGGCAGACACATTGGACTCCTATATAAAGCCGAAGAAAACCATCAGCGCCAACCCCTTTCCTAAAATCCCCTCTAAGAATAAACCAACCCAACCTCTACAGTCCTTCAAGCAAATATCACAAGGTGAATTTATGGATTTGGTCAAAGCAAGCAAGCCTTCCGGTTGCCCTTCTGACCCTTGTCCAATACACATCTTTAAGAACATTCTTTTATCTACTTCTGCTGCAACACCTGTAAGAAGAATCATCAACAACTCTAACTACAGGAACCTTTCCTGAAGACCTGAAAAAGGCATACATACGTCTGTTATTAAAGAAAACAAACCTAGACCCACAGGGCCCCAACAACTACAGGCCAATCACAAATGGACCTTTCCTGGGCAAACTGACAGAAAGCACAGCATTCGCCCATATGTCACAATTCATTGAAGACAATTCCATACTTTCAGACTACCAAACTGGATTCTGCCCAGAAAGAGGCACTGAATCGGCACTCATTGCAATCTGGAATGATCTTAAAAACACAGTCAACCGCAATGGAGTTGCTGCACTACTTCTGTTGGACCTCTCGGTTGCCTTTGATACGGTTGACCATGACACCCTAATTCAAAGACTCTATGAAGCCGGCATAGAAGGGACTGCTCTCGACTGGATTACATCCTACCTTCAAAACCGAACTAATATTATCTATTCTCCCGCCTTCTCATCCAAACCCTATCTCACAAAAGCAGGGGTCCTCCAAGGATCAATCATCTCATCCATGCTATTCAACATCTACATGATGTCATTACCAGAACTTATCAATGATTTTCAACTCGCTTGCTACAACTATGCAGATGACACACACATACTACTTAAATTGGAATGCCCCAAAGACATTGAAAACTCACAAATCTTCAGTTGCCTCAGAGCAGTTGATCAGTGGCCATCTCAAACTAAATGCCTCCAAAACGGAAATACTCATATGTGGTGATTGGAAAAATCATGACCCACTGTGCGCCTGGCCTGACTATCTCATACCACCTCCTCAATTATCCAAGGAAGTTAAAAACTTCGGAATTACCATGGACTCCAAGTTAACTATGAATGCCAAAGTGGACAAATTAGCACGAAAAAGCTTCATCACCTTGAAGACTCTGAGACCCATCTTCCCCCACCTCGGATTTCCACACAAGGTGCAGACTACTATCTCGCTTGTACTATCCAAACTGAATTATGCCAATGGCCTCTACCATGGATCATCTCTATCTATTATGAAAAAATTACAACATATTCAAAACTCCGCTGCCAGGCTACTACATATAAAGCCACAAGCCCATATTTCCCCTGCCTTGAGAGCACTACACTGGTTACCTGTTGCCAGAAGATCCACCTTCAAGCTGCTTTGTATCACCCACAACGCTATACATGGAACAGGACTGCTTTTTATCAGAAACAAAATAACCAAATACATTCAACAAAGAAACTTCCGCTCAAGATTGGCACCCCGCCTTAGAACACCACCATACAAGAAAAAGACTATAGGTGGTACATCCTTCTCTGTTCAAGCAGCCAAACTATGGAATTCATTACCCCCAAATATAAGATCCACGGATAACTATCTTGTCTTTAGAAGACTATTCAAGAGTTGGCTCTTTCCTTCATAATCACCATATTCAAACAGCAATGGACTGCGTATGCCTGTGTTGATAAATATTTTTAATCTGAATATGTGTATATTCTAGATATGTATAGTTCTTTAGGAAATATGCATTGCTACTATGTCATAACAATAAAATACACACATACTCTTTAAACCTGTTTATCAAATGTCATGATTAAATATGTATGTGAATATGTACGTACATATATGTGTATGTATAAATAAAAATAAATTAAATTAAATCTATTAATAAAACTCAAATTATAAATAAGTAAATTAAAGTTAAAAAATAATGAATAAATTAAAGAAAAATAAAATATTGATTAAAAAAGTATATATATATATAAAATTATAAATAAACATAATAAAAGTTTACTTTCTTGTAAGCTTTACAGTGTCTACCCATCACCATATGTCATGTCTCTATCAATCTATCCTCCATTCCCACTCTGACTCATCCCAAACCCATTCTACTACTTTCATCTCCAAAATAACCCTGCCTAAGCTCTTCCCTCCTCTTCCACATCTAGCTCACCCAAACTTCACTTTACTATCATGATCTCCCAAACAACCCTAATAAATTCTCCCTCATTTATCTCACCTTGACTCATCCAAACCCCCACTGCTACTATGAACCCCCTAACCCTTTCCACAGACTCTTTCCTCCTCCATCTCTCCTTTACTCATCCCAAGCCTCATCCCATTACTTTAAACTTCCAATTAGCACTTCTGGATTCTCCCCCCCCTATCCCTCCATTACTCTAGTCAACCCAACTAATAAACTCACATATCCTCTGCTCAAATTAACTCATACAAATACTAAAACTGAACTCATATTTTCCTATACTAATCCACCACTAATTCCTCTTGGGTTTCGGAGTAGTGTGCTACTCGCCAAAAAGCAATACAATACAAAGACCAAATTTCAGCTTTACATATCTCATTCCAAGGAATATCCTGGCACTCAGCGCAAAAAGCAGACACTATCCTTGTTTATCTTGCTTTTTGATTTTGTCTGGGGCCGGTTATCGTTATTCAGCCCAGGCCTTCAAAACAATTGATTTGATCTGTCTACTCAGGGTCAATTTTGAAGCGTTCTTACTATTCCCAGGATTGCCAGGTGGCAGTCATGCTGGATGACCTTCTGAACGAGATGGTCCTTTTAGTATATATAGACAAGGCCCGTTTAAAATTAAACCAATACAATAACCTTTCCTCAACTGTAGAAGGAAAGGAAAAAAATAGTATAATTTCTGGGGCAGTATGGAAAGAAGGCTCAAGCATCCAAACTATTCTATCATCCACTCTCACTGGAAGGAAGATGGCTCCTCCATCCTAAGAACGGAAGTAATTACAACCAAACTACAACCTTAAAAGATAGACATTTCACATCTGTAGATTGTAAAAGGTCAAAAGTAGAATGTTGTTAATGCCCGAAGGACCAAATCAAGATCCCAAGGAGGTGATCTAGATGAGGAGCATGGGCAAGAAACGAAAAACTCAAACAGATGTGCCACCAAACCCTGTCCTCTCTGAGGGTGATCAAAGTCACAAAAGGCTTTAATAGCAAAGCACTGATCTCTCACATTGGAAAGCGCCAGATTTGTATGAAGCCCATCCATCACAAACTTTAAAATAGAAGAAAGAGAGCAGTCAGTTGGAGACAGTGACCATGAGACCCACTATTTAGAAAAAGACGACCACGGCTTTGAATAGGGCTTCAATGATGACTGCCTCCTTGAGCCCTGAATTGTTCTGCCAAGAGAGGAGGAAAGTTCTTCCTTTGCAATTTTATTCTTTAACCCTCCATATCGATAGATATATTTTCTGAGAGGAAGAGAAAGGATAGATGGTTTCAAAGGACTCAGAACAAGAGCAACCAGCTAAGGCGAGCAAATCACTAGAGACTTGAGTAGTGGGCACCACAGCCTGCGTGGCCAATAAGTAACAACTATAATGACTTCTGCCCTTCCCTTCTGATCCTTTAGAAGCATTTTCGGGATTAAAAGGCAGAGGAGGAATTGTTATAAGAATTTTCTTGGCCAGTTAGCTGTAAGTGCATCCACTCCCCCTGCTTCCGACTCCAGGAAACGTAAGCAAAATTTGGTAAACTGATAATTGGTCTTGGACGCAAACAGATCCAGATAAGAGGTACCACAATTTTGCACACCTGTAGGGAAGATAGTTTTGGAAAGGCACAGCCCCTGCCATGTTCAAAATAGCTGACTAAGCCTGTCTGCTCTTCCACCCTCTATGTGAAGAGCTGAGTGCTGCCTTGATGGTTTATATGAGTGATAGTCACAGTACTGTCCAACTGAACCACAACATTCCATTGATTTTGTTTTTTTAAACAGATTTTGTTTTGTTTTTTAAACAGGACAACTAGCCAGAGCAAAGACCAGAATAGGATAACAAACAATACAATGAAGAGTGTTGGGCTAATTCACAGTCTTGTGGTCAATAACCCCCCATTCCCTATCCCAGAGTTGGAAGTTTGAAACAATAAGGGTCTTATGTCATATTTGCTCCTGCATTCCCTAAGTGGGTGAAGTGATTTGTCATAGCCGCTTCAAGTGGCTATAAGTGTGGGTAGGCGTTGCACACTAAGTAGGGGAGATCTATGCTTGGTGGCGGTTAAGGGTTGAGGGGCTGCGGTGATGGTTCCCTGAAGGGAAAGGATAATGGCGTGGGCAGTGTCTAAATTGCCAAAGCCACTCTTTTATTAGGAGTGCTCCCTAACAAACGTCCCATTTTTCCAGTTCCATGTACCAATTTGTTAGTTGGGGGCCCATCTTGTTCTTCCAATTGCATGTGAGCTCTTGTTTGCCTCATATCAATCCCAAATCCAGAAATTTACTAGTTATCTTTGTTTTGAAGGTGTGGGAGAACCAGTGTAGTAGGTAAGGGCCCGGAGACAGGAGGACCTTTCTGTCCGTTATTACTGCAAGTGTGGTGGTAATCCCCTCCCAATAAGCAGTCAGGTGGGGGCACAGCCATACCATATGGAAAAAGTTAGCACCTAACTCCCTGCATCTGGGGCATGAGGCATCAGTTACCCCAAAATGTCTATTGATTCTGCCTGAGGTGAAGTAGGCCCTGTGTAAGAGGTAAAAGCTAATCAATTTAAAACATGCATTCCTGGATACTTTAGGGAATGATGCCAATTTGGTCTCCCAGGCTTTTTCAGGAATGAGGGTTCCCAGGTCGTTTTCCCAATGGCTCCGTAGGGCTTCTAGGGGGTGCAGGGTATCTGATTGTAAGGCACAGTATAAACATGTGATGGCTTTGAATGTATCGGCAGATAGTGCTACATACCGACAGCACAGGTGTGCTCTAGGTTCAGTGTCTCCTGATTTCCAGTGATGGCGTATAGCTGCTACCACTGACCCAAGTAATACAAAATGGCCGCAAGGTAGATCGAAGTCTGCTCGGAAGTGGGTTGAAAGGAAGCAAACATGAATCTCTGAATAGATCTCTGATCTTGCTAACCCCAGCAGTAGCCCACTCCTTTACCCTCCCCTGGATCCCCCCATGCAGTACAGAATACAGAATTTTAAAGGTGAGTTCTGGAGAATATGGGACCTGGGTGGATGCTTTCCACAAACAGCAGGTCCAGCAGTTCTAATCTTCAAGAGGGTTCTAACCTGGTCCTCCAAGGGCGGTACGGTAGGGGCTATGACCTTACCAAGGGTCTGTGCCAGCAATCCACTGGGTGAACCACTGTAGTTTGGCCGCTGAGTAATAGGATTTGAAGTCCGAGGCTGCCATTCCCTCCTGGGATGTGGGGCGCTGTAGTGTAGCAACAGCAACCCATCGGCGCCCAGTTCCCCATACGGAGGATGCTATAATGGAGTTGAGTTCTATAGAAAATCTAGGTATCCAGAGAGGGGGAAGCGTGTCAATAAAGTATAAAAATCTAGGTAGGACTATCATTTTTGTGATGGCTATCCGTCCAGCTACCAACAGTGGGAGCATTCTCCAAAAGTCTATGTGGTTCTTCAGTTTTCTGGTCGCGAGCCCCAAATTCCCCTCGAACATGTCAGTTTAGTTATGATAGACCTTGACTCCCAGGTAGGAAAGGTATTGTAACTTCCACAACACGACACACCATCTCCGCTCCGCCAACCTCGCCCTCGCAACAGTCCCTCGCATTCACTGTACCACAACCGGAAGCAGATCCTTCTCCCACCTCGCTGCCAAAACCTGGAACTCCCTCCCCGCCAACCTACATAAGACCCAGGACCTCCAGACCTACAGGAAGCGCCTCAAGACCTGGCTCTTTGAGCAGTAGCACCCCCCCCAGCGCCAAGAGACCCGTCCGTGTGAGTAGTGCGCTGAACAAATTGATTGATTGTGGTTCCCAGGTGAGGTGGCCTTAGAGGTTCAAGGGGTTGGGCCTCTACCACAGTAGGAAAAAGATGGATTTTCTGATAGTTCATTTTTAGACCTGAATATGTACCAGAAGTCTCCAGCAGAGTTTTGGCCACTGCAAGATCATTGCCAGTGTCTTTAAGAAAAATTAGGAGATCATCAGCATAGATTGCTATTCTCTGGGTAGTGGGGCCTACCTAAAGATCTCTGTATTTCTATCACAAAAAGCAGGGGCGACAGTGGACACCTCTGGTCCGTGCCCCTTTCAACTGAGTAACTATCTGGTATTAGGTGTCCCGTGTGGACCCGAGTGACAGAGTCAGTGTTTAGGAGACGCGTCCAGTCTACAAAAGATCGGCCCATACCCATATGAAGCATAACACCATATAGATAATCCCACTCCAGGCTGTCAAAGGCATTCTCAATATCTACCGCCAAGATAGCAGCAGTTTACTTATCATATGAGGTGACTTTGAGGAACATAAGCAATTGCTGCACGTTAACTGCAGTGTTCCGTCTCAGGATAAAGCCAGGTGAATTAGCTTGGTCATAAGCAGAAGTACTTTATTAGCTAGTATTTTGATCAGGAGTTCATAATATATACTTAGCATTGACAGGGGGCTTTAAAGTCTGCCACTAATTTCCCTGGTTTCAGGAAGGGCACAACCAATGCTTCCTTGGTTGTTTGTGGGAATCCCCGTCTCTTTTGTAGCTTTGTAGAGGTCCACCAGTCTGGGTACAAGTTCCGCTGCATATGCGGCATTGAATTCAGCCGGTAATCTTTCAGAACCCAGAACTTTGCACCTTGCCAGTCCCATAATCGCCCCTAATACTTCAGGCAGTGTGATATCCGTTCCCAAGCCCTCTGCCTATTTGTCTGTCAGACAGGGGAGGTCTATGCTCAAGAGAAAGCCGTGTAAGCCTGAGGAATCATGGGGTCTTCTGCTTGTGTATAACTTCTGATGATAATGTGCAAAGCAGTAGTTTATGTCGGATTGAGAGTAAAGCGGGCTCCAGTGTGAGTGGTTAGCTCCACTATGGGAGAACCTCTCTTGGTGGGATTAGTTAGCCACGCCAGCAGGCTGCCAGCTCAGTCGTGCTCTGCGTGAGATCTCTCCATGTACGCTCTATAATCAAACAAATGCAGTCTCTGAGTGTTTTCCAACTTGTTATTTGGCTTCCAGTAATGTTTGGTGGGATTATGGGTGTTCAGAGCGATGCAGTTCTGCTTCCTTTAGCATTTGCTCGGCATCAGCAATCTCTCAGAGTAATGTTTTACGAACGCCCATTGATTCTGCCATACAATGGCCAGAGTACCACCATTAACGCATCCCATTCTACTTATAGAAAGGAGGGTGTTCCAAAGTTGGTGGTGAAAAAGTATAGTATTCTCTACAAAATTTCTTACAGAAATGGTGGGTCCTCTAGGGACTCAGGTTTTAGTCGCCAAGTGGGAATCTTGGGGGATGGCCTATTCCATCACAGGCTCAAAAGGACCAGGTTGTGATCGGATATGATGCAGGTGAGTTATTCTAAATTATGGACCATGGAGTGCGTATCTGCCGTACACAAGAAAGTATTGAGCCGTATGTGCAGGTCGATCACGGAACCCTGACAAGACATTTATCCATTTGGGATAGTGACGCAGGATTAAGACACTACAAGTGTTGTTCCGGAGAGATTCTCACCATCCTTGAGAGGGGAGGGGTGCTTCCGGCGCCAAAGGAGGGCAATGGACAATCTCAGAGTTCAAAGAGGGGCCGTCCGATGTTCACTCGACAGTCTGCAAGTGTCTGTGGGACATGAGATGTTCAGGTGAAGCGGTGGTAGTGTATCATGAGAGTCTCAGGTGCCCATAGGTTGATGTCTCAAGGGAGCAAGCTATTACATATGGAGCATGAGCCGGGCTATAGGAGGTGGTCTTCGTGGAGCTGTTGGGTTGAATCCCACCCCAGATCGCTGTTCTTGTAAATACTTTATTTGATATATTATTGTGTATTTATGATTAGGGTCCCTCTTCTCTGGGCACTGATTTGCAATGTGGTGGGAGGTTATAATTGCTGTGATTTGCAGTGGAAGCTGTCACCAGGAGACTAGGAGCAGCTATCAAGGCCTGACTTCTAGGTGCAGGGGGCGACAGTAGTTTCCTCTATGCCACAGTCCTCGTCTGTAGGAATTGCTGCCTCTTTTCAGATCCCAGTGGGGCCCAACAACACGAGGAAGGGTGGTGGGGACCCTGGAGCCGACAGCAGTTTGTGGGCCCACCTCCGCCAACCAGGAGGTTACCCAGGTGCGGTGCACAACCCCAGTGGATCGGCTTCTTCGCACCTCTTACTCATGGCTGCTTCTGCCACCAGTCGAGGCCCCCAAACTCCCCCTCTCTTGGCTAGCTGAAGTTTCTGCAGCGGGCTCTCTACCACCGGTTGTCACCCATGGCAGGAGCTCTCCTAATCTTCACAGGGGGTGGGAGAAAGGGCCAGGCCCCACAGCAGCAGGTTTCGAGAAAGCACAGGGCCTCGCAGTCGGTATGCCAGAGCCCTCTCTTTCACTGCACCTATATTTGTAGACCCAGCTGGGCCCGCTCTGCCTACAGCATGCGTCTCACCTCGGTGGGCCGTGCGGGCCCCGTTGTTCGTCACACTGCTCTCCCCAGCTAGGCCACCCGGAGTAGCTGCTCAGAGCTTGAGCCTCAGCAGAGGGCCACAGCATCTCCGATTGTTACTGGAATGAGACTCCAGTCGGGCCGCTCTCGTCCACTTCGCCGTCACCCCAAGGGGTCGGTCCTCCAACTGTTGCAGGCCAACCGGCCCGCGTACCAGACGGTGGCCGCCATGTTGACTGTTTCACTGCTGCAGGCCCAGGTGTAGTCAGGATTCTAATCTGTGCACTGGTGCGCCAGTCAGTCTCGTGGGGTGCACCCTGGTGCTGGGGGGCAAAAGGGGTTTGAATTTGGGCGTTTGTGAGGGTGGGGGTTACATTCGGCGGGCGGGATGATGTCAGATGGGGCCTGGTCCACTGGAGTGCTCAGGGAGTCCTCTCACTCCATGCGCTGCTGGCCACGCCCCCTCACCAAAACATTCCATTGATAATGATTATGAAAATGATACAGAGCTCTACGGACAGCCATTAGTTCACTTCAATCTGAAGATTTGTTTGCCTTGATCTTGGACCATTTGGCAAGAGCTGTCAGAGATTTCATTGTTGCTACCCAACTAATTGAATTGGCATTTGTTGTCAACATTTCTGATAGAACGGAATGTATTTCTAATCCTTTTGAGAGTTTTTGGGACATACTTCAATCGTGGCTTGCGGAGCGGCGCACGGAGGGAGGCGAGGGGGTGGGGAATAAACATAATTATTATTATTTTTTTTAAACACTGACCTGCACGCCGCTGTGCCACTCCGCTCCTCCGTCTCCTCTGCTGCAGTCACACAGGCTCCCAGCCTGCCATGTGGCCAAACCTGACACTGCTCAGAGCAGCGTCAGAATTGGCTGGGAGTGCCCAGCCAGGGCGCTCCCAGGCAGACTGGGAACCTGTGCATGCTCTCTCCAGCCCAGCAACTTTGTTGTTGGGCTGGAGAGAGCCTACAGCGCATGTGTGTTTGGCCGGCCCGAGACGGGCCAAATACACATGTGCACTGAGGGGGAGTGCTGTGCACTCTCCCTCACTGCTCATCACCTCTGTGGCCCTGCCCCTTTTCAAGAAAACAATAATAAATACAGTTGATTATCATTTTCTTGTAAAGGTTTTGCAGTTGCCGTTGCTGGTGGAGGGGCGACACTCCTCCGCCATAACAGAGGAGACGCCCCTGACATACTCCCCATTAAAGGTGACACCTGATCGTGTCTGTCACTGACATCATTACATCCATTGAAGGATACTCTTGAGACCAATTCTTTTGAAGATGTCAGAGGATGAGGCGGGTGTAGGAAGGTAGCCTCTTTCTAGCTTTGTTACCCCCACTTTTGGCCTGTTTGTGAGTATATGTCAGGGTGTTTTTAATGTTTCACTGGGATCCTGCTAGCCAGGGCCCAGTGCTCATAGTGAAAACCCTATGTTGTCAGTGTGTTTGTTATGTGTCACTGGGATCCTGCTAGCCAAGACCCCAGTGCTCATAAGTTTGTCGCCTATATGTGTTCCCTGTGTGGTGCCTAACTGTATCACTGAAGCTCTGCTAACCAGAACCTCAATGTTTATGCTCTCTCTGCTTTCTAAATTTGGCACTGCAGGCTAGTGACTGCATTTACCAATTCTCATTGGCACACTGGTACACCCATATAATTCCCTTGTATATGGTACTTAGGTACCCAGGGTATTGGGGTTCCAGGAGATCCCTATGGGCTGCAGCATTTCTTTTGCCACCCATAGGGAGCTCAGACAATTCTTACACAGGCCTGCCACTGCAGCCTGAGTGAAATAACGTCCACGTTATTTCACTGCCATTTTTCACTGCACATAGGTAACTTATAAGTCACCTATATGTCTAACCCTCACTTGGCGAAGGTTGGGTACCAAGTTACTTAGTGTGTGGGCACCCTGGCACTAGCCAAGGTGCCCCCACATCGTTCAGGGCAAATTCCCCGGACTTTGTGAGTGCGGGGACACCATTACACGCGTGCTCTATACATAGGTCACTACCTATGTATAGCGTCACAATGGTAACTCCAAACATGGCCATGTAACATGTCTAAGATCATGGAATTGTCACCCCAATACCATTCTGGTATTGGGGGGACAATTCCATGATCCCCCGAGTCTCTAGCACAGAACCCGGGTACTGCCAAACTGCCTTTCCGGGGTTTCCACTGCAGCTGTTGCCAACCCCTCAGACAGGATTCTGCCCTCCTGGGGTCTGGGCAGCCCCAGCCCAGGAAGGCAGAACAAAGGATTTCCTCTGAGAGAGGGTGTTACACCCTCTCCCTTTGGAAATAGGTGTTAAGGGCTGGGGAGGAGCAGCCTCCCCCAGCCTCTGGAAATGCTTTGATGGGCACAGATGGTGCCCATCTCTGCATAAGCCAGTCTACACTGGTTCAGGGATCCCCCAGCCCTGCTCTGGCGCGAAACTGGACAAAGGAATGGGGAGTGACCACTCCCCTGACCAGTACCTCCCATGGGAGGTGCCCAGAGCTCCTCCAGTGTGTCCCAGACCTCTGCCATCTTGGAAACAGAGGTGTTGGGGGCACACTGGACTGCTCTGAGTGGCCAGGGCCAGCAGGTGACGTCAGAGACCCCCTCCGATAGGCTCTTACCTTTCTTGGTAGCCAATCCTCCTTTCTTGGTAGCCAAACCTCCTTTTCTGGCTATTTAGGGTCTCTCCTCTGGGGTATTCTTCAGATAACGAATGCAAGAGCTCACCAGAGTTCCTCTGCACTTCCCTCTTCGACTTCTGTCAAGGATCGACCGATGACTGCTCCAGGACACCTGCAAAACCGCAGCAAAGTAGCAAGACGACTACCAGCAACATTGTAGCGCCTAATCCTGCCAGCTTCCTCGACTGTTTCCTGGTGGTGCAAGCTCTGGGGGTCATCTGCCTTCACCCTGCACTGGAAGCCAAGAAGAAATCTCCCATGGGTCGACGGAATCTTCCCCCTGCTAACGCAGGCACCAAAAGACTGCATCACCGGTCCTCTGGGTCCCCTCTCATCCTGATGAGCGTGGTCCCTGGAACACAGGAACTCTATCCAAGTGACTCCCACAGTCCAGTGATCCTTCAGTCCAAGTTTGGTGGAGGTAAGTCCTTGCCTCCCCATGCTAGACTGCAAACCTGTGTACTGCTTGATTTGCAGCTGCTCTGGCTTCTGTGCACTCCTCCAAGGATTCCTTCGTGCACAGCCTAGCCTGGGTCCCCAGCACTCCATCCTGCAGTGCTCAACCCGCTGAGTTGGACTCCGACGTCGTGGGACCCTCCTTTGTGACTCTGAGCCAGCTCCGGTTCACAAATCTTCTAAGTGCCTGCTCCGGTACTTCTGCGGGTGCTGCCTGCTTCTGTGGGCGCTCTCTGAGTTGCTGAGCGCCCCCTCTGTCTCCTCCTCCAAGGGGCGACATCCTGGTCGTCCTGGTCCCCAGCAGCACCCAAAAACCTCTACCACGACCCTTGCAGCTAGCAAGGCTTGTTTGCGGTATTTCTGCATGGGAACACTTCTGCAACCTTCAGCACGCCATGGGACATCTTCCATCCAAAGGAGAAGTTCCTAGCTCTCTTCGTTGTTGCAGAATCCTAAGCTTCTTCCATCCGGAGGCAGCTTCCTTGCAACTTCATCCGGGGTTTCCTGGGCTCCTGCCCCCCCTGGACACTATCGCAACTCTCGGACTTGGTCCCCTTGCCTTGCAGGTCCTCAGGTCCAGGAATCCGTCTTCAGTGCTTTGCTGGTGTTTGTGGTTCTTGCAGAATTCCCCTATTACAACTATTGTGTCTAATTGGGGTAGTAGGTGTACTTTACTCCTACTTTTCAGGGTCTTGGGGTGGGGTATCTTGGACACCCTGACTGTTTTTCTTATAGTCCCAGCGACCCTCTACAAGCTCCCATAGGTCTGGGGTCCATTTGTGATTCGCATTCCACTTTTGGAGTATATGGTTTGTGTTGCCCCTAGACCTATGTTCACCTATTGCATCCTATTGTAATTCTACACTGTTTGCATTACTTTTCTTACTCTTACTTACCTGTTTTGGGTTTGTGTACATATGACTTGTGTATATTACTTACCTTCTAACTGAGGGTACTCACTGAGATACTTTTGGCATATTGTCATAAAAATAAAGTACCTTTATTTTTAGTGACTCTGTGTATTGTGTTTTCTTATGATATTGTGCTGTATGATATAAGTGGTATAGTAGGAGCTTTGCATGTCTCCCAGTTCAGCCTAAGCTTTGCCATAGCTACCTTCTATCAGCCTAAGCTGCTAGAAACACCTCTATTCTACTAATAAGGGATAACTGGACCTGGCACAGGGTGTAAGTACCACAAGGTACCAACTATAAGCCAGGCCAGCCTCCTACATGGGGTCCAACCTTGCCCACTGAACCATGAAGACACATCATGCTATCTGCTCTTGGACTTTCAACCACTTTTGAGCTGAAGCTTTTTGAAAAGCGAGCAGATTGATTACATGCTTGCAAAGTCAGATTATTTTCTTCTCGGAGAAACACTGTATCAACGTCTGCCTTGAGTCTTGCTCAAATAAATACTAGGTCCCTTGAAAGTGTCAATTATCCATTTGGAAGAGTAAGGAGAAACTCATGCCAGTTCAGAGTTCTTCTTGTAATCTCCAGTAATCAAAGTAAGTTCTCCTCTAAAGCTGTGTAAATCAACAAGTCATGAAATATGCGAAGATTTGAGGTCCCTGTAGTTGTAGAAAAGCAACAAAAGGGAAAACCTTCTTTGTGAATATCACCAGATCCAATCTCAGTCTGAAGGAGAGAACTTGAAACTGTCACTGTTCATCTGAATTCAAAACATTATGAACTGCTGATGCTCCTGAGCATTCATTAAGTCTACTGTACATATGATGTGCTATGCTGGGATTACAGGAATAGTCATTTGGCGACTTTCCCTCTTGAAGCGGATCTCCTTGACAAACTTGTTCAAGCCTTTTCAATTCTGTCATGGCTGGCCCAGCAGTTCAGGGTGTATTGTTCCCATGAGGAGCAGGGTCATTACTAATCTACATTAGGTGGCTCCTCTGTCAAGCGTGGCACAGTGAGTACAAAAAAGATGGTCAGGAATGCTACCCACAGCAAGTGCCAGTGTTTAGATAATGTGTAGCCATTCCTCTTATGACCTTTTGTGTGTTCAAAATAACACGCTAAGTGGTCAAGAGCATGCTCAGACCAGGGTCCCTTGATCGCTATGACATAGGATCTTAAAAATACACCTCACTGACAAGGCCTAACAAAACTAGACTTGCATTACTTGTGTACCCTTCTGGAGAGGGGCCCTTACCTAGCAGTTCGGGATGGACTGTTCCATGGGGAGCAGTGTCAGTACTGATTTACATTGTCGGTCTCTTTCTAGTGTGTCACAGTGGGTAAAACAAAATGGGTTGGAATGTTACCCAAAGTGATTGCCAATGGTTTAGACCATTGGCAAGCATTTCTCCCATCACCTGTTGTGTATTTGATTAATGACCTAAGTGGCCTTGGATATGCCCCAGAGGGGCTCCACTGTAAGAGACGATCCAAGCTATACCTCACTGATGAAATCTAATAAAGCCAGAATGGGTCTGGGGTTGCCCATCTTCCCTTCTTGAGGAAGTTTGGGATGGACTGTTCTCATAAGGAGCAGGGTCAGTACTGATTTGCTGATAAGGCAGGTCTTTGTCTAGAGTAGCATGATGGATTACAATCAAGGGACATGAATGTGACATGCTTGATCATGAGTGGCTGAGAATAATTAAATTATTACATCCATGTTTTGCAGTTAACACTCTGCGACACGCATACGCAGACATGACCCCTGCCCATTGTGCCATAGGACTCAAGCTACATCCTATTGATAAGGTCCAAATAGGCCAAAAGCAATCTGGGGTTGCTTGTGTTCCCTTCTTGAGGGGGCTGTGTCTGGTCATTCTGGATAATCTGCTCCTATGAACAGCAGGGTCTTTACTGATTTGAATAAGGCAGGCCTGTGACTAGAATTGCATTGTAGGCAGAAAATGATGGACTGGAATGTGGCCCTTAGCGATAGCCAGTAGCGGAGATTAATTCAAGCATTTCATCCTTCACCTTGTTGTTTGATAACAGTTTAAATCCATGCAATGAAATTAAATAAGTACCCAGTACGCCTGTATATATTAAAATAAAGACTAGCTGCAGTGTTTATGTTAAAAAACTAAATAAGTATGAAGTCCCAAAGTTTTTGCTTGCTGCGCTTCCAAATCTCTGGTTTATCTAGTCTTGATCCCACTTCTTAACTCTTTATCCACCACCACAAACGTCTTGCCTCACACTAAATCTTGCAGGTTCTTTTTGATCCCGGTGTTCTTCCTTTATGACAATTTTTCTATCTTTCTCTTTCAGTGTTTTTACTCCATTTTCTGCCTCTCTTTTTCTTGCTTTTAGTCAGTTTGATAACAAAATATAACCCCCCATTCCAAAACTGAGAGCCAATGCTCACCACCTGCAAGCATTGCTACAAATCAGGCACTCACCCAATTGCCCCATTTCCATTTCAAGAAGCCTACACACAAAAACTTTGGAAATACTGGGTATTGAAGGGATAGGAGTTTCCCCTAAGTATCCCACTCTACATGCTCCTTCACCATCAAACATATATTCTTTATTGCATGACACCTGGCCCCAAATGCAATGTTTTTCACAGGCACTTGTGCTGCAATATCGCCCCCACTAACAAAAGCAGCAGTGTTTCACACATGCACCCCACCCCCTCTGGGGGCTGGTACGACAAAGTTATCAGGGCTGCTTCGGGTTCCCAGATCAGCCCTGTGGGGCAGCTATTCGTCCATATGGTAGCCAGCAAGAGTTGTGTATCAAAATAAATACTTTACAAACATCATGCTACAATATTGCTGAGGCCACAATATTGAAGACAAAAACATTGAAAAGATAAGTATAGATTTACTATTCTTAACACAATTTTTCCATACCTTGAAGATATATATTATCAAGGTCAGTGGCGGCTTGTGGGAGGAAAAGGGGCGAGGAGGTGCGGCGTGGGGGGGCGCAGAATAAAATAAAATAATATAAAAAATAAAAAAAGTACCATAACCCACGTTGCTCTGCTCCTCCGTCGTCACTCCAGGCTGCAGGCACAGGCTCCCAGCCTGCTGTGCGGCCAAACCTGATGCTGCTCAGAACTGCGTCAGGATTGGCTGGGAGCTCCCAGCCAGGGCGCTCCCAGGCAGAATGGGAGCCTGTGCAGGCTCTCTCCAGCCGGCAACACAGCGCCGGGCTGGAGAGAGCCTTGTGCGCATGTGTGTTTGGCTGGCCAAAGACCGCCGGCCAAACATACATGTGCACTGAGGGTTAGTGCTCTGTGCACTCCCTTCAGGGCTCGTCACTCCCAATGCCCCACCCCTTTCAATACAAAATGATAATAAACCTAGTTTATTATCGTTTTGTATTAAAAGGTTTGCAGCTGCTGCTCCTGGTGGGGGTCTGATGCTCCTCCGCCCTAGCGGAGGAGCCGCACCTGATCAAGGTACATATATGTGGAGTTAAGTAAAGTAAATCTATAGTTACCTATATATACTTACTTTGACACGGTATTCTGGCGCCTGTATTAACGCGGAATACTGCCTTCAAGATGACTTGCCTCTCGTTAGCAACTCACGAGTTACCATCCCGGGAATGCTTACTCTTACATCCTTCCAAGTTCAGTAACGTGAACTTTTACAGTAGACGAAAGTAACATCTCTCACTTACAGTACTTAGACATGGCAGAAGTATGTTTTGCAGCACTACAAGAACAGGGAGATGCCATTGTAGCGGTCCCAAAGCGCGTAACAGTGGGTCAAGGAGCTACCCCGTTTCTTCTGTGAGGCTGGGAGGAGTAAAGTAGCTAATGTGGCGTCTTTCGATATTATGTGGTAAAAAGTTGTGCATTTTGCTTTTAAAAAGCGGGTTCTTAAACTCATATAAAAACCGAAACTGTCTTAAGTAGCAGTTATTTAGTTGCGCCCCGTCCTTTCTCCTCGTCATCCCGCACTCGTGATGTCTGAGGCGCCTGGTACATTCCAGTGCCAAGGCGTGGCCGGGGGAATGCACTCGAGCTCTGGAGGCATATGCGGACTCAAAGCAGGCAGCTGATGCAATGATGGCCCAGTCCAGGCAACATGCCTGTGAGCAACAGCTGATAAATGGGGCGGGAAGCTGATGCAAAAAGCAGGAAACGTTTCACTCGCAGTGCGATAACGATTTCCAAAGCGAGGGTAAGAAACTCGGTGCCCTGTCATGCTCCTCTGGCAAACCCGCAGCTCGAAGGTCGAAGTCTTGCTACAAAGCTCCTAGAGTTTGCTCTTCACTGTGACTCAACGCGTTTTTGTCTTTACTAAACCGCTAACTTACCGTCAAAAAACCAGCAGGGCTGGATTTGGGCTGACATCAATATTGGAAATAAGTATTGGAAAAGCCAATAGGTCGCGCCTTTAATAGGCGAGTGCTGACGTATTGGCTTTGCCTAGGTGGTACTGTTATTGAATGTCATGGAACTCAATCTCATTGGAAGTAAATCTTACCAGGCCTTACCACAAATTTATTTGGAGCAACATCAGATATAAGCAGTTACTGCTTAATGCACTGACACATCTTGCTAACAATCACGTTGTTACTTTGGTTATCCTTTTGCAATCCAAAAACCAAAACACCGCCAGTCGTTTAAGGAGTACTATTACCCTAGTGACGCATGAAACAGCTTGAGGAATCATAGATGCAGCCTTTTAGAACAAAAAAACGAAAAAGAGATCGAAACTGACAACATGCAGGAAATGAACATGTTCAAATTAAAGGAAGGAGACGGCTATTAACTTTACAAGTGGTCACTTGAGAGGGATCTGTTTAGTGTTTGCTGTAAAAGTGCCTGAAGAAACCATGAATAACATACAATAACAAGGTGGGAACAAATGAAGACTTATCTTTTACTTATTTCCTTGAACCGTGACAGAATTCGTTGGACTCACACCTTGCAACACAGACAGCAGGACTCAAACCCTTTCCTTCAGACCAAGCATCTTAGAACTTAACACGTAGGCCCCCAGTGAGACTCAATAATTGCCCAAAACTTGTATCATCTAAGCATTAAAAGAACTACCAAAAAACAAATTACAATAAATTGGCTGCACTTCACAGTTGTAGAAACTTAGGTGGAGCAAGTCGTTATACAATACCGGCACTCTGTTAAACAAGGGGCAAAGTGCTGATCAATAAAGAATAATACAGGCCCTGATAACAGTGCAACCTCATTTAGATGGCAACAATGAATTCCATAAAATGAAAACACTAAGCACACGAGACAGCAGCAATTACAGGTGCTTTCTTCTTTGCATTCATTGCAAGAAAGTCTAAAGGCAATGAAGCCAAAAACCAGACTTGCTTTACATTTGGCACTAGGGCCGACGCCAAAGAAAATCATGCATCCAATAATGAATATTGGCACTAGTTTAGAAAGCAAACAGTAAATTAAAAGGTTAGTATCAGAGACATCCCTCTATTAACCGTCCTCTCCTAATAAAGCAACCTTTCTCATTTGTTGAATCCAAAAACATCAGAGATTTTATTTTTGTGAGGAAACCCGCTCCTGATTACTGGCCTGTATAGTGCAACTGGATGAGGAAGTCTGCTCATGAGAATCAGCGACTTTCAGGTGTATTTCCCCGGAAAACCTATAGCTGCCTTTAATGAAACTAAATCAAGACTAAAACCAAAAAAGAGAGCGAGGAAGAGAGAAAAGGTGCCTTTCTCATTTTCTCCCACACTTTCAAGTAGGCACACACGACAAATATGGAGTGTGGTTGGGAGAGGGAGGACTAGGAGTGAAAAAGGACATTTCCCAGCATCTGTACAATATCCTCTGATCATAAGCACATCATCTGTGCATAATAAATACATGTGACCTTTTGTAATGTTAGTAATGTTCCTGTTGCTCATATAAACATTCCAATGGTGAATTGAGAACATTGTCTTTAATAAAACCAAATCAAAGACTGAAGATAACAAGAAACCTCCATGAGCGAAGGCCACCACATTCGGAGATGGATCGCAAAAACGAAAAGGGGCCCGGTTGAACAAACATGAACAATGACGAACGGGGAGGAAGAAACAATTTTTAAAAAAATTGCAGCGGGGAAGATACAGTATCTCAATCAGTTCAGGAGTAGCGGACGGGCACTGATTAGGCTGAATTAATCTGTGCTTGGTCCCTGATCCACTGAAAGGATCAGAAGTGATGTTTGGACTGCAGTGACCAATTAACAAGGCTGCAAAGATGGCGGGCGTCAATGCCAACAAATGATAAGCAATAGGTGGGCTCCAAGCCCTTTTTGTAAACAGTGTCTCTCAAGTGAGAGGGTGCACTCTTACAGGTTTGACCCTAAAAAGAGTTTAAGTACACCAATGTGTTTCTGTTTTTTATGATTATTATTGTGCAAGGCAAGTAACATGTGCATTACCCACAAGAAATAGCGGCATGTCCCTATTGAAGTTAACGGTCAGGGTTTTCATACAAGAGTCTGGAGCCAATCAGGTAGGGGATAAGCTCTTTACGTCATGTTAATAATCTTAGGTTACAGCAATAGCAGGTAGGTCCTCTCAGGGTTCATCCTCTCTCCAACGGTCCCTGCCTCCTAGCTTCCAGTCCAAACCACACATGAACATTCTAGTACACCATTCACTTTCACCACTCCACACACCAGCTAAGACATTAAGGGAAAGAGAACACATGGGATACTTCAGGGCCGTGTTAAAAGTTGCACTCAGAGACACGTTCTAATTCTAATGGTGAACAAGTGTTTAAAGGAGTCCACCGCATTTTAAGGTAAGGACAAAAGTGGAGGCCAATAAGAATCTACAGGCTGAGAAATGGGCAGGCTTTTGAAAATATGATCATTATTTGGTGCTTATGTGGGTGTGTGCCTATAGCTCTCACTCTGTGTGTGTGTGTGTATATATATATATTCCAACAATTCCTCCGAATATTCATTTAGAAGAATGCTCAGTCAGCAAAATGAAGTCCATAAATAATTTAATAACAAATGCCTCCTCACACAAAGCATTTCAGCCGTAGCCTTGTTCACGCGTCAATATACATACACACAGAGTATAGATATCTGTGTGATTTAATGACACAAAATGCTGTGGTATAGTAACAGGAGATCATGAAACAAGGGAAATGTGGGTTTCACTGTAATAATGTCACCCTCCAAACTGTTCTGCAGAGCTTTACCGTTGTCATAACCGCTAGGAATATGAAACAAGTTTATCTAAATTATGTGGCATGGTTATCTAAAGTAAGTGGCAAAAAATATTTTTGTCCAATTGCTACTCTGGCACTAATATTTTTATCAATTTAAGCCAGAAATGTTTTTTGTAGAATCTGAACATGTTGCAGATGCTGGAACCCGCAATTATTCAATAAGTAATGCAGAAATCACATAAATCTGTGGGCTCTCACTATTGCCCTTTATCAACACTTTAATCATGAAAAGTAAACACAACCTAAACATTCTAATTCAAAGTAGTGCCATGGTTAGCAGCACTTTGAAGAAAACACATTTTTCAAGCTAAATCCCCCCATTTGAAACAATATAAAAATACATAAGGGTAATGTGTATTATAGCCGTCAGCCTCATGGTTTATTATGTCACTGTAACTTCCTCATGGCAGTATTGGGCCATATTATACAGCTACCGGTTATGCGTTATGTATTGTGTATGTGTGTATATATATATATATATATAACACACACACAATGGAAATATATGACACAATAACACTAACTTTATTTAGAACAAGTGTACTAATACACACATTCTCACATCTACTATTTACTACTACAGTGCAAAGGTCAGATTCAAGTTTATTAGCACAGGACAGAAGAAGAGACATAAGAAAAACATTTTACTGCCTCACAGAATGCAACTTGCCTAATAGGCGGCATCGTTAATATTATTTTACCATACTGATATTAGTAACGCCTGGCACCTTGCTTATCGTTAGACATCTAAGTATCCTAAATTTGACTAACATGGCTGGTTGTCCCCATCCCACTGCATTCACCAGTGCCTCATGTCCTCTCCATGGCTCCTGTACTCCCCAAGCTGAGCTCCCTGGGTACACCAGCGCTCTGCAAGCTCAAGGCTTTGTAGGTCCACATCCAAAGATCCTCATTGTAAGTCAACCGATCTCCCCATCTCAGCTCCTCCAGATAAGTTCCCCATACACCATACTCAAACCTCGTGAATCAGCCAAACAGATCAATTGGGCAAGAGGGATCCAGCCTGCTTCTCCCTCCCTAACACCAGCCCTCCCCCACCCCAACTCTCTCCGTCATTTAAGAGAAGCTACCCTGACTACAGGAGCTGTTCATGCATGGACCAGGGAAACGTAAGAGCTTTACTAGGAGTCAATCTACATGAAAGTCATTTACATAGCCATGTTAGCCTGAAAATCTGAAATGGAGTAATCCCTCCTGAGCCTGTGTTAATATGTATCACTAAGCCTATGCCAGAAAAAGTATGGTTAAAAACAACAATGTTCTACCCATATTCTGAGTAGCAAAGTTTTGAAGACTCCACTCCAGTGATTTGCAACAAACCACAAAAAAATGGCTGTAATAATACTTTAGTCTTCAAAATGCATACTTCTAATGACATCATGGAACATCCTGTCTTTGTACATTCTTAATCACAGAGAATGAATTGACTGACCTCTTGAGCTACCGTGTTTAGGAATGTAAACACAGAGCCTGGAATCCTGCAAGGCTTAACTGACTCCTTTCATCTGCTGACTGCTGTATTTGGGCACTAATGAGGCAAGAATATGGGGACAGATGTAGGAAGCCTTTTGCGCCTCGCAAACGGCGAAAAACGCAGTTTGCGAGGCGCAAAAGGCTGAACGCGATGCAGAATCACATTTTGCGAGTCGGTACCGACTCACAAAATGTGATTCCGACTCGCAAATAGGAAGGGGTGTTCCCTTCCTATTTGCGACCGCATCGCGATGTAGAGTTGCTTTGTGACCGCAAAAGCGGTCGCAAACCAACTCGCAGTTACCATCCACTTGAAGTGGATGGTAACTCATTCGCAAAAGGGAAGGGGTCCCCATGGGACCCCTTCCCCTTTGTGAATGCCCACAAAAATATTTTTTCAGAGCAGGCAGTGGTCCTATGGACCACTGCCTACTCTGAAAAAACCGAAACCAAATGGTTTCGGAATTTTTTCCTTTTGCAGCTCGTTTTCCTTTAAGGAAAACGGGCTGCAAAGAGAAAAAAAAAAACTGCTTTATTAAAAAAACAGTCACGGACATGGTGGTCTGCTGTCTCCAGCAGGCCACCATCCCCGTGAGTGCCTAGACTCGCTATGGGGTCGCAAAATGCGACCCCATAGCGAGTCGCAAAAAGGTGTCTGAGACACCTTTCTGCATTTGGTTTTGCGAGTTGCAATTTGCGAGTCGCTATGACTCGCAAATTGCAAGTCGCAAAACTATACTTACCTACATCTGGCCCTTAGCCACTAATCATGGACTTTGAGAGACAGATCTCCATCGCATTTAAATGGAATTCAAGTTGGAAAGAGTGATTCCTTCTTTGTCAGACTGCACCTTTCTCTCAATGCAGCGGTCTTTGAAGAAGGCCTCCGTAATGTGAAAACATCCCATAAATTTCTCATCCTTGTCTTGCATCTCAACTTGCTTCCGGTGATATACAAACATTTCTTAAAACGTATTCTATTGAATTTTTGATTTTACAATAAAAAACTGCTATATATTTGCTCTTGGGAAAATCTGCTGCTAGTCGCCAAATTCATTTTCCCTAAATTCCCCTCATGCTCCCACCATGGAAAAAATTGCACTTCTTCCCTTGTCAGCAGTCAATTTCTAATACTTTTCTGTGTAAGGAGAAATTACAGAGGAGTTGATTAATACCCTTAAACATTAACTGGTGGGTGTGTACGGACTCACATGGCATTTCAACACTGAAACTATTGCCTTCCACCTATTTCCAGCTCCTGTATGTAGAATTTAAAAAATGTGCCAAAATCAGCGCTAGAATCCAAAAGATAATCTAATGTGAGCCATAATGTATTTGGAGTGGCTATTATCAGAACTCTAATAAAATGAGAGCACTGACATCAATTGTCACCTCACTGCATGGCACCAAAAACAGACAAGATTTTTGTTTTTTAAACAGGACAAGGAGATTTCAGGAGCACCCCGTCCTTGGATAACTAGAGTTCTTTAAAAAGTCCACATCCCTATCTTTCCCCATAGCCATGATCAGAAATAGCGAGACAGGAGGAACCCAATCACAAAGCTACTTGCAGGCTTAAATTTAAATTACATGTGCAAATAGTGTACAACCACTTTGGGAATTCACAGAAATTGGTTTTACAATTCTAAAAAGAATTTTCCACAAATCATGTGAGTAGATGATCTTTCACTAGTAGAGAGTGAGTGATCCAGGGCTGGAATGCGCCATTAGCTTCTCTTGTTGCCCCTTTGCATATTTACAACCAGCTATATCATTTATAAAGCCATCACAACCAGCACTCCAGCTTATCTTACAGACAAGCTCACTATCCTGGTGCTCCTTGGCACCCGAAGCCAGGACACCATCAGACTGCAGACTAAGAAGTGTAAAAAACAAGACAGCAGACCTTTTGCATCTATGCACTGAGGATCTGGAACAGCATCCCTCTATCCATCAGGGACACCACAATGCTGCTCCAATTTAGGAAAGGGGTGAAAGCACACCTCTTTAAAGTACACTACATCACAATGCATGAAGTGTTCATAACCCAGCTACCTTTCCTATCACTCACAGACCTTGACCAAGTAGACCGCCCCACTGCCTTTTGGATGCGTTTGCACTACAGAAATACCATATACATAGAATGCCTTGAAGGACTGTGCACGCCTGTGGGTATTCACAATGTTCCCTTTTACTCATTCCCACCCTCGGAAATGTCAGATGTAATCTTGCCAGGGGCAGACTTAAATCACCATGTTCTGTGTAAACAGAACACAAGCACATTTGGTAAATGTTTATGGGAAAGGAGATTATCCATAGGCAAAACATGTAATAAAACATATATATCCCACTGCACAAATACAATGGCATTTCTCATGTGCATTTGAGCACTCTATAAAACCTTGGAAAAAGAAATTAATTTGCATTGTCATGTCTGCAATTTCATGAAGGTTTTCCAAGAGCATTCCTGGAAACTGTAACTGTTCAAGGCTTTAAGATACAACCGGGAAATTTTAAATTCCCAAAATGAGTTAATATACAAGTATTTGAGTTGTACACCTTGGCGAGTATATTTCCTATTTTCTTTTTTTAATAATAGCGCCTGATGTGCCCCATAAACGACCCTTCTTAGAGACTTAGAGAAGCCCATTGCCGAAAAGTCACAGATGGTGAATGTATTCATCTCCGATATGTGCACCTACCCAACACCCAACACCCACACTCCAGCTTCTGTACAACATCCTTAAATGCAGAAAACATCCTAAAACAGCTTTGTTTGGACAGCAGTAGTTGTGTTACCTTTTGCATGGCAATGTATTCTCGGTTTTCTTTTCGTTGCATCAGTCTTAGCAGTCATGAGCGTAGCAGAGCGGCATGTTTGCAAAGCTGCAGCATGCAATAATCGGAACTCTCGAGGTTTGGCCAAGAGTTGCATTGACCTGAAAGTCGATTTATGATTCATGTACATTTCCTCCCAATACCTGAGACACCTATTGAATTTACAGCTTATGTAGCTTTGCCTTTGTGCATAAAGGTGTTTATTAGGCACTATGCAATAGACTATGGGGTACACTTTGTAGGAAACGTTGGTGCTGATTTATAATGTTTTTAGCACAACAGTACAGCAACCAATGTTGTTATATTGCACAGTGCAAGGAGGAGACAGCAGCACGGAACCATGTGCATTAAATGGCTGCAGCTGCTGTCAGCTCCTGCAGTGGAGCACAAACCGACCCCTAGCATCATTTACAATTTTTGCACCATGGCGCACTACAGGGGCGAGGTTATGTGATGTCTAGGATAGGGCTTGTACCGGAAGCCTACGCTGTCAATACAAAAATTCTGTGCATAGGCAATTTCTAAAACATTCGACACATTGGATGTAGAACCACAAACAAAATGTGTGGAATGTGTGGTGAAATTTCGCGTTTCTCCTAGTTAGCGCCTGCTTCAAGGAGGCATTCTTTTTCTGCCACAGAACCATGTCTGACAATCTTTGCAGGTCTAGCTTTGCGTCAAAAACAGTTTTGGCCGCATTGAAACGTACCATATAGGGAACACACACTTTAAGCCAAGCAGCAAAGATAACTATTTTAAGGGCAACTGTCCAGTGCAAAAGTAACTTTGTCAAGACTTTATCCTGCTCTCCGTGACTTTATGGTGGAACGAAGTCTTGATAAATCTACCCCAGATATTTTGTGGTGTAAGTTAGTTTAGCATTCTGTGCAGAGCGGTGTAACAATTCTATATCAGAACCGGAGGCTCGGATTATGCTATCTCTTTCTTTACTGGAATATTCACAGCAGCCAATGAAATCACAACAAACAAAAAACTACATTTCCCAAGATGCTCAAGTCCTTGCATCACATGTACCAATCACCTAACGTGACCTTAGTCCTTATAAGCCATAACCTCAAACGTCATATCCTCTTTCTTTGCTGCTTCGCAGCAGATAAGTAGCATTTATCTCTCGTTTTATCTATATTGTATGCTTTTATTCAATCTTTGATTGTCTTTTGCTAAATCTTTAATCGAAGCGCCTCCGCTCGCTTTTCAGTTTTAAATTAATGTATTTTCGGACTCTCACTGAGTTTTGACAGCGTTTAAGATCCTCAATCTTTGATTGTCTTTTGCTAAATCTTTAAGCGACGCGATTCCGCTCGCTTTTCAGTTTAAATTAATGTATTTTCGGCCTCCCGCCGAGTTTTGACAGAGTTTAAGATCCCCGATTCTGTGGAGTGAAGTGGGAGTGTTCTACGCACCGAGCACGTAGTCTGTTTTCTATGGCAACGAGGGTTGCCATGAGCGCGCGATCCTGACGAGCCGATCTCCTTTCCCTGTGCCTCTCAAGGAGATCGGTTCGTTTTGAGCAGCGCGCGGGGCATCGTTGCATCGTGTTTGCTTTGAGAATTACAGAGAGTTACAGCACCTCCCTGACGCCCAGCTTAAATCCTTGCTGGGTTGTAAAATCAAAATAAGGCTTTGCCTAGAGTGTTGTTTGCAGGCAGCTTCCTCCACATTACATTTACATTGGCTTGTATATATTTATACCTTTGGTATATGCCTGTTCATATTTATATATATATATTTATATACAGTTTAAAGTGCCTGTAGGTTTTTTTTCACTCCCCCTTTATTTTTCTGACTGTGTTGAATTTATTAATAATCTCTATGGCTCAGTGGAGCAACCAGGATGCAGGGTATTACCCTGAGGATACTGACAACCAATTGGAGGTGAATTTGGTTGAGGCACTAGACTCCAGAGTGCAACAGTCAGTTAATGATGCCCTGGTGAGAGCACTTGGCCCATTCTCAGGGCAATTGTTAGAATATGCCCAATCTCAGTGCTGGATAGCTGGCAATGCATCCTCCATCGCTGAAGAAACGCTTCCTAAGGCACCATCTAAGTCCAAGACTAAATCTAAGAACCTGACAAGGGACGACCCTTCTGGAGATCTACATGCAGATATGTTTGAGAAACTGCGTAGGAAAAGGAGTGCGGAGCATAATTATAGCACTGGACAGGATACTTCCTCCTATGGGGATTCTGACGACCCTGATTCGGATGACTTAACCGAACCAGCGCCCAGTAAAAAAGCCAAAAAACAGCCTGCGGCCCTTCATTTTTTAGACTTTGATCCTTCTGATATTATGCACCCTAGGTCCTCTAATTGGGTCCCATCTTCAGAGGTTGCTCAATATGTGCACGCAAACATAAGAAAAAGTTTTGATAAAGAGGTTCACTCTCAACTTAAGGCGGAATGTCCTAGACCAGATCTGGACAATAATGTGACTGACACTCCAGAAATTGATCCAACTATGATTACATTCTTGAAAAAATACGCGAAAGATCCCAAAAAAGGTTTAGATAGATCGTGGCGCCTCTGTCAAGATAAATTGCTTGATATGTCAGGCCCGCTAACAAAAATCTTAGATTTGGCTGTCGCTTCCAAGGAGTCAGACACCCCTGTTAACACGGACGTCCTCTTAGGTTGGGCTCAGAGAGCGGTGTGCCTCTTGGGTAACACAAATTGTGCTATTTCCACAGAACGCAGAAAGTCTATACTCATGAGAATGGACCCTAAGTTAGTAGACTTGGCCTCGTCAGAAGCGGGTCCGTCAGCCGAAGGTCTCCTTTTTGGCTCGTCCTTCATTAAAGAACTTGCAAAATTTTGTTCGACCTTTTCCACGCTTGATAAAGCTCAGTTGTCCCTCAAAAAAGTTTTTAGAAGAGGCCTTTTTATCAGGGCTGGGCGTCATGGCTAATGAATGCCCGGCCGAGGTAGCTTTGCCAGTCCCCAAAACTATTACCCGAGAGGTAGAGGCAACTGGTCCGGAGACCAAGCAGATACCACATTCTATCCTTCCCGTCCCCGAGGAGGGAGGTCCAGATTCGGCAGGGGACATCGCAGAGGGCAACAAGGAGCTATCCAAGACTCCTCCTTTACCGGTAAGCATTATTCACCATTCACAAGTTATGCTTGGCGGAAGAGTGAGACTGTTTGTGGACAAATGGAAAGAGATCTCTGGGGATCCTTGGGTTATTCAGACGGTGACAGGTTTTCACCTGGAATTTATCAGCACCCGATCCAAGTATCCCCCCCCTGTAAATATGAGTTTTTCCCCAAAAAAATCTGAATTTTATAGATTTAGAGGTGCAAACTTTATTAAACAAAGGAGCAGTAATTTATACAACCCCTCACCCTTACGGGTTCTGCAATCCCATCTTTGTAGTAGACAAGAAGGGAGGAGGTCATCGACTGGTGTTGAACTTAAAAGACTTCAATTCTTGGATAGTGTACAGACACTTCAAGATGGAAGGCATTCACATGTTGAGAGACATCCTTTTAGAAGGAGACTGGATGGTTCGATTAGATTTAAAGGATGCATACCTCTCAATTCCGATCTTTGCTCCTCAAAGAAGATTCCTTCAATTTCAGTGGAAGGGTCATTGGGTGGAGTTCACGGCTCTCCCCTTCGGCCTGTCCTCGGCCCCATGGTGTTTCACAAAACTATTGAGACCAGTGCTGGAATGGTTGAGAACCAAGGGTGTTCGTCTTATCATATATCTGGACGACATCTTATTGATGGCACAAGACTCTCTGACTTTGTTGACGCATTTGAATTGGACAATAAGTCTGTTACAAGATTTAGGTTTCCTTATCAATGCGCAGAAGTCATTGTTGAAACCATCCCAAGTGATAGAGTTTTTGGGTTTCAAGATCGATTCGATTCTCTCGCAGTTGATTCTTCCTGCGTTGAAAATTCGCAACATCAAGAGGGAGTTGAGATCGGCTTTACTCAGTCCGACAATCTCTCTAAGGAATATTGCTTGTCTGGTGGGCCTGTTAGCCTCCTCCATTCAAGCAATTTTTCCTGCCCCCTTGCATTATCGAGCTCTCCAGAGACTGAAGATCCAGTACTTGAGACAGGGTTTGAGCTACTCAGCTTTGATTCCTCTGACCCAAGAGGTCAAGGAAGAGATTCAGTGGTGGCTTCATCACATGGAAGCATGGAATGGCAGGGCCATATTCGGATCTCATCCAGAAATTGTCATAGAGTCAGACGCCAGCCAGTGGGGTTGGGGAGCCCGCTGCGGCTCGGTAGTGACAGGGGGCTGTTGGTCAGTGATGGAACAGGATCTTCACATCAATTGCTTAGAACTTCTAGCGGGTTCCTTTGCGATAAAGAGTTTATCCCTGCTCAAGACAGACTGTTGCATTCTTCTGAGAATGGACAATATTTCGGCAGTACGTTATGTCAACAAGTTGGGAGGAACGAAATCCAGAGTTCTTGCGGAGATAGCCAAGGAATTTTGGCATTACTGTCTTAGTCACAGATTAGTGGTACTGGCAGAATATCTTCCGGGAGATCAGAACACGGTAGCAGATTGGAACTCCAGATACCCGACGGATCCCAGCGATTGGAGACTGGATCCAATGATTTACCAACAGATAGTCCAGGAATGGGGTTGTTGCGAGATAGATCTCTTTGCGTCTCGCCTCAACACTCAGATCCCGAAGTTCTACAGCTGGAGACCAGATCCACAGGCTATAGCGACAGATGCCTTTTTACAGAATTGGCACCCTGCTCAGAGATGCATTCCCTCCACTTCTCTTGATCCCCAGAGTCCTGTCTCAAGTTCAGAGGCAGAAAGCAGATCTGATCCTGGTGACTCCATTGTGGAGATCTCAGCCGTGGTTCCCTATTGCACTTCAATTAGCATG
This sequence comes from Pleurodeles waltl, assembly GCF_031143425.1. Taxonomy (NCBI): domain Eukaryota; kingdom Metazoa; phylum Chordata; class Amphibia; order Caudata; family Salamandridae; genus Pleurodeles; species Pleurodeles waltl. Next base: position 80,124,821 of record NC_090451.1, on the reverse strand, counting down.
TGCTCCGCCATTGCTCATTCCTCCTCGTCAGAACCTGTTGTTGAGTCCGGAGGGCCTTCAACATCCCTTGATTGTATCGGGGACTCTAACGTTGATGGCATGGAGGGTGTCAGGTCAAGATGGAAAACCCCAGGACTTTCGCAACAAGCTGAAAGCTATATCAAGCAAGCCTGGGCAACTAGCACCCACAAGAGATATGCTTCTGCATGTCGTAGATGGGATAGTTGGTGCAATGGAAGGGGTATTAATCCCTTGGAGTCAAGTATTGAGTTAATTATCAATATCTTGGCTGAATTAGCTTCTTCTGGTCTGGCCTATAGGACGATTAATAATTTTAGATCGGCAATTTCCTCGGGCATATACACATTGATGGTAAACCAGTAGTTGAACATCCACTAGTGTGTAAGCTGTTGAGAGGTATTCGTTTTTCGAATCCCCCCCAAGCAAAGTATTCTGTTCTTTGGGATGTGAACATTGTGTTAACATTTTTAGACTCTTGGCCCAGTAACAAGTACTTATCCCGCAAACAGCTTTTAGCCAAGCTGACAATGTTGCTATGTTTAGTCTCATGTAAGAGGGTTTCGGATGTTAGAGCATTAGACCTATCTGGTAGAATTTACTCTCCGGAAGGTGTTACCTTCAATATTTCCAGGAGAACTAAGACTAATTGCAGGTCAGTATCCTATCCTTCGTTTCCAGACAATTCAAAGTTATGTGTGGTACAGTGTCTTAAAGATTATGAAGTAGTTACAGAGGAGTTTAGACAAAACATGAATGGGCAAGTCTTAATTGCTTTGCAGAAGCCTTTTAAGCCAGTCAGTCTCCTCTGCCACTCTTGCGAGATGGGTAAAGTGGCTAATGAATGAAGCAGGTATTGATACCAGTCATTTTGGCACTCATTCAGTTAGAGGAGCCATGGCGTCAAAATCATTTTCTCTAGGTTCTAGTCTGAAGGACATTATGAAAACAGCAGACTGGTCGTCTGAGGATACTTTTCGTAAGTTTTATTTTAAGCCTGTGTTAGATGTGGCCTCTGTTGTTATGGGTCAGCTTTGAACTAGCATAATCCGAGCCTCCGGTCCTGATATAGAATAAAAAATGTTCTAGTTTACTCGTCAAGAATTTTCAATTCTATTAAGGACACGGAGGCGAGGATTATCCCACCCTATAATGAATAAAGGTATTTGTATTTATAAGTTTATGAACCCTATTCATTTATACCCTCCCAGTGTGATATATTGGGGATTGAAGTGGAAACTTTTGTGATTACTGTTTTTTTTTCTACCTTTGTGAGATATTACCGTCCTGTATTTATCACTTATTTCAGGTTCGGATCAGAAGAATCCTTGATGATATCATCCCGGTATATGTGTGTTAAAGGTCCATTCCTTCCATGAGTAAGAAGCCGACTTGAGGTTCAGTCTGGTTTATTCTCCGTTGGACGTTCCACTCCAGGATGAAGTTCCGTATCATCCATTGCAGAAGAAGGTCGTTGGAAAAGAGTTTAAAGTTTTTGGTTTGATCAAAGAAAGAGGATATGACGTTTGAGGTTATGGCTTATAAGGACTAAGGTCACGTTAGGTGATTGGTACATGTGATGCAAGGACTTGAGCATCTTGGGAAATGTAGTTTTTTGTTTGTTGTGATTTCATTGGCTGCTATGAATATTCCAGTAAAGAAAGAGATAGCATAATCCTCGCCTCCGTGTCCTTAAATTACTATATAGAAACAAAGAAAAGAGTTCAGAAATAAACATATAAAATCAGGAACTCGTGTTACTTAATCAAAAAATATATAGGTATTTCTTTTCGGCCCATAAACCAGTTGTATTTTAGAGTTCTAATTAGATTTTTTTTAAATTGTGAATCGAGTAGATGTTTTGTTTCAATCTTCTTTTTTTTTTTTAACATCCAGGGGGTTACTACTGCTCTACAGAGGAACCTGGGTCCGTTTTCACTCCAGCCTTCAGTTTACAGATGATTTGGAACTGCTAAACGAGTAATGCGAGGATTCACAGACACGCTGATAGCTGTGGTAGTGCCTTTCGCATTGCAGTGGAAGCAACTGTCTTCGCCCCAGTGCCTCTTTCTGCTCCTGGATGGTTTATTAATCGCCCTCGCTTTTTCAACATCTTTCCAGCTTTCCTGCTTGTAGGAGGCTGGCCTGGTTTATAGTGGGTACCTTGTGGTACTTACACCTTGTGCCAGGTCCAGTTATCCATTATTAGTAAAATAGAGGTGTTTCTAGCAGCTTAGGCTGTTAGGGGTAACTATGGCAAAGCAGCATAGGCTTAACTAGGAGACATGCAAAGCTCCTACTATACCACTTATATCATATAGCACGATATCACAAGTAACACAATACTCAGAGTTACTAAAAAATAAAGGTCCTTTATTTTAGTGACAATATGTCAAAAATATCTCAGAGGATGCCCTCACTTAGGCGGTAAGTAATATACACAAATTATATGTACACAAACCAAAATCAGGTAAGTAACAGTAAGAAAAGTAGTGCAAACAATGTAGAATCATAATAGGATGCAATAGGTAGAAATAGGCCTAGGGGCAACACAAACCATATACTCCAAAAGTGGAATGCAAATCATGAATGGACCCCAGGCCTATGGTAGGTTGTAGAGGGTCGCTGGGACCGTGAGAAAACAGTAAGGGTGTCCAAAATACCCCACCCCAAGACCCTGAAAAGTAGGAGTAAAGTTACCCTACTACCCCAGAAAGACAGTATAGTTGAGATAGGGGATTCTGCAAGAACCACAACTGCTACCAAAGCACTGAAGACGGATTCCTGGACCTGAGGACCTGTAAAGGAAGGCAACCAAGTCCAAGAGTCACGCAAGTGTCCAGGGGGGCAGGAGCCCACTAAACCCCGGATGAAGGTGCAAAAGGGCTGCCTCCAGGTGGAAGAAGCCGAAGATTCTGCAACAACGGAAGGTGCCAGGAACTTCTCCTTTGTAAGAAGATGTCCCACGGCGTGCTGGAGGATGCAGGAGTGTTTCCACGCAGAAATACCGCAAACAAGCCTTGCTAGCTGCAAGAGTCACGGTTGAAGATTTTGGGTGCTGCTGGGGCCCAGGAAGGACCAGGATGTCGCCCCTTGGAGGAGGAGACAGAGGGGGCGCTCAGCAACTCAGAGAGCCCCCACAGAAGCAGGCAGCACCCGCAGAAGTACCGTAACAGGCACTTGGAAGACCTGAGGACAGAGGTCGACTCAGAGTCACAAAGGAGGGTCCCACGATGTCGGAGTCCAACTCAGCGAGTTGGGCAATGCAGGACGGAGTGCTGGGGACCCAGGCTAGGCTGTGCACAAAGGAAGTCTTGGAAAAGTGCACAGAAGCCGGAGCAGCTGCAGATCACGCAGTACACAGGTTTGCTGTCTGGCATGGGGAGGCAAGGACTTACCTCCACTAAATTTGGACAGAAGGGCCACTGGACTGTGGGAGATACCTGGACCCAGCTCCTGTGTTCCAGGGACCACACTCGTCAGGATGAGAGGGGACCCAGAGGACCGGTGATGCAGAAGTTTGGTGCCTGCGTTAGCAGGGGGAAGATTCCGTCGACCCACGGGGGATTTCTTCTTGTCTTCCAGTACAGGGTGAAGGCAGACAGCCCTCAGAGCTTGCACCACCAGGAAACAGTCGAGAAAGCCGGCAGGATGAGGCGCTACAATTTTGCTGGTAGTCGTCTTGCTACTTTGTTGCGGTTTTGCAGGCGTCTTGGAGCAGTCAGCGGTCGATCCCTGGCAGAAGTCGAAGAGGGAAGTGCAGAGGAACTCTGGTGAGCTCTTGCATTCGTTATCTGAGGAATAGTCCAGAGGAGAGTCCCTAAGTAGCCCAAAAAGGAGGTTTGGCTACTGAGAATGGAGGCTTGGCTACTAAGAGAGGTAAGCACATATCAGGAGGGGTCTCTGACGTCACCTGCTGGCACTGGCCACTCAGAGCTGTCCATTGTGCCCCAACACCTCTGAATCCAAGAGGGCAGAGGTCTGGGACACACTGGAGGAGCTCTGGGCACCTCCTCTGGGAGGTGCTGGTCAGGGGAGTGGTCACTCCCCTTTCCTTTGTCCAGTTTCGCGCCAGAGCAGGGCTGGGGGATCCCTGAACCGGTGTAGAATGGCTTATGCAGAGATGGGCACCATCTGTGCCCATCAAAGCATTTCCAGAGGCTGGGGGAGGCTACTCCTCCCCAGCCCTTCACACCTATTTCCAAAGGGAGTGTGTGTAACACCCTCTCTCAGAGGAAATCCTTTGTTCTGCCTTCCTGGGACGGGGCTGTCCAGGCCCCAGGGGGGCAGAAACCTGTCTGAGGGGTTGGCAGCAGCTGCAGTGGAGACCCCGGAAAGGCAGTTTGGCAGTACCCGGGTTCTGTGCTAGAGACCCGGGATGCATTGAATTGTCCCCCCAATACCAGTATGGTATTGGGGTGACAATTCCATGATCCTAGACATGTTACATGGCCATGTTCGGAGTTACCATGGTGACGCTACATATAGGTAGTGACCTATATGTAGTGCACACGTGTAATGGTGTCCCTGCACTCACAAAGTCTGTGGAATTTACCCTGAACAATGTGGGTGCACCTTGGCTAGTGCCAGGGTCCCCCCACACTAAGTAACTTGGCACCTAACCTTCACCAAGTGAGGGTTAGACATATAGGTGACTTATAAGTTGCTTATGTGCAGTGAAAAATGGCTGTGAAATAACGTGGACGTTATTTCACTCAGGCTGCAGTGGCAGTCCTGTGTAAGAATTGTCTAAGCTCCCTATGGGTGGCAAAAGACATGCTGCAGCCCATAGGGATCTCCTGGAACCCCAATACCCTGGGTACCTAGGTTCCATATACAAGGGAATTATAAGGGTGTTCCAGTGTGCCAATGAGAATTGGTAAAATTAGTCACTAGCCTGTAGTGACAATTTTAAAAGCAGAGAGACCATAAACACTGAGGTTCTGGTTAGCAGAGCCTCAGTGATACAGTTAGGCACCACACAGAGAACACATATAGGCCACAAACTTATGAGCACTGGGGTCCTGGCTAGCAGGGTCCCAGTGACACACATCAAACACACTGACAACATAGGGTTTTCACTATAAGCACTGGGCCCTGGCTAGCAGGATCCCAGTGAGACAGTAAAAACACCCTGACATATACTCACAAACAGGCCAAAAGTGGGGGTAACTAGGCTAGAAAGAGGCTACCTTCCTACACTGCTCAATACAATTTGCCACCAAAATGTAATTCTGGTGCTATTTTCCACTGAAGTCTGCGTGTTTTCCCCACTCATTATGGGCGATTCTATATACTACTGTTACAGTGTAAGCCTTGCTGTAACTCTAGCATTTGTTTTTGGCTTCTTTGCTGGTTGAATATGGAGCGCTCCGAAATACAGTTGGGTAGCGTCTACAGTATTCAAGACACCTGTGCCCTTTAACAGTGACTGACGCTGCTGTGGCTCTTCCGGGCTTTCAGGTGCACCGGTTTGTCAGGTCAAGGCCCACGCTATCATACAAAGACACGCATCTTAACCTTAGAAGGGTACATGGGGGTTATGTGGGCCACGCATACGGCTAACTAGACACGCACCCGCCTCTGCCCCAACCCTACTGGATCTCCCGGCCTGCTTAGCCATTCCGTCCTCAGAGCGTACCTGCTCCCTGCACCCAGCATCTCTCCAGAACCCTTTGTTTCATGTCTAGAGTTCAAGTCTAAGCTCTACTGTGCATGCGTGTTTACTGATTATATGCTGACTGTCCCGCCTCCGTTATCATCGCTCTCCCTCTCCTGGCAACACCCTCTGTCACTGTGTTTTTCTGCGACATTATGTAATCCAAGCTCCTCCCAAGGCTCCCCGCCCCCTCTTCTGGGGCAGCTGCTTGGCTCCCGGGGAGGGGTGGGACAGAGCAGTGTTGCAATGCTTTATGCAACAAAGCTGTGCCGTCTTTCTCCATGCCCCAAGCCCCGCCCCCTTCCCAGAAAGCTGTTGTTTTCCAGGCATGTTTTATAGCCTCTTTACGACACTCGGGCCCTGTGACAACCAGGCCAGCCACGGGGGAGTCATCTAATGCAGAGAAGAGCGTCTGCCACCTGTTCAGATTTAATGCCCTTGCAAGGAGCTTGATTTAAACTAATATTACTTTTGCATTTTAAGACTAGGGACGAAGCCAGATGACGGAGTAAGTTTAAGGTGGCGAAAAGCAGACACATTTATGCCAAGCTAGTGAAAATAAATGTGGCTAAATAATATTTTATTCGTAACAAGAGTACTAAAACAATACACTTTTACTTATTTATTAGCACATGGAAAATGTTAAATTGTCAAGTTCCTTGTTATTGCCACAGTTTTCAAAAACCGACTGGTGAAAACAATGCTTATTACCTCAAAAATTCCATTTTATAACGAGTTTAAAGAAGCAAACTACACGGCCATACCCACAAACCTTGGTGAATCTAGTTTACTGCATGCATTTAAGCTCTTGTACTCTGGATATCTTTATATCATAAATATATTCACTGAAAAAAACCAAAGGGTACGTTTTACCCATACAAGACCATAGCGATTCAGCAGTTATAATTATACTTCTACTTCTGTTAAGTAACCTTAGGTCACGAGTTACAGTTTCTAAAGGGCACAAATTATAGTTATACTTATCTCAAGAAACTATAACTATAACTGAAGAATTTCTATGGTTTTGTATGGGTAAAACATCAACCTAACTATAACGTCCCTGTAACTAACCTTTGTTTTTTTCTGTGAATTTGTATTTTTTTTAACGCAAAGTAATATATAAATAATGTAGAAAGCTGGCTCTCTATATGGTGCACTAAAAAGAAGTACACCGTGCAGAGAGTCCTGTGGAGCCCCAGTTGGCTTGCAGAGGCAAAAGTAGATAGGACTAATGATCTATTTTGTCGTAGTGTGGGCAAGCAGCTAGACTTATGAGAGGACTGTACTAAGCATTTGTACTCACAGAGGCAATAAATGAGGCACACACTGAAAGAATAACTCCAAGACCAATTTAGAAAAATAATACTACTTTTTATGTATACTTTGAACCCAAGAACTTTTTTATAAATTAAGTTTTCAAGCATGAATACCTTTTAGTTTAAAAAATCAACACTTAAGTTAACACTGAAGAACTCTGAAATTGCACTATCGAGGAAAATAATGTTCAGCAAACACACAGTTAACAACAACTTACGAAGCCAATCTCAGAGAGTTAAGGTATGTTCTGGACACTGATCATAGCCACACCAGCAGGGCACTCCGGGCAGCACTGGGGTGGCCGGGTGCAGGGATGCAGTAAGGCGTTGGATGCCCAATGGCATTCAATTGGAAATGTTCCTCGTGAAAATAGGCCGCAGGCTCTGACTAGAGGGCCAGTCAGGGACAACAAGCAGGTAGGTGACAAATGTGGGTTGCTCGGGGACGTAAGTGCACCTTTGGTCCTTTTCTCTAGGGCCCGGGGTGACAGATGCACGGGTGTCCCTATGCATCGGGTTTCTTTGTCCGGGAGCACTCGTGGTCAGGGGGGTCCTGCATGCTGAGACTGCAGTCATCTTCGGGGAGTCCAGCAGGGATGAAACCAGGGTGGACTTGAGCTCAGGGGAGCTGTCTTAGCACCGGTGACCGACCTCAGATCAGGTCGTGGCCGACAGGTGCAGTGGATGCTGGAGGTGTTGGGTTTTCTCTCACCACAAGGCTGCAGTAGAGAAGCCCTGCGTGCAGAGGCAGGAGGCAACTATGGGGAGTCCAAAATGGATGAGAACACAGTGGATTCAGTCTCTGCACAGGTTGAAAACCTTGCTGGCACAGTTGATTTGCTTCACCTCAGGTCGTGGACATCAGGTGCAGTGGTCACTTCGGGAGTCAGGTTTTTGCTGTTCCAGAGGCTGCAGAGTCCTTTCCTCAGACTTTGTTGCAGAGCAGATGCGCTGCTCACAGGAGTCTTGAGTCCTTATGAAAGGCAGGCAGTCCTCCTGGGTTTCTTGGAGGCTCAGCTGCAGGATGAGTCATCTTTTTGGGAAGAGTCTGTCAAGGTCAGCAGGCAGGCAAGTGGGGTTGGTACCAGGTCAGCTGCTGCTTCTTTTCCTCTTCTACAGATGCAACTCCTTTGTGTCCTTTTCTTCCTAGGTCATTAGGATCTGAGTTCTACGGTACAGGGGTGTCATCTAAATACTCAATGTAGAGGCGTTACATGAAGTGCCAGGTGATAATCAATGGGCTGACAACCTTTAGGATGACTACACCCTTGTTATACCCACTTCTGCTAGGCAGTGGGCATAACCCTAACCCTAGTGGCCTAATTCCTTCTAAACAAAGATGGAGGAATTTAAAAAGTAGTGTCCTCTTCAGCCCACCCACCAAAGGGGTGGGACCGGCATGAAGTGGACACACCTCCTAAACTGCCTAATTATCCCACCTGTTCTGCTGCCAAGAGTGGGGTTAGGACCAGGAAAGGGGGGGCATCAGGGGTCAGTCATCTCTTCCATTTGGAGAGACCTGGGTCGCATTTCAAAGGCGGACAGGCCTTTGAAGCTTCCCGCCGTGGAATCTGGAGCTTTTAGAACATGTACTGAGTACATTGCCTCTTTCAGAGTGTCAGAGGCCTTTTGACAGCTCGCTGTCCAGTTTACTTATTTTGATATTTTCTTGGAAATCAGTTCTTTGAGAGGGACCACAATGGCGCCATATCCCTTCACAAACCTCCTGTGGTACCCAGTCAAGCCAAGGAATGCCCTGACTCGGGTCTGAGTTGCTGGAACTATCCAGTCCAGAAATCTTGGTTTGCAGTGGTTACACTTGCCCCCTACCCCCTCACCTACTATAGTATAGAATCTGGCCCTGCCCTATCTGGCACCCGCTTGCCTTGATCATAAGACCTGCACGTCTCAGGGCCTCATGGACCTTTCCAAGGTGGATCAGGTGATCCTCCCAGGTAGAGCTAAAGACCGGAATATCATCCAGATATGCTGCACTAAAGTCTTCTAACCCAGCCAGGACTTTGTTCACTAACCTTTGGAAAGTGGCAGGGGCATTCTTCAGGAGGCCAAAGGGCATAACAGTGAACTGATAATGCCTATCAGAAGTGAAGTGGAGAATGCTCATTTTTGTTTGCTTCAAGGGTCAGATATATCTGCAGTACCCTGACTGAGATTTTTGTCTGCCCCTAACCTGTCAATTAGTTCATTACCACTAGGAATTGGGTGAGCATGTTTTTGTCACAGCATTGAGACCCCTACAGTCCACACAAAACCTAATTTCTTTATTCCCACCCTGGGAGTGAGGTTTGCGGACTAAAACCACCGGGCTGGGTCTCTCAGAGTGCTCAATGATTCCTAATTCCAGCATCTTGCTGGCCTCAGCCTTGATGCCCTATTTGACATGATCAGACAATCTGTAATTTTTTTTTTCTTTACAGGTAAGCTGTCCACATCATGTGTGCACCAGCAGTCTGACCAGGGGTCAAGGAGAAGAGTTCAGCATACTGCTGCAAGACTTGCTTACAATCAGTCTGAGGTTGATCAGTGAGGGTGTCTGAAAAGACCACTCCTTCCACTGAGATATCTTTTGGGTTGCTGGAGAGGAGATTAGGGAGAGGTTCACTCTCAGATCCCCATCCCTCATCAGTGACCATCAGCATGGTCATCTCAACTTTGTTGTGATAGGGTTTAAGACAGTTTACATGGATGATGCCTTTGGGGCTCCTGCAACAGCCAGAGTCCACCAGGTAGGTGACTTACCCTTTTCTTTCCAGGATTGGGTAGGGTCGACTCCACTTGTCTTGGAGGGGCCTATGAGGCACAGGCTCCAACACCCACAACTTCTGCCCTGGTTGGAACTCCACTAGTGCAGCCTTTTGGCCATACCCTAGCTTCTGGAGCTATTGGCTGGCCTCAAGGCATTTAGATGTTTTCTCCAGCCATTCTGGAACGAAGGCCAACCACATAGTACACAATATCCTGCTTGGGTTCTCTGAGAGGTCTCTCCCATCCCTTGTTCACAAGACAAAGTGGTCCCCTTACACAATGCCCAAACAGAAGATCAAAGGGGGAAAAACCTAATCCCTTCTGTGGCACTTCCCTGTTGTAGTGCTTTCCTCTTATTTAGTTTCTAAGCACTAACATAACACAACAGAAATGCACTTCTGAGGTCAAAGAAGACTTTTATTGTTGTTAATTCTTCCCCAACCCCAATTTTTATGTATGACGAATTAGTAGCTTTCAAGTCCGCGTTAATCAAACAAAATATATCAGTTTGCAATATACACAGCAGGTTATATTTATAAGATATTGAATGCAAAGCAAAACAAATACTTCACCGTGTGGGAACTATCTACAGCTTCATCTTTCTAAGGTCTGCAAGCTGATGACCCCTGTCAGCCGCGAGAAAGAGAGATTCATCTACCCACACCGGATTGCTGGCAGCTCGCGCCAAGCTCCAGCACGAGGTCCGGCAGATTCGAATCTGACCCTCTGCAGCCTGTTACATTCGTTACAAAGGTGTGCCCCCTCCTCTCAGACCTGGGAAACTGAGCAAGCCTTTTGGAGACTGGCCAGGTCTCCAAGACTACTCCTGTTCCCAAGCTCAAGCAGAGAGAACAACACCATGTACCCTCTCTTATCAGGTCTAGTCTACTGTGAGAAAAACATCTTGGTTCAAAAACACAGCTTGGAAAAATACAGCTTGGATTCTCAACTGCGATGTCTAACTCCACGTTAAAGGCAATGGGCAGCTAACCTAAATATCAAATGCAATGTCTAGTGTCATGTCAAAGCCAATAAGCAGCTGAGCTGTATACAAAATGCAATGTCTTATATCATGTCAAAGCCCATAGGCAGCTGAGCTGAATACAAAATGCAATGTATAATATCATGTCAAAGCCAATAGGCAGCGGAGCTGAATATAAAATGCAATATATAATATCATGTCAAAGCCAATAGGCAGCGGAGCTGAATACAAAATGTAATATATGATATCATGTCAAAGCCAATAGGCAGAATATCTAATAGCATGTCAAAGTCAATAGGCAGCTAAACTGAATACATCATGTCAAAGCCAATAGGCAGAATACAGAATGTAATGGCTAATGCAATGTCAAAGCCCATAGGCGGCTCAACTGAATACAGAAAGTAATGGCTAATGCCATGTCAAAGCCAATAGGCAGAATACAGAATGTAATGACTAATGCAATGTCAAAGCCCATAGGCGGCTAAACTGAATACAGAAAGTAATGGCTAATGCCATGTCAAAGCCCATAGGCGGCTAAACTGAACAAAACATACCATGTGCTAATGGTGAACATTGAGCAACTAATATGCGCAGTGGTGAAACACAAAGTCATTGGTCAAAACAAACTCCATCAAATGGCAGTACACCTGTAAGCGAAAAACAAGCCTGTAAGGGAGCCCACCAATCATACCTTTCAATGTCTTGTTGAATCGCTCAACAAAGCCACTGGTTTGTGGGTGATATGGGGTAATAAACTTATAGGTCACACTACATTCAGCCCAAATGTGTTTCAGGTAGCCAGACATGAAGTTTGTACCTCTGTCTGATTCTACCTGATTTGGAAAGTCCACTCTGGTAAATATACCAATAAGGCCCCTAGCTACTCCAGGGGGCAGTAATAGTCCTCAGGGGAATTTCCTCAGGATACCTGGTTGCAAGATCACTTCAACAAGTACAAATCTGTTTCCTGATTCAGTTGGAGGGTCAAGAGGACCGACAATCTCAATCCTTATCCTTTCAAAGGGAACCTCAACCACTGGAAGTGGGATTAAGGGGGCCTTTGGGTGGCCACCTGTTTTTGCCACTGGCTTGACAGGTAGCAAAGGAGTTACAAAACTCCTTCACCTTCTAGGACATAACTGGCCAGTAGAAGTGGTTTACCAACCTAGGTCAAGGTGAGGAGTGTAGGAAGGTAGCCTCTTTCTAGCCTTGTTACCCCCACTTTTGGCCTGTTTGTGAGTATATGTCAGTGTGTTTGATATGTGTCACTGGGACCCTGTTAGCCAGGACCCCAGTGCTCATAAGTTTGTAGCCTATATGTGTTCCCTGTGTGGTGCCTAACTGTATCACTGAGGCTCTGCTAACCAGAACCTCAGTGTTTATGCTCTCTCTGCTTTCTAAATTTGTCACTGCAGGCTAGTGACTAAATTTACCAATTCTCATTGGCACACTGGTACACCCATATAATTCCCTTGTATATGGTACTTAGGTACCCAGGGTATTGGGGTTCCAGGAGATCCCTATGGGCTGCAGCATTTCTTTTGCCACCCATAGGGAGCTCAGACTATTCTTACACAGGCCTGCCACTGCAGCCTGAGTGAAATAACGTCCACGTTATTTCACAGCCATTTTGCACTGCACATAAGTAACTTTTATGTCTAACCCTCACTTGGTGAAGGTTGGGTGCCAAGTTACTTAGTGTGGGGGCACCCTGGCACTAGCCAAGGTGCCCCACATCGTTCAGGGCAATTTCCCCAGACTTTTTTGAGTGCGGGGACACCATTACACGCGTGCACTATACTGTAGTGAATCCTAGTTCGTTTTAATGGGATAGCAGGAGTTAGCTTAGCCGCTGGCTTGTAGACTCGTGCCCCCGTCACCTAGTGACTTTTAACCTACTTAGCTTGCTCTGTCTTAGCCCATTTAATTATTTATTTCTTCGAAGATGGCTGCCTTGTTTATAGTTAGGCCACTTGTTATGAGTTTCATTATCAGTGTCACCGTGCCAAGGCGTCAAGATCAAGCACATAAGACAAACAAACAGTAGGTGTTCACACTTAGGGAATTTCCCTCTCTATACTTTCGAGGGATTGTTGATATTAATTGCCGTCCCAAGCATGCCTGTTATCTATTGTTTTGGAATACACCTACGTCAGGGGACCTTGTAGATCTGTATAAATACATCACACTTTAGACAGATAATCAGAGGGATTCCGACCAGAGGGCATCGCCACCATCGCTGTTACCATTGCTGCAGTCATCTTGACACTGACCCAGTCTTCGTGTCCCTGCGGAGTCTGAGATAGAGACCTCATTCCAAGGTAACGAGGGTTGGGGGCTCCTCTCATGGACACAGCTTTGGCAGATTAGGTTTAGCAAACCCAGCTCTCCTTTAGGTAGGAGGTTAGGCCTATTCTTATTAGGGCATGTTCCATCTTATATATACATATATATATTTCTTTCATATATTGCAAAATGGTGGGGGTCTTCATAACAATGACTCTCTTCTTCACAATACTGTTACTTGGTATATTCATTATCCTAATCATTGCAGTTCATGCAACTTATCGCAAATTGCAGTTATGTTAAATAAAAACTATTATAACTTCACTGCATCTGTATTATTACCTTTGTTTGTATGAGACATAATATATCTGTGAGAAAAGGGTAATCTCCGTTTAACCACGACATTCCCTGAGATATCTTATTTCTGAGTCCATGCGTAAACGACTGCCATAAATCACCTTTTACGATAGTGTTTCTGGTGAGGTACTGCTAGTGAGCCGGTAAGGTTTGGACAACAGTTGCAACTAGTTGTAGGAAAGACTTAGTCACCTACAAACGAAAGTACTGTCATCCTGAGACCAGCAGTCTTGCTCAGAGCAAGAGTCCAAACTACGACATGGCGCCACCAACAATGTTTTTTAGGCACTAATTTATGGATACCCTGACTATCACTGTCTCACAGACAACAGGTACCCTAAGTACCGTTATACGGAGACGTCCGTGGTCTTTGGGAGATTCCTCCTCAGCTGAACAGGTAAGACCTGATTAGGCTGTAGGTTGTTCGAGCTTGAACTCAGAAAAAGGAAAAGACTTCCCCTATTTTGGTGTTCCGTTTCTCTCAACAACTATGGCTAATACCATAGACATTCCTGCGAATGGTAGACATGCGCTTACACAACATTTATTAACGCATGGCCTTACAGAAGAGGGCGGGGACGTTACTCTGATAATAGAGGCAACTGAAGCATACCAAACAGAACGTTTTACTGTTGGGTCACCTTTCTTGAGGTTGACCAAAGAACACACACATTTCACACATATGAAGTTGCAAACGTACCTGTACGGTACAAAGCATACCAGTATCATGAAATATCGTTCACATATCAAGAGCATCAGAACTGATTTGAAGGCGCCCTACCACATGTACTACGAAGAGTGAGGCTAGGTCCTTTAAGTAATGAGGGACCTACATGGCCTATGTTTGCCACATATACACCTCACCCAGGCATACAGAATATGCCGATCACAGATTTACAAGTATTATATTATGAATTAGTGGCATTATATAGACGATTGGTTCAGTTCGTAATGCGAACGTTGAACACTACACCAGGGCGTCCAGCACCGCCAGTAGCTAGTGGTTATCAATTGGCTACTGGGATTAATCCACAAACAGTGCATACTATTATGGGTAAAGTGCCCATGGAACGGGAAAAAATACCGTTCTGGATAGCCCAGAAAACTAATCAGCTGGAAGCTGTGTTTCCCCATACGGGACCACAGGAAAAACACAGATTGCTCACTATGTGCTTGCCGTTTGGGATGGTTCCCTCGGTGGAAGACTGTGCCACATGGGGTACAGTCTTCGCTGCCGTTTATACTACCACACATGGTACCCCGACTCTTGCCAATTTACCAGAAGTGTTAAAACAAATACAAAATGAACATGGGGCTGCACCGGCCCTGGATCTGGGGATGAAATTGATGCAGAACTTTGACGCCGTCTCCTCAATAATACTGAGTAATATTAAAGGGGAAGCGGTGGCACTGGCAATACGCCAGCGTCTCCGGGAAACTCCAAATGTGGAACAAGAGTGACAGCTACCGAAAATAATTTCCGATAGCTATACCAGTATAGGACGGGATAGTTTGGGAGCCAAACCTAAAAAATTGGAATTACCATGTACCACCCATAAGGAAGGTACAAAGCAGGTACAAGAGGGCTCTAAAAAGCGCTGGGACAAACAAAAAGATTTCAAAGAAAAAAGAAATAAGAGAGCTGATTCTCCACATCCGGAGTACTCCGAAAGGAGGTATAACCTCAGAAATAGGGAGAACATTAGAACTCCAGACAGAAATACTGATTCACGTCCCTCTCGTTCCTTTCAGGACGCACCGGATAAACGTAGCGACAGAGGGGGCCGTCAAGATCGACGTCCGGAATACGTGAAAGAAAAGAAAGACTCACCACAGTCTGCCATTAAAAAAGAAGAAAAGACTCCTCAACAAAAGCCGCAGTTTAAAAAGAAGAAGGTGGCAGCACTGACAGTTAAAAATGACAGTGGTATTGAGAACACTGTTGAGGAACAAGGAGTGGGCTGTGACTCTGTTGGACAGCGCGGCAGAGGTCACGATATGTCGCCAGAGTCTGAAAGATCATCTGGATGCAACAGCAACTAGCGATTACATCGCGGTTGAGACAGCGGATGGCCGCGTTCTCCCACCCGATCGGGTTTATGATTTAACAATTCAGATAGAGGGAGACGTGGAATGAATTATTAGTGTAATATTTTGGGATGAACTTACTAGTGATATCCTGTTGGCCGAGAGAGACTGGCCACCGGAACACGTCCGCAAGCTCCCGCATGGGGAAGATGTCATTTTGCCTTCTTTCTCCGATCTTGTTCCAGAAGCAGCCAAAGAAGCCTATGCTGCTGAGTGGGCTTTAGCGCAGGCACCTGCACTATACCGTAATTATGTAGGTTGGGACAAGGACTCTCCTTGTCATTTTATTCCCGTTAGGTCTACACCCCAACCACAGCCACAATACCCTGTTAAACATGAAGCGAAAGCTCCGGTGAAGGAGATACTATCACAACTTGAGTACCAGGGGGTAATTGAGCCCTGTACATCTGCAATGAATAATCCACTATTCCCCGTTGCAAAGCCAGATCATTCATATAGAATAGTGGTTGATTATAGACACTTAAATAGTCATACACGCACATATGCTATACAAAATTCACACAGCACAGCACTGATAAACAATATAGTGCGTAAGAAATATAAAACTACATTGGATATATCTAATGGATTTTTCTGCCAGAATTTAGCACATGAAAGTAGGGACCTAAGTGCATTTTCATTTGGCTCTCAGAAACACTTTTGTCGTTTACCTCAAGGCTATAAAAATAGCCCAGGCCTGTTTTCAAGCCCGTGTAACATCAATTTTGCACGAGCTAGATTCCGATGCATTGTCCTATGTGGATGATATCTATCTCACTGACGACGCCCTCGACATTCATCTTGCGAGGGTCGATCGGATCATTTTGGGATTTGCAGACCTCGGTTATAAATTTAATTTTAAGAAAAGCAAGATAGCCTTTCTTAGTGTATTGTTCCTGGGATATGAGCTATCAAACGAGGGGAAGAGCCTGGCCCCGCACTTCCTAGAAAAGTGTGCTCAACTACAGCCTCCGAACACACTTAAGAAATTACAGTCATTACTGGGTTTCTTCAATTTTGGCAGAACATACATTCCAGATTATGCAGAACGCATCAAGCCACTTTATGACTTAATTCAGCCCAATTTTTATAGCAGTCGATGGACGATTGAACACACACACATCCTTAGGGACATGCAACGGGACATGCTAGAAGCTAAACACTTACACACACGTGACAATAAAACAAATTTGGTCATCAGAATAATTGCTGGTGCCCTTGGATTTACTTATGTCACCTTTAATGAGGATGACACAGTGCCGATAGCATATAAATCACATTTATATTCAAATGCTGAAAAACGTTTTGCACCTACAGAAAAGATTCTGACAGTAGTTCAGATGGCTGTCATAAAGGAGAGGCCACTTGCCCAGGGGAAACGCATTATTGTTGTCTCCCTGGTGCCGGCCTTGGAGGCTGTCACTAAAGCGAGCGTTCCGAACGCTAAGGCATTACATCCACACTGGATTCAATCAATGGGCAACGTCTCTGACCGCCACTGATGTCGATTATGTATTTGACCCAAGACTTCAGACACAAGAATTTCTCCAGTATGAACAGGAGTACCCCGCTCCTCTAAATATCTTGCCACTAGACAGTTATAATACTATCATTTATACTGACGGATCAGCACAACCGGCTGTAGGTATAAGACATCAATACTCGGCAGCTTGCGCAGCCGTGTGCGGAATGATGGAAGATGGAGTTTTCCACCCTCACAATACCTACACGCAGACCTAAGGGGACTGCACAGCCCACTTGGCTGAGCTTAAGGCTCTCTTTCTAGCGCTCGAACATGCTGAGGCAGGAAGCCAGACTTTGATAGTCTGTGATTCATATTACTGCGTCCAGTCATACAATGAATATCTCAATCATTGGAAACTGAACGGGTTTAGGGATTCTAAAGGGAACACCATTAAACACAAAATGTTGTGGGGAAGGGTGGCTGATCTTAAGGATAAGCTACCATGTGTCCATGTAGTTCATACATTAGGACACCAACATGTAGGATGACACGTTGCCGGCAATACATTGGCTGATGAAGCGGCCAAAGCATCAATAGCTACGGCTTCTGTGGCTGCAGTGACTCGTTCTCGGACGAGATTGGATAATGAGATACTGATTGCCGTTAAAGCTTCGGCTGCAGGCAAGACCCTTCCGAAAGGGTACCCTACAAACTATACTTACCGTATCAGTGCACAGAATGTTGCTTATACAATAATTCCTGGGGTTGGAGATCGAGTGACCCCCAATGAAGACCAGCGATTAGAGTTGATTACAGCCGCACATGAGGGTGTCGCTTCTGCACATGCTGGTATACAGGCCATAATAACAATTCTACAGCAACGATACTGGTGGCCTGGTCTATGCAGACGAACTAAGCAGTATGTCATTTGCTGTGACATTTGCCAGCAGATTAAGGGCTCTAATATCAAACGCCCTCCGCAGACATCCCTCTTAGTGTCAGACAAGCCACTTCATTGTGGTCTCTTACAACCTGATGGTGCATACAAATACATTCTAGTGCCCGTGGATTCCTGTTCTAGATTCCTGTGGGTATGGCCACAGCGGTCGGCTGACGCCCGGACTGTTATAAAAGATTTGCTGATCTTTATCTGTACATATGCAGTTGCAGCATTCCATTCGGACCAGAGCCCTGCATTTGCCTCTAAGGCATTTAGGGACACCATGGGGACGATGGGTGTTGAACTCCATTACTCCTCACCATACCATCCCGAGGGAAATTCGGTCGCGGAGAGGCGGAATCGTGATCTAAAGCAGTCCTTAACAGCTCGAGTATTAGGTTCAGGCCGCAGTTGGTTACACCACCTATATGGGGTCCAGAGAGCACTGAATAATCTGCCAAGACGGTCCTTGGGGGGAAAGTCTCCCTATGAGGTTCTCTTTGGGATACCTATGTATGTCCCCGATCTTGATGCCCCTGGTATGGTGGCAGCAGAAACACCATTTGACATAAAAGAACGTCTCACTGTTTTACAGGAGCTTCAACAATTTTGTGATGATAAATCATCTGCAAGTGCTGCCACCTTAGGAATAAGGGAATTGGCGAAAACATCGACTGGCTGGATTCCTAACGTTGGGGATCTGGTTCGTGAGAAGATCGCTGTGAAAAAGGAGTTTGTCCATCATACAGAGCACCTGTACCAGTCTTGGGAATAAAAGGCACCAGGACTGTCATCCTACCACCACTGTCTGGTTCTAAATCGAACAGATTCATCTCCATTGATGACATCAAATTACACCATGTGGCCGATTCTCCACAGTAGACCAGGAGGTCCCTTGGGTGGTTCCCGATTCCCTCTCACTACCCAACAGGACATCCATCTACATAGTAGGATGAACATCACTGCTACTGACTATGCAACTATGTCAACTGCTGTTCCAGACACTTCCTCGACCATGGGGAGGGCGGAAAATGAACTTTGTTGGTTCCAGTCACATCTTCGGTGACGACCCAGCTTCAAGATTTGCCTGTATTTTACACGAACACTTTCACGACTAATGACGTTGTCTATCAAGAACCTCCACGAGCTGTGGATCAGAATTCAGCGGGTCCTGTGTTTGCAGAGACTTCCTCTGGCTATTTCATTGACATTGATGATTTTTCTTCGGAAACATCCTCAACTGTGTCCGACAAACTTTCAAAAAGTAGTAAGCTGTATTGATGGCTTAAAAAGAACTATTTGATTTACCCATGGAACTATCTATGGTTCTGTTTGACATTTATTGCATTATTTTTATGGATTGGTTTTGTGACTTGTTTTCTTTTTGCTGATTAATGGTCAATATATTCCTGATCGCTCCTCTGTGGAGCCTGTTGATGAAATTTTAACACCACATCATTCTTCACATAAGGTCCGACGAGATTTGTCCCCTGTCAATATTACAGCTATACCTATTACTGATGGGATTGTGTGGGACAAAGTTCCATTCGATATATACGGGCCTACAGAGATTATTCAGATGCCATACGTGTTCAAGATTTCAATGTCTGATGTTATTACACCTAATGTTGTCTCTGATGATTGGGATGTCCAAACAGTTGATTCCATGCTAGCTGAAATGAAGGACTATTCCGCTTTTGGAAGTGATGATGTATATGATTATACAAAGAATTATGGGGAAAATGTTCTGCTATAACAATTGGGGACATCACTACCTACACCGTGAAACTAGATATAGGCCTCTATTGAACTACACACAGTGGGAACACTGTTCGACACCACAGGTGGGGAGTCCAAAGTATTACAGCGATAAATTTACATACTTTTCCGGGCATGATACAAAAAAAGCAGAGTCGTATTATTTTAAAATACCTCCAGCACAAATTAGAAAACTTTTGCTAACAGATACGAAACTGATTTATTCAGATCCCTTTGTTTCCCGGCTCTCGCTTGAGGGTTACGAATATTGGAAAAGCACTATTGATTTGAAAAGTGTATGGGGAACACAAGATTGGCAGATATAGGGTAGGAAAGCTTTGTTTCAGGCATGCCTGATTCCTGTACAAATGATTTTCTTAACTGACACTATTGAGCAGACATCCTGTCTGGGGTTAGCAAAAATTAAAGACCTGAACACGCACAGTATCCCTACTCCGACAAAACTTAGAGACTGGCAACACTTTCTTAATGTCTCAGAAGACAGGCTAGATGCAATGGTTAAGGCTGGTACCTATAATTCTTTACTTTCCAGTCTCGGCGGGTGGTTGGTATGGCCCACCGACACTGATGAGTGTCAAAAGCGTTTCTTGAACTCTTCAGGGTTTTTTTCAATTAACAGGAATGACCCTCGCTTTCTATCAGGTCAACATACAGGTATAATTACAACATACAGTGTGGGGAAGCTGTGCCAGCAGTGGGTGCAGACAAAGACGTTAACAGCGGTTAAGAAACACCTGAACACTCTTTCTGACAGTATATACTTACAGGATTTCCTGTTAGGTCCTAGAAAACAGCGCTCAAAACGGTTTTTATATGCTATGTACAATGAAATTTGGAAACTTTCCCAGATTGAGGCTGCTGCACGTTTAAGGCAACTAGATAAGGAAAAATTGGAAAAAACATTAGCTGTTGTTGACAATGGCATGAACACGCTGTCCAACAGGATTTATTCACTATCAAATATAGTGTTGTCTGCTATTGATATCACTCAGACAGACTTGTCCCGGTTATATCATGGGCAAACACAGTTATGTTCCATCATGCAGCTAGGTTGGATGTTGCAGACACTGAAAAATGGCCACATTGAAATATATTAATGGGAGTGAATTCTTCACTGCTTTTAATTTTTCCAGGGAACAAGAGACAATGGCTAAAAGGGAGGCTAGTTTCACCCTGCTTCAAGTAGAGAAATTAGATAAGTTGCCCTTCACGGTAGCAGAGAGTCCTTCAACTATCTGGCTCTTACACAGCATTATTAATTTACCGATTTCGACCTTTCGTTTCTTGAGCTGCCTGAAACATCTTGCAGTGGGACGATATGAGCAACTAGGAGATAGCTTTATTAAGGAAGAGTGGGAGCTGCCCTTTGACTATAGATGTCTGAACGGTGAAAGGGAGGTCTTTCTTAGCGGAAGCGAATGTGAGACTGCTGTTCGTCATTCTATGATATGCAAACAGGTGTCTCTTCACGGTCTTTGTAATGCGGGGGTCGCGAATTTGGCCTGTTTTCTGAAGGGTACTCCCATCCAGTATTTCATGTACTTTACAATGGCAGTTATGTGGTACTGAACGATCAAAGCTGTTGCGGCATGCGACCTGGAATTGCCTACGCAATCTCAGTCACGAAGGTCGTTACGTGTTGTGGACATGTTTTGTTTCCCCCCACACGAGAGATAAAAGTATCTGACATGTGGCCCCACATAGATACTATTAATGTGAACTATGACAAGTTGAGTAGGCTAAAGGCGCTATTGTTTCAGAAACAGGTCGCCTTGACATCCGCAAAAGAGACGTATGCTCTCCAGATTGCGAGATCATCAGCCGAGATACAATCCCTTATAAATACCGATTTCCCGAAACACTTTGGAGAGCTGGTATCCAGAATATTCAATGCTTCAAGCACCACTGGGATTGTTCATTTCTTTAAGGCTGTCGGGTCTGGTTTCGTGTCCATCTTCCAGACTGTCTTCGGAGTCATCCCATCAGCCATCCATTCTCTCTTTTCAAGTGTGTTTGGTGGCTTTCCAATTATTTTGGCTTTAATTCTTCTGATTTGCGGTGGTTGTTTCTTTCCAGCAACGCAGAGCAATGGAGCCGCTCCCGCCAACTCCACTGTGCCGTGAGCGCATGGTTCGGATCTTCGGTGCACCTTTGCTGGTGGAACTGGAGCTTGACTGGTCGTTGTCATTCCGGCCACTTCTCTGGTGTGTAAAACCAGTCTTCCGCTGTATATGGTGTCTCTTTGAACATCTACCTATGGTCTGTCTTGCTGTTGCACCGACATCTCCTGTGGACCACGAACTGCTGATGTCCCCGATGAGGGTTCATACACGGTCATGCCCCTTGATACTGAGGTTGCTCCGCGAGGCCACTTATGAGCCTTCCGTTATAAGATCTACCATGGATGAGGACACTGCAGCAAGTATCGATGCACCGGGAAATATGGCTCACTTCTGCTCTGTGGATCCGTTTGTCCGCCCAGCACTAGACTTAATTTCGGACGATGTTGACTCATTTTTGAGGTCCTTGACTGGTGACTTCGATGACAATCTTCAAGATCATGCGTATAACACATAATTTGATGAATTGACTTGCCATTCCCGATTCCAAATTATGCAATTAAAATAGACGTTTGCTGTACTTGTCATAGTTGATATTACCATCTTTGTATGTATTTTTAGACAGATTTGTTTTAACATGTTTTAGCATATGCAGAATTTTTTTATTATTGGCTTGTTTTATTAGCTTGTTTTTGCTTTTCGCTTTTAATTCAGAAGCAGCTTTTAGCATTTGGGTTCCTATACCTTCATCATACCTGTTACGGCAATGGGGAGAGTGTAGTGAATCCTAGTTCGTTTTAATGGGATAGCAGGAGTTAGCTTAGCCGCTGGCTTGTAGACTCGTGCCCCCGTCACCTAGTGACTTTTATCCTACTTAGCTTGCTCTGTCTTAGCCCATTTAATTATTTATTTCTTCTAAGATGGCTGCCTTCTTTATAATTAGGCCACTTGTTATGAGTTTCATTATCAGTGCCACCGTGCCAAGGCGTCAAGATCAAGCACATAAGACAAACAAACAGTAGGTGTTCACACTTAGGGATTTTCCCTCTCTATACTTTCGAGGGATTGTTGATATTAATTGCCGTCCCAAGCATGCCTGTTATCTATTGTTTTGGAATACACCTACGTCAGGGGACCTTGTAGATCTGTATAAATACATCACACTTTAGACAGATAATCAGAGGGATTCCGACCAGAGGGCATCGCCACCATCGCTGAAACCAATGCTGCAGTCATCTTGACGCTGACCCAGTCTTCGTGTCCCTGCGGAGTCTGAGATAGAGACCTCATTCCAAGGTAACGAGGGTTGGGGGCTCCTCTCATGGACACGGCTTTGGCAGATTAGGTTTAGCAAACCCAGCTCTCCTTTAGGTAGGAGATTAGGCCTATTCTTATTAGGGCATGTTCCATCTTATATATACATATATATATTTCTTTCATATATTGCAAAATGGTGGGGGTCTTCATAACAATGACTCTTCTTCACAATACTGTTACTTGGTATATTCATTATCCTAATCATTGCAGTTCATGCAACTTATCGCAGATTGCAGTTATGTTAAATAAAAACTATTATAACTTCACTGCATCTGTATTATTACCTTTGTTTGTATGAGACATAATATATCTGTGAGAAAAGGGTAATCTCCGTTTAACCACGACATTCCCTGAGATATCTTATTTCTGAGTCCATGCGTAAACGACTGCCATAAATCACCTTTTACGATAGTGTTTCTGGTGAGGTGCTGCTAGTGAGCCGGTAAGGTTTGGACAACAGTTGCAA
Source organism: Pleurodeles waltl (assembly GCF_031143425.1). NCBI lineage: Eukaryota > Metazoa > Chordata > Amphibia > Caudata > Salamandridae > Pleurodeles > Pleurodeles waltl. The sequence continues at coordinate 80,101,322 of NC_090451.1, read as the reverse complement.
CTAGTTGTAGGAAAGACTTAGTCAACTACAAACTAAAGTACTGTCATCCTGAGACCAGCAGTCTTGCTCAGAGCAAGAATCCAAACTACGACAATACATAGGTTACTACCTATGTATAGCGTCACAATGGTAACTCCGAACATGGCCATGTAACATGTCTAAGATCATGGAATTGTCCCCCCAATACCATTCTGGTATTGGGGCGACAATTCCATGATTCCCTGGGTCTCTAGCACAGAACCCGGGCGCTGCCAAACTGCCTTTCCAGGGTTTCCACTGCAGCTGCTGCTGCTGCCAAACCCTCAGACAGGATTCTGCCCTCCTGAGGTCTGGGCAGCCCCAGCCCAGGAAGGCAGAACAAAGTATTTAATCTGAGAGAGAGTGTTACACCCTCTCCCTTTGGAAATAGGTGTGAAGGGCTGGGGAGGAGTAGCCTCCGCCAGCCTCTGGAAATGCTTTGATGGGCAGAGACGGTGCCCATCTCTGGTTCAGGGATCCCCCAGCCCTGCTCTGGCACGAAACTGGACAAAGGAAAGGGGAGTGACCACTCCCCTGACCAGTACCTCCCAGGGGAGGTGCCCAGAGCTCCTCCAGTGTGTCCCAGACCTCTGCCATCTTGGATTCTGAGGTGTTGTGGGCACACTGGACTGCTCTGAGTGACCAGTGCCAGCAGGTGACATCAGAGACCCCCTCTGATAGGCTCTTACCTGTCTTGGTAGCCAATCCTCCTTTCTTGGTAGCCAAACCTCCTTTTCTGACTATTTAGGGTCTCTCCTCTGGGTATTCTTCAGATAACGAATGCAAGAGCTCACCAGAGTTCCTCTGCACTTCCCTCTTCGACTTCTGCCAAGGATCGACCGCTGACTGCTCCAGGACGCCTGCAAAACCGCAACAAAGTAGCAAGACGACTACCAGCAACATTGTAGCGCCTAATCCTGCCGGCTTTCTCGACTGTTCCCTGGTGGTGCATGCTCTGAGGGTCATCTGCCTTCACCCTGCACTGGAAGCCAAGAAGAAATCTCCTGTGGGTCGACGGAATCTTCCCCCTGCTAACGCAGGCACCAAAAGACTGCATCACCGGTCCTCTGGGTCCCCTCTCATCCTGACGAGCGTGGTTCCTGGAACACAGGAACTCTATCCAAGTGACTCCCACAGTCCAGTGATCCTTCAGTCCAAGTTTGGTGGAGGTAAGTCCTTGCCTCCCCAAGCTAGACTGCAAACCTGTGCACTGCGTGATTTGCAGCTGCTCCAGCTTCTGTGCACTTCTCCAAAGATTCCTTTGTGCACAGCCTAGCCTGGGTCCCCAGCACTCCATCCTGCAGTGCTCAACCCTCTGAGTTGGACTCCGATGTCATGGGACCCTCCTTTGTGACTCTGAGCCAGCTCCGGTTCACAAATCTTCTAAGTGCCTGCTCCGGTACTTCTGCGGGTGCTGCCTGCTTCTGTGGGGGTTCTCTGAGTTGCTGAGTGCCCCTCTTTCTCCTCCTCCAAGGGGCGACATCCTGGTCCTTCCTGGTCCCCAGCAGCACCCAAAAACCTCTACCAGGACCCTTGCAGCTAGCAAGGCTTGTTTGCGGTATTTCTGCATAGGAACACTTCTGCAACCTTCAGCACGCCGTGGGACATCTTCCATCCAAAGGAGAAGTTCCTAGCTCTCTTCGTTGTTGCAGAATCCTAAGCTTCTTCCATCCAGAGGCAGCTTCCTTGCACCTTCATCTGGGGTTTTCTGGGCTACTGCCCCCCCTGGACACTATCGCGACTCGTGGACTTGGTCCCCTTGCCTTGCAGGTCCTCAGGTCCAGGAATCCGTCTTCAGTGCTTTGCTGGTGTTTGTGGTTCTTGCAGAATCCCCCTATCATGACTATTGTGTCCTATTAGGGTAGTAGGTGTACTTTACTCCTACTTTTCAGGGTCTTGGGGTGGGGTATCTTGGACACCCTGACTGTTTTCTTACAGTCCCAGCGACCCTCTACAAGCTCCCATAGGTCTGGGGTCCATTCGTGATTCGCATTCCACTTTTGGAGTATATGGTTTGTGTTGCCCCTAGACCTATGTTCACCTATTGTAATCCTACACTGTTTGCATTACTTTTCTTACTATTACTTACCTGTTTTGGGTTTGTGTACATATAACTTGTGTATATTACTTACCTTCTAACTGAGAGTACTCACTGAGATACTTGTGGCATATTGTCACAAAAATAAAGTACCTTTATTTTAAGTAACTCTGTGTATTGTGTTTTCTTATGTTCTTGTGCTATATGGTATAAGTGGTATAGTAGGAGCTTTGCATGTCTCCTAGTTCAGCCTAAGCTTTGCCATAGCTACCTTCTATCAGCCTAAGCTGCTAGAAACACCTCTGTTCTACTAAAAGGGATAACTGGACCTGGCACAGGGTGTGAGTACCACAAGGTACCCACTATAAGCCAGGCCAGCCTCCTACATGGAAAAACTCTCTATCCTTTTGAGTCACTACCACTCTCCTAATGGCACCAGGTCTAGGGTCTCTGGCCTCAGTCAATCAGAGTCCCTCCGCCCAATAGGTCCTGTGGGAGCCACTGATTTCTCCCTTTTCCTGCTCCTGCTCATTGTAGTCTTGACTTTTTATGGAAGGCAGGCAGTCCTCCTGGGTTTCTGAAGGCTCTGCTACAGGAAGAGTCATCTTTTTAGGCAGAGTCCGTCGAGATCAGCAGGCAGGCTGGTGGGGTTGGTACCAGGTCAGCTGCTGCTTCTTTTCCTCTTCCACAGGTGCGACTCCTCTGTGTCCTTTTCTTCGTAGGTCGTCAGGATCCAAGTTATCGGGTTCGGGGAAGGGGCACCTAAATACTTAATTTAGGGGCGTTACAGGGAGTGCCAGGGGTAGCCAATGGCCTGACCACCTTTAGGGTTACTACACCCTTTCTATGATCATTTCCATTGAAAGTGGGCACATCCTAACCCTAGAGACCTTATTCCTTCCAAACAAAGATGGAGGAATTTAAGAAGTGGTGTCCACTTCAGATCGTCCACCTTGGGGGTGGGACTGGTGTGAAGTGGGCACACCTCCTAATTTGCCAAACTTACCGCCTGTTCTGCCACCAAAAATGGGGTCAGTACAGGTGGATCAGTCATCTCCTCCATTTGGAGAGACCCAGGACGCATTTCAAAGGTGACCAGGTGTAAGGAAATGGCTCCCTGTTGCAGTTACCCCCCACTTTTTGCCTGATACTGATGCTGACTTGACTGAGAAGTGTGCTGGGACCCTGCTAACCAGGCCCCAGCACCAGTGTTCTTTCACCTAAAATGTACCATTGTCTCCACAATTGGCACAACCCTGGCACCTAGGTACGTCCCTTGTAACTGGTACCCCTGGTACCAAGGGCCCTGATGCCAGAGAAGGTCTCTAAGGGCTGCAGCATGTCTTATGCCACCCTAGGGACCCCTCACTCAGCACAGACACACTGCTTGTCAGCTTGTGTGTTCTGGTGGGGAGAAAATGACTAAGTCGACATGGCACTCCCCTCAGGGTGCCATGCCAACCTCACACTGCCTGTAGCATAGGTAAGTCACCCCTCTAGCAGGCCTTACAGCCCTAAGGCAGGGTGCACTATACCACAGGTGAGGGCATAGGTGCATGAGCACTATGCCCCTACAGTGTCTAAGCAAAACCTTAGACATTGTAAGTGCAGGGTAGCCATAAGAGTATATGGTCTGGGAGTCTGTCAAAAACGAACTCCACAGCTCCATAATGGCTACACTATATACTGGGAAGTTTGGTATCAAACTTCTCAGAATAATAAACCTACACTGATGCCAGTGTTGGATTTATTAAAAAATGCACACAGAGGGCATCTTAGAGATGCCCCCTGTATTTTCCCCAATTGTTCAGTGCAGGACTGACTGGTCTGTGCCAGCCTGCTGCTGAGAGACGAGTTTCTGACCCCATGTGGTGAGGGCCTTTGTGCTCTCTGAGGACAGAAACAAAAGCCTGCTCTGGGTGGAGGTGCTTCACACCTCTCCCCTGCAGGAAATGTAACACCTAGCAGTGAGCCTCAAAGGCTCAGGCTTCGTGTTACAATGCCCCAGGGCACTCCAGCTAGTGGAGATGCCCGCCCCATGGACACAGCCCCCACTTTTGGCGGCAAGTCCAGGGGAGATAATGAGAAAAACAAGGAGGAGTCACCCACCAGTCAGGACAGCCCCTAAGGTGTCCTGAGCTGAGGTGACCCCTGCCTTTAGAAATCCTCCATCTTGATTTTGGAGGATTCCCCCAATAGGAATAGAGATGTGCCCCCCTCCCCTCAGGGAGGAGGCACAAAGAGGGTGTAGCCACCCTCAAGGACAGTAGCCATTGGCTACTGCCCTCCCAGACCTAAACACACCCCTAAATTCAGTATTTAGGGGCTCCCAGAACCTAGGAAATCAGATTCCTGCAACCTGAAGACGAAGAAGGACTGCTGACCTGAAGCCCTGCAGAGAAGACGGAGACACCAACTGCTTTGGCCCAGCCCTACCGGCCTGTCTCCCCACTTCAAGAAAAACTGCAACAGCGACGCGTCCCCCAGGGTCCAGCGACCTCTGAAGCCTCAGAGGACTACCCTGCATCTAAAAGGACCAAGAACTCCAGAGGACAGCGGCCCTGTTCCACAAAGACTGCAACTTTGCAACAAAGAAGCAACTTTTAAAGACCACACGTTTCCCGCCGGAAGCGTGAGACTTTCCACTCTGCACCCAACGCCCCCGGCTCGACCTGCGGAGAAACAACACTACAGGGAGGACTCCCCGGCGACTGCGACCCTGTGATTAGCCAGAGTTGACCCCCTTGAGCCCCCCCCAGCGACGCCTGCAGAGGGAATCCAGAGGCTCCCACTGACCGCGACTGCCTGTTTCTAAGAACCAGACGCCTGGTAAAGACACTGCACCCGCAGCCCCCAGGACCTGAAGGATCCGACCTCCAGTGCAGAAGCGACCCCCAGGTGGCCCTCTCCCTTGCCCAGGTGGTGGCTACCCTGAGGAGCCCCCCCCTTGCCTGCCTGCTTCGCTGAAGAGACCCCTGGGTCTCCCATTGAACTCTATTACAAACCTGACGCCTGTTTGCACTCTGCACCCGGCCGCCCCCGTGCCGCTGAGGGTGTATTTTCTGTGCTGACTTGTGTCCCCCCCGGTGCCCTACAAAACCCCCCTGGTCTGCCCTCCGAAGTCGCGTGTACTTACCTGCTGGCAGACTGGAACCGGGGTACCCCCTTCTCCATTGAAGCCTATGCGTTTTGGGCACCACTTTAACCTATGCACCTGACCGGCCCTGAGCTGCTGGTGTGGTAACTTTGGGGTTGCCCTGAACTCCCAACGGTGGGCTACCTTGGACCCAACTTTGAACCCTGTAGGTCTTTTACTTACCTGCAAAACTAACCAATACTTACCTCCCCCAGGAACTGTTGAAATTTGCAGTGTCTAGTTTTAAAATAGCTTATTGCCATTTTTGCCAAAACTGTACATGCTATTTTGCTGATTCAAAGTTCCTATGATACCTGAGTGAAGTACCTCTTGTTTAAAGTATTGATTGTAAATCTTGAACCTGTGGTTCTTAAAATAAACTAAGAAAATATATTTATCTATACAAAAACCTATTGACCTGGAATTGTCTTTGAGTGTGTGTTCCTCATTTATTGCCTGTGTGTGTACAACAAATGCTTAACCCTACCCTCTGATAAGCCTACTGCTCGACCACACTACCACAAAATAGAGCATTAGAATTATCTCTTTTTGCCACTATCTTACCTCTAAGGGTAACCCTTGGACTCTGTGCATGCTATTTCTTACTTTGAAATAGTACATACAGAGCCAACTTCCTACATTGGTGGATCAGCGGTGGGGTACAAGACTTTGCATTTGCTGGACTACTCAGCCAATACCTGATCACACGACTAAATTCCAAAAAGTGTCATTAGAAACTGATTTTAGAAATTTTAGCTATTTTTCTAAATTTTTTAAAGTCCTGCTAGGGCCTTGTGTTAGTCCCTGTTAGCATTTCTTTTAGAGTTTAAAAGTTTTATAAAAGTTTGAATTAAGTTCTAGAGATAGTTTTAGATTCTTAAAAATTATTCCAACTTTTAGAAACATAGGTGGTCATTACAACCCTGGCGGACGGTGTTAAAGGAGCGGTAATACCGCAAACAGGCCGGCGGTCAAAAAAAGGGAATCATGACCCTGGCGGAAACCACCAACAAAGACACCCACTTTAACACTCCGACCGCCACGGCGGTACAGACAAGCAGCACGGCAGTTACCACCAACAGACAGGCGGGAGACAATGTACCGCCCACACTATTACAACCCGCCAATCCGCCACCTTTTCCGGGGCGGATGCACCGCGGATAAAAACACGGCGGAAACAGCTTTTGCTATGGGAAACCGCTCACCTCAACACATCCCACGAGGAAGGAGGACACCATGGGGCCCGAATTACAAATCCTACCTGCCCTTGTTTTTCTGCTCCTTTACGATCAACAGCTACGTAGGCGCAGAAGATACCGGTGAGTACTGCACCTACGACACAGGGGAGGCAAAAGTTAGGGGGACACCCACCAAACACCCCCACCCTCGCATATCACAACATGCACACCAATGCAGTCACAAAAATCACAAGAACAACCCACAATACCCCCGGAAGAATGCAAAGACAATGCGAAAATCGGGCAAACATTGTAATGTGCCAATATACATGTCATACAAAAATATACAGATATACCTATCTCAAAATCACTCTTATTTACACATACAATCCGAGAAGTAGTGCAGATATGTACACAACAATGTCCATGCACCAACAGTCCAAAAAAGCATGGGCGAGGCCCACAATAGATACCTGACCAAAATCGGAGAGAACACTGCCGGGGCATCAGATAGAAACACTACAGGCACCTCAGGGGGAAGTGAAGGGGGGGATCCTCAGCCAGATGAATGCGAAGCCAGATCCACGACGGGGCTCTATGCCCATTGATATATCCTGGGTAGTGCAAAGCCACAGTCTCTCAAGTCACTACAGTGGGTGGTTTGCCCACTGTGCCATCCTGGGGAGTGCAAAGCCACAGTCTCTCAAGTAGATGCAGGTCTCCACTGGTTCTGGAGGGGGACTGGTGCCCAAACTGGATGAGTCTCCACGTGAAAGTACCTGTCCTGTCACTGTCCCAGCTGCACATGGGATAAGAATGCCTGATGTGGCGGTCCATTCATTCCTAGACGGTGCATGCCCTGTTCAGCGGTGCTTTGCCATGGCGGTCTTTGCCCTGTTCAGCGGTGCTTTGCCATGGCGTTTCAGGACTGTTCAGCGGTGCTTTGCCATGGCGGTCTTTGCCCTGTTCAGCGGTGCTTTGCCATGGCGGTCTTTGCCTTGTTCAGCGGTGCTTTGCCATGGCGGTCTTTGCCCTGTTCAGCGGTGCTTTGCCATGGCGGTCTTTGCCCTGTTCAGCGGTGCTTTGCCATGGCGGTCTTTGCCCTGTTCAGCAGTGCTTTGCCATGGCGGTCTTTGCCCTGTTCAGCGGTGCTTTGCCATGGCGGCTCTGATACAGACATTGGTGTGTGGCATGACGTTCCATCATTGACCAGCAGGGCTGTGGCATCCTGGCCCCTCCTGGGCTGTGACTCCGGCGGTGGTCTCCTGACCAGTGACGATACTTGTGCCCTCCTGGGCAATGACTCTGGCGGTGGTCTCTGGACCAGTGACGAGACTTGGGCCCTCCTGGGCTGTGACTCTGGCGGTGGTCTCTGGACCAGTGATGAGACTTGTGCCCTCCTGGGCTGTGACTCTGGTGGTGGTCTCTGGACCAGTGACGATACTTGGGCCCTCCTGGGCTGTGACTCTGGCGGTGGTCTCTGGACCAGTGACGAGACTTGTGCCCTCCTGGGCTGTGACTCTGGCAGTGGTCTCTAGACCAGTGACGACGGTGCTGGCGGTTGTGTCTGGACCGCCGGATATGATGCCGCACTTCTCCGCCGTGACACTCACAACAGGCTGGGCAGACTTCCTCTGGACCTTCTCCACCTTTGTTGGAGTTACAGCTGACTCACCAATCGCCTTCGATCCCATGTCACTTGTTGTCCCACCAGGAGTCTTAAGACGGTCCCGTCGTCCACTCTCCATTTTCTGAGCCTTTACAGGGGGTGGGCTGCTACTGCCTTGGCTCCGGGTCCTACTGCCTGCCCTGGTGGCCGGTGCACTCCAAAAACCTGGAACACGCACCACTGGTACTGGAGCCTTTTTGGCTGAGGTGCTACGACGGGACTGATGAATTGGAGGGGGGGGGGGGCAAAAAGGTCAATTTGACAGAGGGACAGTTTCTGACGAACACTGGGATGGGTAGCTGGAGGGGGTCTGGGAGTGGAGGAAGAGGAGGTGGTTGTAGGAGGTGTCACTTTAGCTGTTTTGGGTGCAGGTGCAGGTACTGGAGGCTGTCGTGAGGTGGATGGATGTTGGGTGAGTGATTGGCGGCGTTTGGGTACTTTGGGAGGGGGCGTCACAGACACATTGGGAGAGGACACAGGGGACGTGTAAATGGCAGTGGAGGTGGTGAGTGCAGGTTAGCGGATTGTGGTGCTGGGTGTCCTGGTGCGAGTCCTAGTGCCTGTAGATGTGGTGCATGCAGGTGTGTGTGTGTAGACGAGACTGGGAGGGAGGAGGGAGAAGAGGAGGAGGGGGACACAGTGGAGACAGTGGATGTTGCTGTGTCTGTAAGTGGGTGAGGCTTGCGTGAGTGCCTGTGGTGTGTGTGGTGCCTATGTTTGCTTGAGCTACTTGTGTGTGTTGACTTGTCTGCATGCTGGTCTGTAGGTGTGCTTGGAATGGGCTGGGGTACAGGAGATTGGGTCTGGGTGGAGGAAGTTGGAGGGGGGAGGCTAGACACAGGGACAATGGCTGCCATCAGTGCTGAGGCCAGAGATTGCAGGGTTCGCTGAAGGACAGCCTGACCAGAATGAATGCCCTCCAGGAATGCATTACTGTGTTGCAACTCCCTCTCTACACCCTGGATGGCATTCACAATGGTAGACTGCCCAACAGTGAGTGACCTGAGGAGGTCAATGGCCTCCTCACTGAGGGCAGCAGGGGTGACAGGGGCAGGGCCTGAGGTGCCTGGGGCGAAGGTGATGCCCACCCTCCTGGGTGAGCGGGCACGGGGCGAAGGCTGAGGGGCTGCTGGGAGGGCGGTGCTGGTAGGGGGGATGGCGGCTGTACCTGTAGAAGTGGGGCGCACAGGTGGTGCCGCCACCACAGGGGAGCTCCCATCGGCGGACGAGTCCGTGTTGCTGGTTTGTGATCCGGTGGCCGACGTGAAGCTCCCTTCGCCCTCCGTCCCACTGGTGCATTCAGAGTCTGTGGTGTGGCCCTCCATGGCCATGTGGGATGCAGCTCCCTCGTGCTCCGGTGCCACTGTACCTCAGCCTGATGATGCTGATGTACAAAAGGACAGGGAGAGCAGGAAAAGGGGGGGGAGACAGAACAAAGTGTTTTAGTGCATGGCATGCCGCTACCGTTGGCAGACAAGACAGACGCAGCAGCCCCATGCACAACGCCGTTCTCCTGCCCTCTGCACATGCAATTTCATGGATATGGGCTACATGGCAATGCTGGAAATCTGCGCACATGGATGCCACAGGGGCAACTATATCTCAACTTGGCACTCTGCTGAGGTGGGGTTGAGTGCCACATGGCCTACATAACGGAGGGGCCTTGCCTGCCTAACTCGCCCTGGCCCAGGGACACCCACAGCCCACCTCCCCCACCCAGACCCCTCCACTGCACGCTAACTCCGCTGAATGAGGTTGTACTCACCCCCTTGTGTCTGCTGTGATGTCCTCAAGCGCCCATCCAACTCCGGGTAGGCCACCGCCAGGATCCGGAACATCAGGGGGGTCATGGTGTGACGGGCACCCCTCCCACGTTGGGAGGCCATCCCCAGCTGAACCTCCGCCGTCTTCTTGCTGCAGCGGCAGATGTCCTCCCATCTCTTACGGCAGTGGGTGCCCCGTCTCTGGTGGGCCCCCAGGGTCCGGACCTCCTTGGCGATGGCACGCCAAATGTCCCTCTTCTGGTGGGCGCTGACCTACATGACATGCACAAGGAAAGAGGAACAGTCATTACCAACTGCACCGTCAATGTGAGTGGCCCCCTCCCTACTCTGGCCATGTGGCCCATTCATTCCCATGCATAAGTGTTCTATGTATTCAGCCCCCTTCCCTCTTCCACCCAACCCTCTCCACCCAGGCCTAGCCAATACAACGTGCTCCCTGTGTACTAACCTGTTGGTCTGGAGGACCGTAGGGTAGCGTGTACTGGGGGAGGACCCCCATCCACAAGTTTCTCCAACTCCTGTGCAGTGAAGGCAGGGGCCCTTTCCCCAGACGCAGCAGCCATCGTCGCTTCCAGACCGAGGTCACAGCAGCACTAGCAGTGTAGGTCCTCTCCTGTCGAAGGTCAGGTATCTAGTGAGTGAACAGATAGAAAATGGCAGTGACGTCCGCGGCGGTGCGCATCATCATCGCCAGCGCACCTGTTCATTGGCTCCTGAGACCCATAGGGTCCAATGTTAACCAATGCAGCATTGCGCCGCGGTCTACGACCACCTACTGCGACGGTGTGCAACGCCAGCGCAGTTACCCCACAATCCCATTGTCCCAGTTGTGAGGTCAGGCAGCCGCCATTTCAGGGGCCCACATGGCTTCATTTACTACTGCGTCACGCATAGCTAGGCCTATACTCAACACACATACAGGAAGGCTTTTTTGTCTGGTGTAGTCTTGTGTGTAACTGTGGGTACATACCTGGAGGAATATTGACTGGTTCTTCGCTGTTGTCCTTCTTAGGCACCGTCAGCTGGGACATATGAGAAGATGGCGTAATCCTCCGGTGTACCGACCGCTGGTGGACCTGTTGACAATGGAAGAAAGACATATCATCGTCACCTACCGGTTTGACCGTGCCACAATCCAGGAACTATGTACCCAGTTGGAGCCAGACCTGATGTCACCAATCCGCCATCCCACAGGAATCCCCCCTGACGTGCAGGTGCTGTCAGTGCTCCATTTCCTTGCAAGTGGGTCATTTCAGACAACAGTGGCCATGGCATCAGGGATGTCCCAGCCTATGTTTTCCAACGTGCTGTCCAGAGTGTTGTCTGCCCTGCTGAAACACGTAAGGAGATACATCATTTTCCCTGAGGTTGAGGATTTGCCTACAGTGAAAGGTGACTTCTATGCCCTTGGACATATCCCCAACGTCATAGGTGCCATTGATGGGACCCATGTAGCTCTGGTCCCCCCCGCAGAGTTATCATTCCATGAATGTCCAGATGGTCTGTTTGGCAGACCAGTACATCTCGCAGGTAAATGCAATGTTCCCTGGCTCTGTGCATGACGCATACATCCTGCGGAATAGCAGCATCCCTGATATGATGGGTCAACTCCAGAGGCACCGGGTATGGCTATTGGGGGACTCTGGTTACCCCAACCTTTCGTGGCTATTGACCCCAGTGAGGAATCCCAGGACCAGGGCAGAGGAACGGTACAATGATGCCCATGGGCGGACTAGGAGGGTAATCGAACGCACCTTCGGCCTTCTTAAGGCCAGGTTCAGGTGCCTCCATATGAAAGGTGGATCCCTATTCTACTCACCGAAGAAGGTGTGCGACATCATCATCGCCTGCTCCATAATTTGGCATTGCGACGCCAGGTGCCTTTTCTGCAGGAGGATGATCCAGATGACGGTGTTGTGGCAGCTGTGGAGCCTGTGGATCCAGTGGACAGTGATGAGGATGAAGCTGAGGATGAAGGAAACGATAACAGGGAGTCAGTCATACAGCAATATTTCCAGTGACACACAGGTGAGAACATTTTCTGGTTTAACATTACATTAACTTTCACACGTCTACCTCTATCCTGTACCTACATTTCACTCACTATTTGTTAATTGAGTTGTACCCTTCCATTTCAGTTTCACAAGTGTGGTAACCTACGTGTCAACTGCTTACATCCATCAAGGGCTTGTGATGTGTGACATTGGTATGTTACCCTTACAATGGGTAACCCATTATGACACTGTAATTGATAATACAAAGTTCCAAATCATAGACTGACTCAAGTTTTTTTGGCTTTCAAGGGTGTTTATTTAAGTGCTAAAAAAAATCTAGGAAGGTTGTAAAATGGTGATGGGTGATGGTGGAGGAATGTCCATGGCAGAGTCCAGTCTATTCGTCTCACAGGTGCACTGCCCATCTGGGCATTGGAAGTGGAGCTGGGGCAGTTCCTATCTGGACAAGGTGACAAAGTGGGACAGTGAGGGGACAATCAGGGTGGTCTTATTTCCTGGCGTGGGTCTTGCCATCTTGCTCTGTCCTGTTCCTGGATCTCAAGGACCGCTTGCGTGGTGGCTGTCCGTCTGCAGGGGATGGGGTGCTGGTGTGTTGGTCCTGTGGCAGGGCATCCTGTCCACTAGCGCCGGCGGAGGTGGTGGGCAGTTCGTCGTCCTGGCTAGTGTCAGGGGCCCCTTGGAGTGCCACTGTGTCCCTCAAGGTCTTTTGAATGTCCGTCAGCACCCCTACGATGGTGCCCAGGGCGGAGCTGATGGTCCTGAGCTCCTCCCTGAACCCCAAATACAGTTCGTCCTGCAGACGCAGGGTCTCCTGCAACTTGTCCAGGACCGTGGCCATCGTCTTCTGGGAGTGGTGGTATGCTCCCATGATGGAGGATAGGGCCTCGTGGAGAGTTGGTTCCCTTGGCCTGTCCTCCCTCTGTCGCACAGCAGCCCTCCCAGTTCCCCGGTGTTCCTGTGCCTCTGTCCCCTGGTCCGTGTGCCCACTACCACTGCCCCCAGGTCCCTGTTGTTGTTGGGGTGGTGGGTTAGCCTGGGTGCCCTGTAGTAGTGGACACACCGCTGATTGACCTGTCCTGGGTAGGGAGGTTTGGGCCCGCTGGGTGGGTGCTGTGCTGGTGTTACCAGAGGGTGGCAGCTCGGTGTTGGGCTGTGGCTGGGCAAGGGGAACGACTGTCCTGAGGCCCACGATGGTCCGGGCTGGTCATCAGGATCCAGTGGGGCAGAGCTGCTGTCGTCACTGTGGGCCTCTTCTGGGGGTGGAGTGGTGTTGTCTGGACCCTCTGGTGTGGTGACGTTCCTTCGGGTTCCTGCAGGGGTATAGGCATATGATTATTGCATGTGTGTGTGTAATAGTGTGCAATGGTTGGGTGTGCTTGATCCCCAGTGCAGGCATTCCTGTGTGGGGGCTTTTGTGGTGATGGTTGGGGGGGTGTTCTGGGTATGTGCATTGGGCATGCTTTAGTGAGGGGTGCCCATGCTTAGTTGTGTCATGCAGGGCTTGGTGTTGGGATGGGTGCTTGGTGTCATGGGTAGATTGGTGAGGATTTGGGGTGATAGGGGAGGGTGTGAGGGTGGGGGTGTGTGATAGCATGCAGGTAGGGTGGGGGATGTGATGGTTAAGATTTGACTTACCAGTGTCCCATCCTCCACCGAATCCTCCGAGGCCCTCAGGATGCAAGATGGTCAGGACTTGCTCCTCCCATGTTGTTAGTTGTGGGGGAGGAGGTGGGGGTCCGCCGCCAGTCCGCTGCACCGCGATGTTGTGCCTGGAGACCGTTGAACGCACCTTCCCCCGTAGGTCGTTCCACCTCTTCCTGATGTCCTCCCTATTTCTTGGGTGCTGTCCCACTGCGTTGACCCTGTCCACTATTCTGCGCCATAGCTCCATCTTCCTGGCTATTGATGTGTGCTGTACCTGTGAGCCAAATAGTTGTGGCTCTACCCGTAGGATTTCCTCCACCATGACCCTGAGCTCCTCCTCGGAGAAGCGGGGGTGTCTTTGGCGTGACATGGGGTGTTATGTGTGATGTGTGGGGTGGTGTATGTGTTGATGAGTGTAGTGGTATGTGGTGTTTTGTGCGTGGATGTTGTGCGGATGATGGTGTTGTGTGCCTCTGTGTGTTGGGGTTGTCAATTGCTGTGCTGTCTCTCTGGCCTTCTCTCAGAATTTCTGGTTGTAGGGGTTTGTGGGTGATGTGGGTGTGTGTTTTATATTGTACTGGGTGTGTGGGAGTGGTGTGTGTATGTGTATCAGGTGTGTGTATTTGGAATTGTCCAATGTGGTGGTGTTTTGGAGATGTGTGTGTATTTTGAGCGCGGCGGTGTGTACCACCAATGGAATACCGCGGTTGAAAGACCGCCGCGTGGATTCGTGTGTCGTAATAGCATGGGCGTGTTTCTGTTGCCGTGGAGGATTTGTTACCGCCAGTTTATCGCTGACCTTTGGTGTGGCGGTGTTGTGTGGGTGTCTGAATTTCGGTGGATTCCGTGATGTGTGTAATAATAGCTGTGGCGGTCTACCGCGGTCGCGGCGGTGTATTGGCGGTCTTCTGCACTGCGGTAAGCGCCTTATACCGCCAATGTTGTAATGACCACCATAATGTCTAATGCAGAAGAGATAGTGATGGAACTCAACGTCACCCCTTACCTGCATCTTAGGATGTCAGAGTTAAGGTCTCTCTGCAAAACCAAAAAGATTAAAACTGGTTCAAACCCTACCAAAGTACAGCTCCAGGAGCTTTTGGCTGAGTTTGCTAAGAACAACCCCTCTGAGGATACCTTCTCAGAGGAGAAAGCTAGTGAAGTGGAGGATTTCTCACCCCCACTCCTATTTAGGGAGAACAGGGTCCCTCAAACCCTGTCGCCACAAGTGATAGTCAGAGATGCTGTTTCTCTCACAGGAGAGTCGAGCAACTCTGGAAGCATTGAGGGCAGTCTCAATGAAGAGGACCTCCTGCTAGCCAGGATGGCCAAAAGATTGGCTTTAGAGAGACAGCTCCTAGCCATAGAAAGGGAAAGACAAGAGATGGGTTTTAGTCCCATCAATGGTGGCAGCAACATAAATAGGGTCAGAGATTCTCCTGACATGTTGAAAATCCCAAAAGGGATTGTAACTAAATATGAAGATGGTGATGACATCACCAAATGGTTCACAGCGGGAAACGTCCTTTATGCCGAAGTTTTTATAACAAAGTCGTGGTTAACGAAAGCGGAACAACGCTTTCTTTAACCACAACTTCGTTATTTTGTGCCTTAACTACGCATGTCCTGAACAACGAACATGCATGGTTAAGGTACAAACAAGGGAGTCGGCTAAGGAGGACGACGCAGATGACGAGGGGATGACTAAGGTAAGTGGGGGGTTTTAGGTTTTGGGGAGGGGGTGGGGGGTCAGGGGGTTTTAGGTTTTGGGGTGGGGTTGGGGGGGTGGGGCGTTTTTGGTTTTGGGGAGGGGGTGGGGGGTCCGGGGGTTTTTGGTTTTGGGGTTGGGGCATTTTTGGTTTTGGGGAGGGGGTGGGGGGTCGGGGGTCAGGCGTTTTTGGTTTTGGGGAGGGGGTGGGGCGTTTTTGGGGAGGGGGTGGGGGGTCAGGGGGTTTTAGGTTTTGGGGTAGGGTTGGGGCGTTTTTGGTTTTGGGGAGGGGCCGGGGGTCAGGGGGTTTTAGGTTTTGGGGCGGGGTTGGGGGGGTGGGGTGTTTTTGGTTTTGGGGAGGGGGTGGGGGGTCAGGGGGTTTTAGGTTTTGGGGTGGGGTTAGGGGGTGGGGCGTTTTTGGTTTTGGGGAGGGGGTGGGGGGTCAGGGGGTTTTAGGTTTTGGGGTGGGGTTGGGGGGGTGGGGCGTTTTTGGTTTTGGGGAGGGGTGGGTGGTCAGGGGGTTTTAGGTTTTGGGGAGGGGTGGGGGGTCAGGGGGTTTTAGGTTTTGGGGTGGGGTTGGGGTGAGGGATGCAGGATGCAGGATCAATGGGGTGAGGGATGCAGGATGCAGGATCAATGGTGCCTATTAGTAATGCTTTTATCAGGAATGCCTTTACAACGAAATATCGTTGTTAAGGCATTCGTGGTAAAGGCATTATTAGTAGCAACGAGGTCGGTGTTCCGACCTCGTTGTTAAGGCACTCGTTTCGGAAGTCGGTGTTCCGTCGTACAAACGTTCACAGCTTTTGAGAGGGCTTGTGCAACCAGAAAAGTAAACAGATCTCACTGGGGTACTCTCCTTTGGGAAATGTTCACTGGAAAGTGTAGGGATAGACTCCTCACACTCTCTGGTAAAGATGCAGAATCTTATGACCTCATGAAGGGAACCCTGATTGAGAGCTTTGGATTCTCCACTGAGGAGTACAGGATTAGGTTCAGGGGGGCTCAAAAATCCTCGAGCCAGACCTGGGTTGATTTTGTAGCCTACTCAGTGAAAACACTGGATGGTTGGGTAACTGGAAATGAAGTGCATGACTATGTTGGGCTTTATAATTTGTTTATGAAAGAACACATTTTAAGTAACTGCTTCAATGAAAAGTTGCATCAGTATCTGGTAGACCTAGGTCTAATTTCTCCCCAAGAATTGGGAAAGAAGGCAGACCACTGGGTCAAGACTAGGGTAACCAAAACTTCCACTGGGGGTGACCAAAAGAAAGGGGTTACAAAGCCTCCCCAGGAGAAAGCGGGTGACACTAGAAACAAAGAGAAAGAGTCCTCTGTAGGGCCCCAAAAACCAGACCAGGTGGGTGGGCCCCAAGACACAACCCAAAACAAAGGTGGGTACCAGGGTAAGAACTGGAATGCCACTAAGACATGGTGCCAAAACTGTAGACAGACAGGGCACCACACCAAGGACACTTCTTGTCCCAAAAACAAACCCCCTAGCAAAATCCCAGGGGTGACCAGTGTAGCCATTGGGGATGACTCCTCAGATGAGGAGGTCTTCGTAGCCTTCAACTGGAAAAAGGGCCCAACAGGTGAGTTGGAGATTCCAGAGGGATGTAGACACTTCCACCACCTACTGGTGAATGGAATCCCAGCCACTGCCCTGAGAGACACTTGTGCCAGTCAACTATTGTGCATGACAGGCTGGTGTTCTCAAACCAGTACATCCCAGGTGAGACTGCCAGAGTAAGAGTTAGCCCAGACAGGGTCACTGTTAGGCCTGTGGCTTTTGTGCCCATAGAAGTGGGTGGGACTTTTAGCTGGAGAAGGGTGGTAGTCAGTACAGACCTCCCCCTTGATTGTCTCCTTGGAAATGACTACCCAGAGGTTAGTCAGAGCCCAAGAGAGGAACTGGTCCAGTGCCAGTCAGAGCCCAAGGACTCTGGAGGTGCTACCCCTGCAGTAACTGCAAGTAGGCCCCAGAAGAAAAAGAAAGGAAAATAGAATAGGAAAGGTGGACAACCTTTAGCCAGGGTTCCAGCAAGCCAAGGAGATTCTGCTCCAGTAGGGGAGAACTCCAAAAAATGGCACTGGTAAAGTACAACCTGACCCACAAGAAGTCCTGGCTAGTCAGGCAACTGTTAAACCTGAGTGGGTGGCTCCTCAGTTAACAGAAGAAAGAGTGGAAGAAGGGTGTTTACTACAAGATGTGGTAACCACCCACTCTTACACAGCAGACAGGCACCCTGAACCCAAAGAAGCCTGTAACTTAGCTCCTTCCCTTGCAGGTGAAGAGTTAAAGGTGTGGTTCTGGGCACTGACAGCTGTCAGTGGCCTCTGCTGGGTGTTAGCCTTTATGGCTGCACTATCCTTGGCATGGTGGTCTGACCCCATGCCAAATAGCAAGTTAGGCCCCCTGACCCTGTTGGTCCTGGTGGGGTTACTCCAGCTCTGGGTAACCTCTTTGGGTAAGCTAGGTGTGACCCTGGCTAAAATAAGATTACCAAAGGTGGATACCTCTAACCCCAAAATAGAGAGAATGGGTGAAGACATTAAAGGCACAGACAAGATGCAAGTCAGACTAGGTCCTATCACTGTGTGTAGGAAGTTGGCTCTGTATGCACTATTTCAAAGTAAGGAATAGTATGCACAGAGTCCAAGGGTTCCCCTTAGAGGTACGATAGTGGCAAAAAGAGATAATACTAATGCTCTATTTTGTGGTAGTGTGGTCGAGCAGTAGGCTTATCAAAGGAGTAGTGTTAAGCATTTGTTGTACATACCCAAGCAATAAATGAGGAACACACACTCAGAGACAATTCCAGGCCAATAGGTTTTCGTATAGAAAAATATCTTTTCTTAGTTTATTTTAAGAACCACAGGTTCAAATTTACATGTAATACTTTAAATTAAAGGTATTGCAGGTAGGTACTTTAGGAACTTTGAATTAGCAAAATAGCATATACAGTTTTTACATAAATCACATATAGCTATTTTAAAACTAGACAGTGCAATTTTCAACAGTTCCTGGGGGGAGTAAGAGTTTGTTAGTTTTTGCAGGTAAGTAAACCACCTACGGGGTTCAACTTTGGGTCCAAGGTAGCCCACCGTTGGGGGTTCAGAGCAACCCCCAAGCTACCACACCAGCAGCTCAGGGCCGGTCAGGTGCAGAGGTCAAAGTGGTGCCCAAAACGCATAGGCTTCAATGGAGAAGGGGGTGCCCCGGCTCCAGTCTGCCAGCAGGTAAGTACCCGCGTCTTCGGAGGGCAGACCAGGGGGGTTTTGTAGGGCACCGGGGGGGACACAACTCTACACAGAAAGTACACCCTCAGCAGCACGGGGCGGCCGGGTGCAGTGTGCAAACACGCGTCGGGTTTTCAATAGGTTTCAATGGGAGACCAAGGGGTCTCTTCAGCGATGCAGGCAAGGGGGGGGGCTCCTCGGGGTAGCCACCACCTGGGCAAGGGAGAGGGCCTCCTAGGGGTCACTCCTGCACTAGAGTTCCGATCTTTCATGTCCTGGGGGCTGCGGGTGCAGAGTCTTTACCAGGCGTCGGATCTTAGAAGCAGGCAGTCGCGGTCAGGGGGAGCCTCGGGATTCCCTCTGCAGGCGTCGCTGTGGGGGCTCAGGGGGGTCAACTCTGGCTACCCACGGTCTCGCAGTCGCCGGGGAGTCCTCCCTGAAGTGTTTGTTCTCCACAAGTCGAGCCGGGGGCGTTGGGTGCAGAGTAGCAAGTCTCACGCTTCCGGCGGGAAACGCAGGTTGTTTTAAAGTTGCTCCTTTGTTACAAAGTTGCAGTCTTGGTTGAACAGAGCCGCTGTCCTCAGGAGTTCTTGGTCCTTCTAGAGCAGGGCAGTCCTCTGAGGATTCAGAAGTCGCTGGTCCCTGGGGAAAGCGTCGCTGGAGCAGTGTCTTTAGAAGGGGGGGTGGGAGGCCGGTAGAGCTGGGGCCAAAGCAGTTGGTGTCTCCGTCTTCTCTGCGGGGTTTTTCAGCTTAGCAGTCCTCTTCTTCTTAGGTTGCAGGAATCTGAGTTCCTTGGTTCTGGGGAGCCCTTAAATACTAAATTTAAGGGCGTGTTTAGGTCTGGGGGGTTAGTAGCCAATGGCTACTAGCCCTAAGGGTGGGTGGGTGGGTCTTTGTGCCTCCTCCCAAGGGGAGGGGGGCACATTCCTATCCCTATTGGGGGAATCCTCCATCTGAAAGATGGAGGATTTCTAAAAGTCAGAGTCACCTCAGCTTAGGACACCTTAGGGGCTGTCCTGACTGGCCAGTGACTCCTCCTTGTTTTTCTCATTATCTCCTCCGGCCTTGCCGCCAAAAGTGGGGCCGTGGCCGGAGGGGGCGGGCAACTCCACTAGCTAGAGTGCCCTGTGGTGCTGTAACAAAGGGGGTGAGCCTTTGAGGCTCACCGCCAGGTGTTACAGTTCCTGCAGGGGGAGGTGTGAAGCACCTCCACCCAGTTCAGGCTTTGTTACTAGCCATAGAGTGACAAAGGCACTCTCCCCATGTGGCCAGCAACATGTCTCTAGTGTGGCAGGCTGCTAAAACCAGTCAGCCTACACGGATAGTCGGTTAAGGTTTCAGGGGGCACCTCTAAGGTGCCCTCTGGGGTGTATGTCACAATAAAATGTACAGTGGCATCAGTGTGCATTTATTGTGCTGAGAAGTTTGATACCAAACTTCCCAGTTTTCAGTGTAGCCATTATGGTGCTGTGGAGTTCGTGCATGACAGACTCCCAGACCATATCTAAGGTTTTGCTTAGACACTGTAGGGGCACAGTGCTCATGCACTGGTGCCCTCACCTATAGTATAGTGCACCCTGCCTTAGGGCTGTCAGGCCTGCTAGAGGGGTGACTTATCTATACTGCATAGGCAGTGTGAGGTTGGCACGGCACCCTGAGGGGAGTGCCATGTCGACTTAGTCTTTTTATCCCCACTAGCACACACAAGCTGGCAAGCAGTGTGTCTGTGCTGAGTGAGGGGTCTCTAGGGTGGCATAGGATATGCTGCAGCCCTTAGAGACCTTCCCTGGCATCAGGGCCCTTGGTACCAGGGGTACCAGTTACAAGGGACTTACCTGGATGCCAGGGTGTGCCAATTGTGGAAACAAAAGTACAGGTTAGGGAAAGAACACTGGTGCTGGGGCCTGGTTAGCAGGCCTCAGCACACTTTCAAATCAAAACTTAGCATCAGCAAAGGAAAAAATTCAGGGGGTAACCATGCCAAGGAGGCATTTCCTTACACTGTGGAAGTGGGTCAGTTCCCCCGAGGGAATGACCTGTACAGGAGGATGTAAGGCAGAGTAGGCCCTGCAACAAACCAGCTTATTTCCTCTACTCTTCCTTGCCTGACCGACTAGGAAAACTCTCCCAGCTTTGGCTGAGTCTCCTGGCCTGTGGGCTGGGGGGCTTGTGTAAGGAAATGGCTCCCTGTTGCAGTTACCCCCCACTTTTTGCCTGATGCTGATGCTAACTTGACTGAGAAGTGTGCTGGGACCCTGCTAACCAGGCCCCAGCACCAGTGTTCTTTCACCTAAAATGTACCATTGTCTCCACAATTGGCACAACCCTGTCACAGATACGGGCGGGTCTGATCAGGACTCTGGTTGGGACACCCCTTGAGGTCACCGAATATCCGAAAGAGGTAGTGTACTGGAGCAGAAGAGCAGCTAAAGGCATACACGGAAAGGACAGCTATGGACAGACACAGGAAACAGGAAAGTAAAAGCAGAGCAACCCTTGTGTGAACAAATAGGAAACAGATTACTAGTGGACAAACACGCTGGGGTTGTACACAGAGTAAGAAGCAGAACCTCCCACAGTGACAGGGAATCTCAATGCCTCTGTGCAGTTTGCTCTTACAGATAGTCACCCTGCTAGCCCCATAGAAAGGAGGCAGCAGATGTGATTCTGTCTCTAGACCCTAGAGCACAGACAAGGAAAGTACTTACATACACAAGACACGCTCTCGTGGGTCCAGCTGGAAACACAGTGGCGATTCCTGAGAAAACAGCAATAGCACACTGTCACTGTTAGGCACGAAAGACAACGTATAACACTGGACAAGGATGGGGGCTGGAATTGCCTCCTGGAAACCAGGAGCCAACCCCAGAACAAAGGAGGACACTTATACACTGGTGAAGACTGATAGAGCACTTACCAGACACAAATAACCAAGAAGAAACAGAAACAGAAGGGAACAAACTAAGAGGCAGAGGAAAGAACTAGGAACAGGCTCAGGCTGAAGCAAAGGCAGGACTAGGACTTGAAAACAGGGCGCAAACTTCTGGCTGGGACAAACAGAGACAGGACTGAGAAACTGAGAGCAGGCTCTGGCTGGAACAGGCAAAGACAGGGCTGGAATACAGGGAGTAGGAAATGAGCAGTAAACAGGACTGGGAAACAGAGAGAAGGTTCAGGCTGAAACAAGGCAGGAGCAGGGCAGAGAAACAGGGAGCAGTCTCTGGACGAAACAAACAGGTACAAGGCTAAGAGATAGGGAGCAGACTCTGGCTGGAACAATCAGGAGCCGGGCAGAGAAACAGGAAACAGGATCAAGCTGGAACAAAACTGGAGCACCATCCGACAAAGGGTCTGTAACACAAAGGAATCGAAGTCCAATGCACGACGGGGATCTTGAGGAAATGGCTGCTTATAAGCAATTCCAAGCTGGGCTGCACAGGAGAGGTCTCAGGTGTGTGTAGTTTCAGACACTTGCAAGTCCTGGAGGAGAGGATCCGGTGAAAAGGAGCAACTGGACTTCTCCCATAGAAAACAATGGGAAACAGAATACGGGCTTTCCTGACTACCAGGCTGTGCATTATGGGATTTGCAGTCCCAGGAAGCAAATGTAGTACTACACAAGTGTACCATGGAGAAAAGAGAAACAAACAGGAGTCAGCAAGGGACTCTAGATAAGTGTTTAAGGTGATTCCCAGGCTTCCGACAGTCCCCTTACAGCGCCCCCTAGAAATGAGACGACAGAGTCGTAACACAACCCTGGCACCCAGGTAAGTCCCTTGTAATTGGTACCCCTGGTACCAAGGGCCCTGATGCCAGAGAAGGTCTCTAAGGGCTGCAGCATGTATTATGCCACCCTAGGGACCCCTCACTCAGCACAGACACACTGCTTGTCAGCTTGTGTGTGCTGGTGGGGAGAAAATTACTAAGTCGACATGGCACTCCCCTCGGGGTGCCATGCCAACCTCACACTGCCTATAGCATAGGTAAGTCACCCCTCTAGCAGGCCTTACAGCCCTAAGGCAAGGTGCACTATACCACAGGTGAGGGCATAGGTGCATGAGCACTATGCCCCTACAGTGTCTAAGCAAAACCTTAGACATTGTAAGTGCAGGGTAGCCATAAGAGTATATGGTCTGGGAGTCTGTCAAAAACGAACTCCACAGCTCCATATTGGCTACACTAAATACTGGGAAGTTTGGTTTCAAACTTCTCAGAATAATAAACCTACACTGATGCCAGTGTTGGATTTATTAAAAAATGCACACAGAGGGCATCTTAGAGATGCCCCCTGTATTTTCCCCAATTGTTCAGTGCAGGACTGACTGGTCTGTGCCAGCCTGCTGCTGAGAGACGAGTTTCTGACCCCATGTGGTGAGGGCCTTTGTGCTCTCTGAGGACAGAAACAAAAGCCTGCTCTGGGTGGAGGTGCTTCACACCTCCCCCCTGCAGGAACTGTAACACCTAGCAGTGAGCCTCAAAGGCTCAGGCTTCGTGTTACAATGCCCCAGGGCACTCCAGCTAGTGGAAATGCCCGCCCCCTGGACACAGCCCCCACTTTTGGCGGCAAGTCCATGGGAGATAATGAGAAAAACAAGGAGCACTCAACAGAAAACAAGGGAATCCCTAGTGTGGCTTCTTGAACAGTGTCAGGGTTCTTTGTTTTGACAGAGTCCTGGAAGTGAATTTGGGATGCACTAGCATGAGGCAAGGAATTAACCAGGTTTTCTTGTGAGTAAATGTCTTGTGCAGAAGTAGTAAAAGCACTTTCACTGTTAGGAACAGTCTCTCCTGTTTGAGGTAATAGAACCTCCAAAAACTCATTATAACTTTGTAATTCTTCTACAGACAGGGATTGGGGCTCATAATCACAGATATTATAATAGTTGAACATTGATGGATCAGCAAGCCACGCAATGTAGTACTGCATTTGCAATCTTTGATTTTCTTTAACAAGTCTATCCTTTAAACTAAGGCCTTTTCTAGAGGTCTTCAGAGAATGTCTAGGTTTAGAAAGGGGCGCCTTAACATGACAGGAAAGCATTTTAGGTCTGTGTGTGCCTTTACTGCCTGGGGCGCTTGACATTTTTGGGTCGTGCATTCTGTCACGGATACGGGCGGGTCTGATCAGGACTCTGGTTGGGACACCCCTTGAGGTCACCGAATATCCGAAAGAGGTAGTGTACTGGGGCAGAAGAGCAGCTAAAGGCATACACAGAAAGGACAGCTATGGACAGACACAGGAAACAGGAAAGTAAAAGCAGAGCAACCCTTGTGTGAACAAATAGGAAACAGATTACTAGTGGACAAACACGCTGGGGTTGTACACAGAGTAAGAAGCAGAACCTCCCACAGTGACAGGGAATCTCAATGCCTCTGTGCAGTTTGCTCATACAGATAGTCACCCTGCCAGCCCCATAGAAAGGAGGCAGCAGATGTGATTCTGTCTCTGGACCCTAGAGCACAGACAGGGAAAGTACTTGCATACACAAGACACGCTCTTGTGGGTCCAGCTGGAAACACAGTGGCGATTCCTGAGAAAACAGCAATAGCACACTGTCACTGTTAGGCATGAAAGACAACGTATAACACTGTACAAGGATGGGGGCTGGAATTGCCTCCTGGAAACCAGGAGCCAACCCCAGAACAAAGGAGGACACTTATACACTGGTGAAGACTGATAGAACACTTACCAGACACAAATAACCAAGAAGAAACAGAAACAGAAGGGAACAAACTAAGAGGCAGAGGAAAGAACTAGGAACAGGCTCAGGCTGAAGCAAAGGCAGGACTAGGACTTGAAAACAGGGCGCAAACTTCTGGCTGGGACAAACAGAGACAGGACTGGGAAACTGAGAGCAGGCTCTGGCTGGAACAGGCAAAGACAGGGCTGGAATACAGGGAGTAGGAAATGAGCAGTAAACAGGACTGGGAAACAGAGAGAAGGTTCAGGCTGAAACAAGGCAGGAGCAGGGCAGAGAAACAGGGAGCATGCTCTGGAAGAAACAAACAGGTACAAGGCTAAGAGATAGGGAGCAGACTCTGCCTGGAACAATCAGGAGCAGGGCAGAGAAACAGGATCAAGCTGGAATAGAAAAGGAACAAAACTGGAGCACCATCCGACAAAGGGTCTGTAACACAAAGGAATCTAGGTCCAATGCACGACGGGGATCTTGAGGAAATGGCTGCTTATAAGCAATTCCAAGCTGGGCTGCACAGGAGAGGTCTCAGGTGTGTGTAGTTTCAGACACTTGCAAGTCCTGGAGGAGAGGATCCGGTGAAAAGGAGCAACTGGACTTCTCCCATAGAAAACAATGGGAAACAGAATACGGGCTTTCCTGACTACCAGGCTGTGCATTATGGGATTTGCAGTCCCAGGAAGCAAATGTAGTACTACACAAGTGTACCATGGAGAAAAGAGAAACAAACAGGAGTCAGCAAGGGACTCTAGATAAGTGTTTAAGGTGATTCCCAGGCTTCCGACAGTCCCCTTACAGCGCCCCCTAGAAATGAGACGACAGAGTCGTAACACAACCCTGGCACCCAGGTAAGTAAGTCCCTTGTAATTGGTACCCCTGGTACCAAGGGCCCTGATGCCAGAGAAGGTCTCTAAGGGCTGCAGCATGTATTATGCCACCCTAGGGACCCCTCACTCAGCACAGACACACTGCTTGTCAGCTTGTGTGTGCTGGTGGGGAGAAAATTACTAAGTCGACATGGCACTCCCCTCGGGGTGCCATGCCAACCTCACACTGCCTATAGCATAGGTAAGTCACCCCTCTAGCAGGCCTTACAGCCCTAAGGCAAGGTGCACTATACCACAGGTGAGGGCATAGGTGCATGAGCACTATGCCCCTACAGTGTCTAAGCAAAACCTTAGACATTGTAAGTGCAGGGTAGCCATAAGAGTATATGGTCTGGGAGTCTGTCAAAAACGAACTCCACAGCTCCATAATGGCTACACTAAATACTGGGAAGTTTGGTATCAAACTTCTCAGAATAATAAACCTACACTGATGCCAGTGTTGGATTTATTAAAAAATGCACACAGAGGGCATCTTAGAGATGCCCCCTGTATTTTCCCCAATTGTTCAGTGCAGGACTGACTGGTCTGTGCCAGCCTGCTGCTGAGAGACGAGTTTCTGACCCCATGTGGTGAGGGCCTTTGTGCTCTCTGAGGACAGAAACAAAAGCCTGCTCTGGGTGGAGGTGCTTCACACCTCCCCCCTGCAGGAACTGTAACACCTAGCAGTGAGCCTCAAAGGCTCAGGCTTCGTGTTACAATGCCCCAGGGCACTCCAGCTAGTGGAAATGCCCGCCCCCTGGACACAGCCCCCACTTTTGGCGGCAAGTCCATGGGAGATAATGAGAAAAACAAGGAGGATTCACCCACCAGTCAGGACAGCCCCTGAGGTGTCCTGAGCTGAGGTGACCCCTGCCTTTAGAAATCCTCCATCTTGATTTTGGAGGATTCCCCCAAATAGGAATAGGGATGTGCCCCCCTCCCCTCAGGGAGGAGGCACAAAGAGGGTGTAGCCACCCTGAAGGACAGTAGCCATTGGCTACTGCCCTCCCATACCTAAACACACCCCTAAATTCAGTATTTAGGGGCTCCCAGAACCTAGGAAATCAGATTCCTGCAACCTGAAGACGAAGAAGGACTGCTGATCTGAAGCCCTGCAAGACTGCTGACCTGAAGCCCTGCAGAGAAGACCGAGACACCAACTGCTTTGGCCCCAGCCCTACCGGCCTGTCTCCCCACTTCAAGAAAAACTGCAACAGCGATGCGTCCCCCAGGGTCCAGCGACCTCTGAAGCCTCAGAGGACTACCCTGCATCTAAAAGGACCAAGAACTCCCAAAGACAGCGGCCCTGTTCCACAAAGACTGCAACTTTGCAACAAAGAAGCAACTTTTAAAGGCCACACGTTTCCCGCCGGAAGCGTGAGACTTTCCACTCTGCACCCGACGCCCCTGGCTCGACCTGCGGAGAAACAACACTACAGGGAGGACTCCCCGGCGACTGCGACCCTGTGAGTAGCCAGAGTTGACCCCCCTGACCCCTGCCAGCGATGCCTGCAGAGGGAATCCAGAGGCTCCCCCTGACCGCGACTGCCGGCTTCTAAGAACCCGACGCCTGGTAAAAACACTGCACCCGCAGCCCCCAGGACCTGAAGGATCCGACCTCCAGTGCAGAAGCGACCCCCAGGTGGCCCTCTCCCTTGCCCAGGTGGTGGCTACCCCGAGGAGCCCCCCTTGCCTGCCCGCTTCGCTGAAGAGACCCCTGGGTCTCCCATTGAACTCTATTACAAACCCGATGCCTGTTTGCACTCTGCACCCGCCCGCCCCCGTGCCGCTGAGGGTGTACTTTCTGTGCTGACTTGTGTCCCCCCCGGTGCCCTACAAAACCCCCCTGGTCTGCCCTCCGAAGTCGCGTGTACTTACCTGCTGGCAGACTGGAACCGGGGTACCCCCTTCTCCATTGAAGCCTATGCGTTTTGGGCACCACTTTGACCTCTGCACCTGACCGGCCCTGAGCTGCTGGTGTGGTAACTTTGGGCTTGCTCTGAACCCCCAACGGTGGGCTACCTTGGACCCAACTTTGAACCCTGTAGGTGTTTTACTTACCTGCAAAACTAACCAATACATACCTCCCACTGGAACTGTTGAAATTTGCACTGTCTAGTTTTAAAATAGCTTATTGCCATTTTTGCCATAACTGTTGAAATTTGCACTGTCTAGTTTTAAAATAGCTTATTGCCATTTTTGCCAAAACTGTACATGCTATTTTGCTGATTCAAAGTTCCTATAATACCTGAGTGAAGTACCTCTTGTTTAAAGTATTGATTGTAAATCTTGAACCTGTGGTTCTTAAAATAAACTAAGAAAATATATTTTTCTATACAAAAACCTATTGGCCTGGAATTGTCTTTGAATGTGTGTTCCTCATTTATTGACTGTGTGTGTACAACAAATGCTTAACACTACCCTCTGATAAGTCTACTGCTCGACCACACTACCACAAAATAGAGCATTAGAATTATCTCTTTTTGCCACTATCTTACCTCTAAGGCGAACCCTTGGACTCTGTGCATGCTATTTCTTACTTTGAAATAGTACATACAGAGCCAACTTCCTACACCAGGCCTTAAAAGCTTCCCGCCCTGGAATGCCCATTCTTCCTGGGTGAGGTGCTCACATCCCCACCCAGTGCAGGCTTTTGTCTCTGGCCCTCAACAGCGCTGGCTCTCACCATGTTAGGGGTGGGGGGGCAGAAACGTGTCTAAGGTGGCTGAACTGGTCAGTACCAGTCAGTCAACACACTACTAGCTGGTTGGTTTTCAGGGGTCCCCTCCAAGTACCTCTGCCCCTCTGGGTGTAGTTACTAATAAATCCCTCACTGGAATCATTGAGGGTTTATTAATCTGAGATGTTTGATACCAAATATCCCTGGGTTCAGAGAAGCCATCAGGTAGCTGGAAAGCTCGTAGTGACCAGTGTCCAGCACATGTATTTAAAATGGCTTCCCTGTTCACTTACTATGTCTAAGAATCAACAGACATAGCAGGGCATATCTGCTCATGCATACATGCCCTCATGTGTGGTGATATGCAGTGGTAGGGGACCTGGCACACAGGGGTATGTGACAGCTTGTTTTCAATTTTACTTGCACCAACACCCGCAGTCTGCAAAGGCAGCACTGTGTGGGTTTGGTGAGGGGTCCTTGGGGGTGCCACAACTGTTGCTGCAGCCAACAGGGACCCTCCTTAGTAACCCAGGCCCTAGGTATCAGGGGTACCATTTACTAGGGACTTATAGTGGGTGGTAAAGAGTGTGCCAATTGTGCAAAGCAACTGTGCAGTTTTGGGAGACAGCTCTGGCACTGGGGACCTGGTTAGCAGGGACCCAGTACACTAACCGTTGAAATTACCTCAGGCAAAAAGTCAGGGGCAAACTATGCCAAAAAGGATGCTTTCCTACAATTACCATATGTTAACAACCACCACCTCGCACCGCCTTCCGCATGTTGCTCACGCCAACAAAATGAGAGGCAGGTAAACGCATCATAGTGCCTGTTTGTTCGGTTTGCTCCTTAGTGATGCTGTACAGCATTGCTAAAAACTATTTGCAAAGCCAATACATTCTGAAAGGGATACCTATTGGCTTTGCAAATGCTTGTTTCTAGGAATAGCATTCTATGGGCCCTGAAGATCTCGTTCTAATCTTGGCACTCGTGATCAAACTATATGATCTTGGGAAGGTCACTTTGTCTCGCAATGTCTTACATCTTGTGTTTGCCTGTATTTGAAGGTTTTAAAAACAAACCAATCTCCAATATAAACCACTTGATTAAAACAGTACATTTAACTGTACATGTAAAAAACAGTGATGTGGTCATGGTTAGAATGTGCTGTATACATAAAAAATAAATACTGCAATAATTATTTGAATTTTGCAAGATTGGATACAATTGTGGTGGAGTTAATCAATTTGAGCAGATCAGTAAAATCTTTATGAAGTTTAATGGACATGTGAATCAATTACTGCTCGGTCAAAATCTTTCTGAGATGCGTGTATGCATTTCTGATAGGAATGTACAGCACAGGTTTTATTTTTGTAAAATGCCAAAATTCACAATTTATGTACTATTTTTCAGATAGCAACAGAGGATACCCCGAAACTCAGACACTTGTATCAGAATAGACACAGATTTGGTATGAATGTGATGATTTTGTAGGCATCTTCATGCAGTTCCAACAGATGGTTGCCTTAATTGAGGTCTTTTTTTTTTTTTTTTTTAGAAGACCTTTGCTCCATTCAGCTGCATAGTCATGTCGCCTATGTTTGGCCCTGTGTGGTGGTCTCGTTCAACTGTGGTATTGTGTAGCTTTCTGGTCCACATCCTTGTCTGGTCTCTGAAGAATGTCATCCTCACTCCTTTCTCTCGCAATATCATTAAAGCACATTTTCTTGGTTTGGCAGTTCGTAAAAGGTATTGCTTTTGGACATATAATAATGCACTGAAGTTAAACGGACTGATGCCTTTATAAACTTAAAGGTCGTGATCTACTGATGAATTGAAATAAGACAACCAAAATATTTTGCTATCAGAGAAATGGTACATAAATTGTGAATGTTGGCGTTGTAGTTCTATTAAACCTATTATTAAATCAAGATTTAAAGACCCAGAATGGAAAACAAAAAAAACTTGGACTTGATAAACTTCTAGGGTGACCAGGTTTTGAGAAGCATTAAACAGTCATATCTTTTCATGCAATGCATTCGCTCGAGCCAGGACAAAATTGTAGCACTGAACCGCACACCAAGTCCAACGGATGTGAGTGATGTCAGATCATTCCTGGGAACGTGTAGGTAGTGTTAATGACACATACACGACTATACCATGATGTGTCTTGCCCTGGGAGAGTTGACGAAACAAGGTTAAACATTTTACTGGGCGCCTCAATGTGAATAATCCTTCTGGGAGGTAAAAAAAAAAGTCAGTAACTGAGAAAATGACATTTGACCCTAAGACTGGGCACAGAGATCGCTGTGGATGTGAGATTAATAGGTCTAGGTGCAATGCTCGGGCATAACCAGTGCTAAATTGTAGCCTAGGCCAGCTGAATTCTACCAGACCTCTAATGAGTGTACTTGCAACCAGACAAAGAAGGTCTGGCTTCAGCTGGTGCATGTGAACATCTCCAAATATTCATCCATGGCAAGCATGTGCAAATGTGGAAGGTCACACGGCTTTGCTGACAGTATTTGGCAACTAGTAAAAGACACTATAAAGAAGGTTACAAGCGCCAAGTGACTAATAAAGACAGTGCTTTAAATGGGAACGTGAAGGTCAGGTACTCAAACTCCAGACTAACTGCTTGCTACTGAGTAATGCCTAATAAAACTATGGCAGCAGTGCTGAGAAGTGCAGGTACTCTCCCTTTCAAATGAAAGAAGTGCAGGTACTTAGTAACTGGTAGTACCAGCACGTTTAAAGCAATAAGCCCAGGTAACAAATCACCTCCTACAAATATCATCACCGTCAGGGAACGGCTAGCGCAATGCAGTCCAAATCTAGTACATGTAGAAAGATTGTGATGGATGAGTATTCCAGGCTGGCTCCTCTAAACCACTGGAACGTCTCCAGCTTTATTTTTGCAATAACATCCTTTATTTCCGCTCGTCGATATCCTTCAGTGAGAACATGCGCTTCACACATACATGTTATACTATGTTTTATATGCAGTGGGAGTCTACCCGATTGTCAATCCAGACGAAATGAGTGTTTAAACCGCTGCTTGCTGGTTGTCTCGTTCATTCACTGTCCTTTCCGTGAAAACCGTATGTTCGGTTTGTGCTGCCCAGGCCGCCACTTCCATCCAGTCATATACAAGGATGTCCACGTCTATAAATACCTCTCTCGGGCGTGAGGCTGCCCATTGTGCTAAGTGTCCTTTCCAACCTTCTAACTCAGCAAGATGATTTGACACAGCAGGGGGAGTGCCCATTTCAGTGCAACAACTTCAGCCACTCCTGGCCCTTTAGGCAACAGTAAGATGCATTCTGGAAGTTGTAGTTTTGCTTTTGCTATTACATTTATGTAGTTACAATTCCTAGCCTCCAAAATTAGTTGGCAAAAATCTAGACAGACTGAAAATGTCACATTTGGG
The DNA here is from genome assembly GCF_031143425.1 of Pleurodeles waltl. Lineage (NCBI taxonomy): Eukaryota > Metazoa > Chordata > Amphibia > Caudata > Salamandridae > Pleurodeles > Pleurodeles waltl. The sequence goes on along the minus strand of NC_090451.1, from coordinate 80,070,217 downwards.
GATAAACACTTGGCAGAGATTATGTACAATGAACTCTTAGCTAAATGTCTAATGGCAGGTAGGTTTCATCTTAATAGTAAACACGAACCTCGCATGAGAGAATCGGAGTTTACTGTGACCAGCATGTTTATGATAAATATAGAATTATAGCTGGGTATCTGTGGATATTTTGTTCGAGAGGTTTGTCATTCACAACCCCAATGTGGGAAAAAAGCATCCCATTTAATTGTGATTAGCCATTTATAATTTTAGGTTAGGCAATACACCCCGACAGTCACTAATGCAAACAAATAAATAGTCGTCATGGCCATCAGGCTGGGTACTAAAAACAGCCACAATCAAAGTATCACGTTTCCCAACTGCATGTGTGAGTAGTCCGCCCCTTCCTGGTGTTTCTAACTGCTTTCATGGACTTGCGTTCTGTTCAACCCATTAGTATATCAAGATTTAAAGTCCTAGAATGGGAAACAAAAATAACTTGGACTGGCTGAACTACTAGGGTGATCAGATTTTGAGAAGCAAATAACCGGGACAGGGTAGACAAAGGTAGAACTAAAGGTTTTAGTGTCACTTCTATATCTGGTGTGACTCTTTTTTGCGTAGCCTTGTGGAAAAAAAAATGTGTGTGTATTGTCTAGGCTTGTAAATGTGTGCCTACATATGCGTGTGTGTGTATAGGCACACATTTACAAGGCTACATTTACCTATTTGTAGCAGGACCTCCACTCTGAATTCTCTCCTCACCCCCGTCTCAGCCCTGCTGCGAGCATACAGCCAACTTTTGTCTACACTACTTCATAGACTTAACTAAACACATAAATTACTTACATTTTTTCAGTGTTCAGATGCGCCCTTGAAAGGAAAGCATACCTTTTAATTTTGCTTTGCAGAATGACCTAACCTTTGTGCCAACCCCGGTAAAGCGGGAATGTTAGGGGAAATCGATGACGTCTGGTCATCATGTGAACTACCCATGAATGCACATTGTTAACTGCAGACCCTTGCGTGACAGAAACCACTGATGTCGTACATAATCGAGTTTGGACTTCTGCGCCTCTCACGGAGTAGAACGTGCACCGACAGGGTATTGAAATGTGTAAACTGATACCAGCCTCATACTTAGCTAGCAGGTCGAAGCTAGTTACCCTCTTGACTCGGGGCCTCTCGTGATACCAGGGTCCTAGGCCTCTTCTTCCTTCCCCGCGGTCAGTGTTGCAGTCTGTGACGCACTTGTTCTGAGGCAGCTGGAAAGCTCCCCTCGGCCACAGCTATGTCTTCTCGTTACCCTCGTGATTGGCAAGGCCGCCATGTTGATCCCACAGTTCCTAGAAGTCTATTTACAGGCTCTGGGCTTCGGCCCACTTGGCCTGCTAGGAGACCCCGCGGCTGCAAGAAGCACGTTAGCATTTGATACTTGGCCGCGGGAACAAAGCAGTCATTTGTTCGCAGGTTTATCGGAGCCTGAAAGTGACCTTGGGAAGAGATAACGGCCGTGCACCCTGCCCAGTGACCCACAGTGCCCTGGCCGGGGTTCTTGTCCTTTGTTGCTTGTAGAGCGAGTGGGGCGGGAACCCTACAGATGATAGGTCGATTAGCCAGTGCTTAATAGGTAAAACCTCCAAAAAATTATAATATTAATAAGAGGACCAGGGGCCACCATAGTTTGACCTACCCATTGCTACCGCTGTACTGCCAATAACAGTACCCACACAACTATTAATCATCACACTGCTGCAAGTGTGACAATTCAGACTATTAGAATATAGCTATAAGAATGGCTTAGGCGGCATATATTAGTTGTTCTGAATGTATATTGAATGAATATATCCTGGAAATGGCCCTTTCTGCAGGGTCATCCACAGACTTTTCGCCTGCATCCTCCTTGTTTTTCTGACTCCTTTTTGCTGACTTTTAGGAATCTGGGCACTTTACCACTGCTTACCAGTGCTAAAGTACAGTTGCTCTGTACTCTAAATCATGGCAACATTGGTTTATCCACAATTGGCATATTTAATTTACTTGGAAGTCCCTAGTAAAGTGCACTTTATGTGCCCAGGGCCAGTAATTTAAATGCTATTAGTAGGCCTAAAGCACTGTGGAACAGGGTCTACACAACCCTGTTACAAGACGAGGCGCGGGGCCTGTAAGACGTTACATACAGAACATACAGCTGCATATCTCGATGACATTGTGATATATAGTGAGTCCTGGGATGAACACTTACAACACTTAGCTAAGGTATTCCACACTCTAATGGAGGCAGGGTTGACCGCTAATCCTGAGACATGTAACCTGGCATGTGATACCATTGCTTACCAAGGACATCACATAGGGAAAGGCCAGATAAGACCCCAATTAAATAAAGTTGAAGCTATCCTCAAGGTACCACCACCGACTTCCAAAAAAGAAGTATGGTCCTTTTTAGGATTAATGGGATGCTACCGAAGATTTATCCCAAATTATTCTATGTTAGCAGCCCCCTTGACTGACTTGCTAAAAAAAGAACAACCCTCAAAGTTCAAGGAGTTAAACCACTACCAACTCCATAGTTATGAAACACTCAAAAGAAGCCTACCACCGAACCTGTACTACGATGTCCTGACTTCACCAAAGTGTTCTATTTACAAACAGACACCTCCGACGTTGGTATAAGGGCAATCTCATTTCAGAAGGATGAACAAGATACCAACTACCCCATTGTGTTCATCAGCAGGAAACTACTACCCCGAGAACAACGATATCCTGTCATAGAAAGGGAATGTCTGGCGATTAAGTGGGCGATAAAAAGCCTCCAATACTATCTCCTGGGTCACCCTTTTGTATTGCATACTGATCATGCTCCTCTTACTTGGCTATCACAGCACAAGGACATGGATCTGAGGATACTGAGATGGTTTAGGGAACTCCAACTATTTGTGTTCCAGGTTCAACATCTCCCAGGTAGCCAGTTGTTTACTGCCGACTACCTTTCCAGATATCCTGTGGGACAAGGTCTTGATCAGCCCTTTTCAAGGGGGACTGTGTGTAACTACACAACCCTACTACAAGACGAGGCCGCAGGCCTGTAAGACGGTACCCTGGGGGTACCGCCAAGAGCACGGACGCACCGACGCTCATCGGTAACCCGGATGTCCGGGTTAGACAGACAGGAAGAGAGGAGGAATGGGCGCTTGAGGACATGGGAGAGAAAGAAGACGAACGGCCGGATGCCAGCAGCGAGACACTGGGAACAGGAACAGCTGGGCCAAGGAACACCAAGGAGCTTCTCCAGAGCACACCGCTGCTGCGAGCCGTGACAGAAGGCAACAGAGCCATTCACGTCCCTGGAGGGACATGGCTCACGGAGGTATGTGCCTGCTTTTTTAATCCCTCTGGATATTGGTGGTAGGGAGGGGGTTAGTGAAGCGGGACGGACACAGCGGGCAGGGAGTACACCGCCCTAAACATAAGAGCAAAGTTTGGCTGTTTCTTTATGTTTATTTTTTTTGTTTGTTTTTTTAGCACTGGGCTCCACAAAAACGTTCAGAATCCACAGAAGGAAGGTGTAACTATAGAGCTTGTTTGGTTGCACAAGGTGTATTCAGACATATTCTTTAAATCCTTTTTCTTATACAAGGGCCTGTCCTCACTCGTTTGTTGTCCCTTCCCAGCACGCCCTCCCCCTTATTATACAATGATAAAAAGAGTCCACTTACCTTTTGTCTTCGGTTCTGTTTTATCCACATGGCCGAACGATGTTGAAGGACTCCACGAAGGCAAAACCCTAAAAGAGAAGAAAAAGAAAGAGGAAAAACAAGAACATCAACATACAGATATAAAGAAAACAGTGAGACAAGAAAGAAGAACAAGGAAAAGAAGATAAAGAGAAAAACTAGACAAACTTAAGACATTTAGCTTACAAACCCCAAAGTATATGAACACAATAATAAAAGCGTACCTAGTAAATACTGTGATCCAGTCTTGTGTGTGTATCTTCCTCAAACCGACTCAAAGAACCCTCTACACATTGATTGTGCCATTCACTGCAGTAGCCTTTCAAACAAGTCTCAGGCCTGCCACTACAGACCCTATGTGTGCAGTTTTAAACTGCCATTTCGACCTGGCAAGTGTACCCACTTACTATGCCCAAACCTTTCTTTTTATTACATGTAAGTCTCCCCTACTGTACACCCTAGTTAGCCCCAAGGGCACGGTGCAGTGTATTTAAAAATGTGGACATGTACTTTTAAGTTTAACATGTCCAGATAGTGACACACTCCTAAATATGTTTTTCACTATTGCAAGGCCTATCCCTCCCATAGGATAACATTGGGATTACCTTAAAACATCTTTTAAGTGTAATTTCCAAATGGGAAAAGACAGAAATATGGAGTTTGGGGTCTCCAGACTCAATTTAAAATCACAACTTATGGTGAAATTGGATTTTAAGTTGTACGTCTAGAAATGCCACTTTTAGGAAGTTGCCATTTTCTTACTTTAATTATTCTGTGCCTCTGTCTGCCTCTGAATACATGTCTGGGTTGGGTGGCAGCTGGGCTCTGTGCATTCCCTCTAGATAGCCACACACAATGGGAGATTAGATGTGATTTGATATGTCTTAACCTTAATGAGCCATTAACTGGCGTGATTGGGGGCGGGGGGCAGAGCTTAGCACTGCCTCACTTACACCTGAATAAACATATCCTGTCTACCCACAATAGGGCTTAACAAACCTGTATTGGAGCCAGGACAGGGGCGGCAAGGCATCTGTACATTTCAAAGGCCTGCCTCTGGAAGCTTCTCCCACCTTCCAGAATCAGAACACCAAAGTAAAAATACTGGACCCGAACCCTACCAAATCAGATCTCTACTGGAACCAAGGAGACACTGCCAGGAAGAAGGACTGCTGTGCTGCCAGGAGGTACTGCCACTCTGCAACTGCATTACTGTGTTGACCTACTGCTGCTGTGTGCTGTGCTGTAGGAGGGACTTACACGTTGCTGTTTGCTCTGTGTTGGCCTGCTGCTTCTGTCCTGCAGGGACTGAACTTGCTTAATACATCTTTTAGCACAAGAGGCTCCAAGCGCTTCCACCTGTTCGTCTGCAGTCCCAGGGACATCATAGACTCCTTGCAACTCTCGTAGTGCTGCTGAACTCTGCCATCTGTGAGTCCTACCCTTGCCTGAGGTACCCCCCTCCAGTATTGGGCCTCAGACGTGGGTTCTGCAGGTACAAACTTCAAAAAGTGACACATCGCCTTGGGTGCTGCTGAAATAGATGCATTGTGTCCTCACCTTCGAAGCATTGCTCCAATAAAGGTACTGTTCAGCAGACCCTTTACGCATTGCCTTCTAAGTTAAGCCTGCCTCCTCTATGCCAAGCTACCAGAGGGTAAGCACAGGTTAATTTAGGTTGTGTATCTGACATACACTGACTAGGACTGTGGTCCCTACTTGGACAGGGTGCATACCTCTGCCAACTAGAGACCAAATTTCTACCAATAAACATCTGTTGTTCTGCTCATCTCTAAACTACACAATCAGCACCACCATGTGTCAGCTGTCATAAACACCAGTGTTGTCAATTAGCGCTCGTGCCGAGTACTGGAAACCAGCGGCTCAAATTAAGCACAGGGATCAGCTCTCAGACATGCAAGGCTTGTGCTTCTAGCTGGAGGTTTCTGCACTGTGAAGAGGGATAAACATAGCTATATAAGTGGTCACGTAGCGGTCTGTGATATGGTAGTAGTGTACACCAATCACTGTAGGTCAAGCGCAAACGCAAGTCCTATCCTCACCGCTGCCACCAATGTTAGAAATGGGGTCTCTAGTGGGCAGTCAGTTTACACCCTGTCCAAATAGGGACCCTCACTCTAGTCAGCATAAGGGAAATACCCAGCTCAGAAAACCCCTGCTCACCCACTTGGTAGCTTGGGTCGAGCAGTCAGGCTTATCGCAGAAGCAATGGGAAAAGCATCTGCACATAACACACAGTAAAACACTAAAAACACTACAGAAGGACACCACACCCATTTTAGAAAGCGGCCCAATATTTATTTGTGTAAAACAAGACCAAAACAAGAAACATCCAACATACAGTAGTAAAGATATGAATGTTTCAAGAATTAACTCAAAAATACCGTTCCTTAAAGTTGATACCTCCGTCACAGTGTCGTGAACAACAAATCTAAGTTCAGGCCAACCGTGGCGTCGCTGGCCAGCTACAGTGTTGGGAAGATCAGCAAACAGTACCTTGGAAATGTAGGGCATTGTGTTCCTCACGATGAGATCCGGAGTGTGGCATCACTGGCGTCGGTGCAGAGGTCGTCGGACCCTTGAAGCAACATGCATTGCAGATCGAACTCTGGGCTGATGACGAAGTCAGGAGCGCTGGCATTGATGGCATTGGGGCTGCGGTGCGAAGCAGGATGATGTGATATGCGGTGCCCACAGGTCACGGTGCACACAGCAGTTCAGTGATGGCATCCTGTGGTGTCTGTGAGACCAGGACTGCGGTGTGAAGCGGGGCAGTGCGACGGGCGGTGTCTCCAGGTCGCAGTGCAGGCAGCGGCGCCTTCATTGCTGAAGAATGGTGCACCAAAGGTGGTGGTGCGGGGCAGACTCCGTTCAGCAGTCAGGGGTCGCGGTGCAGACAGGGGCGCCTGTTGACGATGCTGGAGTCAATGGGTCTGGCTTTGGTGGACCGGGGCTGTGATGCAGGATGGTGCTTCATGTACCTCAGAAGTGGTGTCCTAAGGCCATGGTGCAGGCATCAGCGTCAGCATAGAGCAGCAGCGTTGGGGATACCAAGGCTGCGGTGTGAGCAAGGCGATGCAGAGAGCAGGCCCAAGGTGCAAGTAGCGGCTCGGAGATGGCATTGGTGAGACCAAAGTTGCGGTGCGAAGCAGGGGGGAGGGGACAGCTTCGTGCAGTGTTGCCAGGTCACAGGGCAGGCAGCGGCATCAATCAGGGGTGTGGAATTTATTAAAATATCTACTTGTCCAGGGGACAGGTTGCTTCTCAAATCTACTTGTCCTGTAAAAAGATCTACTTGTCCCTTTGGTGCCATGTAGCGTGGCGACAAATTATGGCAGCAATCTCATTATGTAAGAGCTCTGATAATAGCCTCTCTGATTATGCCAGGGCTACTACCATAGTAGGGCTTGCAGTTTCAATCCCTACTGTAGCAATTTCCTTATTTTGCCACCTTTCTGCATACTGGGGCTGGAGGAAGCAGTAAGCAATAGTTCCAGGGCTGGAATGCCTTTGAGTCTGCAAACCTACTAACCTGCATGTTTTAAAGATTTTCATCAGCTTCTCTCTAATATTTTCCCATAATAAGAAAGGTTGGACATTTACTCCGGACAATGGCAGAATTAGAACTTCTTCCAGGGTTGGGAAGAAAGTGGCTGGAGGGAAAATGAACTTGCAAATGCTCAATAGATTTTCACATGAGCAAATCTACACATCGTATTTACCCATGCTAAAATACAGTTCACAAATATTTTATAGGGGTACGACATATACCATGGGTGCACTTTTGTGACTTTCTTTAAGAATTTGGGGCCACATGTAGGTAGGTTCAGATTTGCGACCCGCAAATTGCGAGTCAGACGACTCGCAATTTGCGAGTCGCAAATCCGAATGTAGGATGGTGTCCCTGACACCATCTGTGATTCGCAAGGGCTTCGCAAATGCCCACTTCATGAATAATCATGAGGTGGGTCGCAATTTGCGACCCCCTTGCGAATGGCGGCCCTCACAGGGATGGTGGCCTGCTGGAGACAGCAGACCACCATGTCTGTGACTGCTTTTCAATAAAGCATTTTTTTATTTTTTTTTGTAATGCAGCCCGTTTTCCTTAAAGGAAAACGAGATGCATTACAAAAACGAAAAATGAAACGTTTTCAGAGCAGGCAGTGTAAAAAAATGTTTACAGTGACATTCACAATGGTTTTGCGAAAGTGCTAGCACCAATTTGAAATGGGTGCAAACTGCGATTGGTTTGCGCCCGCGTTCACGGTCACAAAACAATCCTACATTGCACTGCGAGTCGCAATTAGGAAGGGAACACCCCTTCCTAATTGCGAGTCGCAAACCCGTTTTGCGATTCAGTAACCAGGTTACCGAATCGCAAAACTGGGTTTGTGCATCGCAATGTGCTTTTTGCAAAATGCTACCTACATGTGGGTCTTGGTCCCTAATTAGGTCTAGTGTTAACAAAGACATTTTGTTTTTATTAAACTTCTATTTCTCTCTCTTTCGGCTGGCTTTACTGTGAGTGATCGCATTCTGCTCTTCCACACGGAGCATATTGGCACACAAAGTAGTTTTGTTCAGTGTCAGGAACTACAGTGGCAATCAGTGACGTAACGAAACTGGAGGGTGCCCCTTTGCAAAGAACATGGAGGAGCCCCCTCTCCAGACTCACTCAGGGCAGGTGCTGTGCTGAAGGGGCCCCCTGGAGGGCGGCTGCGGGGCCTTTGTTATGCCACTGGTGGCAACGTGTGCTTTTAGTTCAAAAACGTTTTTTTTTTTTTTTGCCAGTGTCTTTTACAATGTTGAGGGCCTGGTAGCTCCCACAACAATAAAGTGTTACAAAAGCCATGTCAAAATAAGACACGCATTGATGAAACTAAAAGACTTATAAAAATGTCAGATCAGTTGGCTTTGTCGGTGTTTGTTTATTTTCATGCTTCCCATAATCGTGTTGAAAATGGTTACACTGATTTTCCATTAGAAATATTTTTGGGAAATACTAGCATGCATCAACACATTTTACTAAATGACACTTCATTTGCATCTAATCAGAGAGCATTCTGGGAGCATTATACTTAGCCTCATAGCCTAAACTTTTCAAAAATGTGTATACACGTTTGTTTTTTTTGTACTGGAACCAACGTCAGTAGTGAAGTGTGACCTTAAAACATTTATTTACAGCACTTACCCTAATAATGAAGGCTTTCAAATAATGAACCATAAATACAAGTTCGAACAGCATTGTCTTTTGGAAACACATTATGGCGTCATGGTGGTTTTTCTTCTGTTGCAGCACAAAACACACAGTTCCCAGTATTGTAGGCAGATGAACCTGAAGTCTTTGATATTTCTGACACTTCCAACGGGAGGCAAGCTCTACTTCAAGCCCTTGGAGAAACTTCACAAGCAGGATACACAGCAAAGTCCAGTCTTTGTCCTCTGTAAGGCAGAAGCAGCAACTGCAGGCCAACCCAGCAAAGCACATACAGCAAAGAGGCAGTACTTCTCCTCAAGCTCTTCACCTTGGCAAAGGTTCCTCTTGATCCAGAAGTGTTCTAAAAGTCTGGGAGTTTGGGTCCGCGACTTATACTAATTTCTACCTTTGAAGTAGGCAAACTTCAAAGGAAAGTCTCTTGTTGACAAGATCCTGCTCTGCCCAGGCCTGGCTCCAAACACTCCAGGGGGTCAGAGACTGCACTGTGTGAGGACAGGCACAGCCCTTTCAGGCGCAGGTGTCAGTTCCTCCCTCCCCAGTCTAGCCCAGGAGACTCGTCAGGATAAGCAAGGCACACCTAAGCTTCCTTTGTGTCACTGTCTAGAGGGAATTCACAAACAGCCCAACTATCAGTCTGACCCAGACGTGGATTCCACAGGGAGGCAGAGGCACAGAATGGTTAAGCAAGAAAATGCCCACTTTCTAAAAGTAGCATTTTCAAAGAGACAATCTAAAAAACAACTCTAACAAAAGATGTATTTTTGAATTGGGAGTTCAGAGACCTCAAACTCCATATCTCTATCTGCTTCCAATGGGAAATTACACTCAAGAGGAATTTAAATGCAATCCCCATGTTAACCTATGAGAGAGATAGGCCTTACAACAGTAAAAACTGAACTTGCCAGTATTTCACTATCAGAGCATTTAAAACACACCAGTACATCTTCTACCTCTTAAATACACTGCACCCTGCCCATGGAGCTACCTAGGCCCTTACCTTAGGGGTGGCTTACATGTAGTAAAAGGAAAGGTTAGGGCCTGACAAGTGAGTACACTTGCCAGGTCGAATTGGCAGTTAAAAACTGCCGACATAAATACTGCAGTGGCAGGTCTGAGACATGTTTACGGGGCTTCCTGTGTGGCTGGCACAATCAGTGCTGCAGGCCCACTAGTACCATTTGATATACAGGCCCTGGGCTCCTCTAGTGCATTTTACTAGGGAAGTATCAGTAAATCACATATGTCAATCATGGATAAACCAATCACCAATACAATTTACATAGACAGCATATGCACTTTAGCACTGGTTAGCAGTGGTAAAGTGCCCAGAGTCCTAAACCCAACAAAAATAGGCCAGGAAAAAGTAGGAGGAAGGAGGAAAATAGTTTGGGGAGGACCCTACAAAAAAGGTCAGGTCCAACAATGTTTATTCGGGCCCACTTTCCAGTCGTGCATTTTAAATCCACACTTCAGTGTCCTCTGGATGCCATTCACTAGGTGAACTTTAGTGGGAGGTGTGTGGCCAGACCTCCGTGCCCTCCCATCATCATGCTGGATGGAAAAAGTTATAGCTAAGATCGCTGGAAATATGCAAAAACGCAGTAATGTATTATGCAGCACAAAAGGGACATTTATATGGTTCAGTGGGGCATATTCTGTTTAAGCACTGGCTTGTTCTTTTAACTTCAATTTATACTGTCTACGCAAATGTCTCAGCATTCCAACGCCTGTTTTTCACATTAACCCAGCAATTACCAACTTAAAGGTGACCTCTTAATCTTCACAAACTTCTGTCACTAGCTGCACCGTATTGTGCTTTTTTATTTTTAGTAGCATTAGGTCCGTTTGAGCTGGGAACAAGTTTTGTTGAAGTTGAAAAATATGCAGTAGGTAGTTGATTATGTGATGCAAAAGACATACCCACGATTAAGTGGGAAAAACTGCAACAAAAAGCTGTATAATTCAATCAACCCTGGAGCTAGCTAGGCTGTAGTGGAAGGTGTGAGGGTAGACTTTGGCACCCAGCAGCATGAATGGTATAGGTAGCTTATTCTGTAGTGAGAGATCCCAGGCCATTTACCCGCACACGCACTTACCACTCATTTGCATGCACTGTGACCGGTACGGCTGTACTGTAGTTTCCGGCATGAGTGCTGAGGCAGGTATCATACACTTTTGTTTTCTTCTTAGCCGCCCGCAATGGTATACTGTAAAATCATGCTGTGTGTATTGTACAGTGTATTTCCATTTTCTGTATTGCACTAAAATGCTCTTGGAACCTGGATGTCCTACCTACTGACTAACTGCCACTGCAATGTTACCACTGAGATTCCAGCCCCACCTACGTTACCACTCTAATTAAAAGGCATCAATGTTAAGAAATTGTGCCCTTCTCGTTGATCAGCGCAGTGAAGGATGGGTTACACACCTGGAGAAGCGAGCATCCTCCAAGCCTCCATTTGCAGTATAGATGTCCAGCAAACAACTGGAAGTCATATAGGCCAACATCTTACAACAAAATACATACACATCCTGCTCCAGTATTGCCTACTTTCAGGTGTTTCCCACCCTGAGGGTAACACCAATCTAATACCTCCTGGCTCTACTGTTTGGACTATTGTCAATTTTGACCATTTACTATGACTGTCTGAGGCTTCCCTTCAAGCAACATACCTCCTGGTTGGTAGGGAGCCCTTATGCACCACAGGGACGCCAGTATCCCTCATTACATCACTGCCCCACCTCCTCTTCCATGCACAGGCATACACTGACAGACAGTTCTTCCAAGCCCTTTCATTAAGGAGGTATACACAACCTCAGCGATGCCATTCATTAAAACTGCTGCAAAGGGTATCTGATCCTCAATCCTGGAACACATTAACCCTGCATGCTTGCAACTGGCCATCAATTCTTGTGCGCAGGCCATTACCAGAAAAATAATTTTCTCCCTCTCAGGCTTTTAACTCAGCAGAAGGCTACCCTATCCACATCCACACACAAACTAACAGTTCAAATGATCAACAGTAAGAGGACAGTGGGTTCTTCCCAGTTTAATGAAACCCACCACCATTGCTTTACTTAACTCGCCTGTACACAATACGTTAACCCAAATTCAGTGCTCTATCCCATATATCCCAGTAGTTTCCAACTGTAACTACTAACCACCGAGCTTATCATATTTCTGTGTTATTAGACGTAAATATTCCCCCAAATGCACATACGGTACCTGTAAGCAATATCAAATTCACCTGTGGTACCCAAAAGAACTGTTAACTCCACCTTTATTTCTGGCAAGCATTATCAATCCACTTCTACTACACAGAGGCACAGCTGTTGAACTACATTTAACTGGTAGACCTTTCGAAGATGCAGAAAGAAATATTGTTGAAGCTTGTCAGTATACCATGCTGTAGAAGACTTTTAGGTCGCAGCTGTCTGGTTTGCTAAAGACATCTCAGGGACAATCAGAAAGCTGACCCAGAAATGCATTGTGCCTGTTGCTTGCCACTGGCTTTGTGGTTTGTAACTCACATGTTCTTGCTTTCCAGTTGCTGGCTTTATGTGTTTTAGGCTGTCCAGCTTGAGCTCGTACTTTTCCTTGCCTAAACCTTATGTACAGTATCATTTCAAGCACTCCCTTTCTGTAAACATTCCTGTAAACCTTGTTCTCATCTCCTCACATCTGATGTGCATTCAAAGACCTAGGTCAAATGCTAAGCGCTGTCTCGTCACATTTGCTGTGCATTCAAAGGCCGAAGTCAAATGTCAGGCGCTGTCTTCCGAGGATGCTTCTTTACTTTTCTTTCTCTGACTTGTAAGTGAGAGGTTTTATGTGACAAACGTTCTGGATACTGGAGGGGGGGTGGAGAAGTGGGGGGGGGGGCTGCAGGACCTTTTTTTTTTTTTTTAGCACACGTCAACATTTAAATAAACTGTGTAGAATACATCAGAATCAGGAATACAAATGAAGCATATTTGTTATTTCTGAAATGTACCAGAAAAAATTATTTAATATGATCAAGACAAATCATTACACCAGATGATGCAATTTCCACACCTTTTTGTCTTAGCACTGTATAGGTTTATTAGTAAAACTGTACATCTGTGCAAATGTAATGGTAATTTAAAATGAGAATGTGTCCGTAGTGGCAGTGTATTACCACACCATGAATACTCCATCCTACTGTACACTACCCCACAGCATTGCACTCTATTCTGCACCACTCCATGCCACTGCACTCTGCACCACTCCAATGTATGGCAATGCACTTCAAGCCACTTCCTGCCACGCCTCTCTACTCTACCCTGTACCACTCTACTCTGTCAATGACTCTTCACCACTCTACTCTACACCACTCCACACCAATCTACTCTGCACAACTCCATTATACCAACACTCTACACTAGTGGTCTCCAAACTTTTTACTGCTGCCCCTCTACCCCCCAGTTGAAAAAGAAAAATCATTGGCCCTCCCTCAGAATTTCACAAATATTTTATAAAGATGACAATGTTTAAATATGTCTAGACATATTTAAACAATGCAGTTAAGTACTGTTACCTTTTTAAAAAAAATGCAATAATGTTTCTGTTTAAAACAAAACATTGTCACCTGTGTAATGCCTCTTTTGGCCAGAGCCTGGCACCCCCCCTGGGATCACTTGAGGCCCCCCTAGGGGGGCCCGCCCCCCAGTTTGAAGACCCCTGCTCTACACCAAGGCACTTAACTCTAACACTCAACTCTATGCCAATGCATTGTACGCTACTCTAATCCACTCTGCACCACTGCACTTTACACCAGTTTACTCCATTACAGTCTATGCCACTCTATGCAACTGCACTGTACCGTGCACCACCCCACGCCACTTCACTCTACTCTGAAACAATCTATTCTGCACCACTCTACTCTATGCCACTGCACTCTATGCCACTCTACTTTTAACCACAGCCAATGCTTGTTTGAAAATATGTACATATGTATTGTGTTCTATTGAAGGATTGGCCAAGTAAAGAAGTCCCTAAAATTGAGGGACTTCTACGACTGAGAAACTCTTACAGTGCTCCGAGACTTTATACTATGGTATGCCTGCACTACAGTTCCTAACTTGTGGCGGACTGGTAATACTTATGCATTCAGTCCGGGGAGAGGTAGATATGTGGAACTACTAGCTTGCACTCTCTTACTTTCTTAACACTACTACTCACTATGGGGACTGGAAGAAATGCATTGAAGTTACTCTGTTAGATGCTTACTGATAACTCCAAAAGCGGCTTATCGGGGGGGAGCAGGGGGGAACTGAAGGATAGTCATTGGACACAGGGCCAGATTTAAATATGGAAGACTGAACACTGATACTGGAACACACCCCTAAGGTGTTCAAAATATGAGATTTAAGATGCAACGACTTCCTTTCCTGAAAAGAAAGTGGCTCACCTTGGAAAGGTTATCCAGGATGCATCTGTCAATGTTGGCCAATAGTCCCAGTTACGTTAGCCCAATATAAAAGCGATAATACTAAGGCATCAGAAGGAACAACACATTTGCCTCTTCGGGAATAGCAGTCTACCAGATTCACACACACTGTCCCAGAGACTTACTTCCAGAGTTCGATTCTATGATAGACAGAGACAATATTTATGGCAACGTGAGCAAAGACAAATGGCTATTGCCATTACCCATATGTTATAACTGTAACATTTGTGGATGAATAGTTATATGTTATGTCAGTTAAGCAGATATGGGCTAATATGTGCAGCCGAGCTAGATATGAAAAGAACCATGATTAACACATTGTCTGTTGGCAAGGATTACTGTGTGATGCAATTCAAAATTCCTTAATCATGGCGCAATCCCATAAAATAGTACTACAGTTGCTTTATCTTCCCAGTATCTCCACCTGGTCTCTAGTTCCAATGGACAACTGTGGTTAAAGCCACACAGTCAAGTACCAAGGCTACACAAGCTTATAAATGGATTCCCTCAAGTTGATATTCCTATAGTGTAGAAAAGTACCCTCTTTCTTGGCATGGTTACAGCCCTTTTCTGCCTGTTGTCAGTGTGTTTGACTGTGTTCACTGGGATCCTGCTAACCAGGACCTCAGTGATTATGCTCTCTCCCTTTGAACTTGGTTACTGGAACCACATACACTCCACATTTGGCATACTGGCGCCCCCATGTAAGTCCCTAGTATATGGTACCCAGGGCATTGGGGTACTAGGGGATCCCCATGGGCTGCAGCATGTATTATGCCACCCATGGGGAGCCCATGCAAAGTGTGTCCGCAGGCCTGTCATTGCAGCCTGCGTGAACGGGTGCATGCACCCTTTTCACTACAGGTCACTGCAGCAGGCTACTGTAAGTCCCCCCTATGGTAGGCGCTCCTAGGGTGCAGGTACCTGTGTGTGAGGGCACCCCTGCACTAGCAGAGGTGCCCCCACAAACTCCAGCTCCATTTTCCTGAAGTTCGTGAGTGTTGTTACGCAATTTTATGCATGTACAGGGCAGGTCACTACCTATGTCCAGCTACATAATGGTAACTCCGAACTGAGGCATGTTTGGTATCAGACAGGTCTGAATCATACCCCAATATTGTTGCCAGTATTGGAAGTATGATTCTATGCACTCTGAGGGCTCCTTAGAGGACCCCCAGCGTCAATCCTACCAGCCTTCTGGGGTTTTCCGAGCAGCCCCAGCTGCTGCCACCCTGCAGACAGGTTTCTGCCCTCCTGCTGTTTGATCAGCTCAAGCCCAGGAAGGCAGAACAAAGGTTTTCTTTTGGGAGAGGGGGGTAACACCCTCTCCTTTTGGAAATAGGTGTTACATGACTTGGGAGGGGTAGCCTCCCCAAGCCACTGGTATGCTTTGAAGGGCACATTTGGTGCCCTCCGTGCATAAACCAGTCTACACTGGTTCAGGCTCCCCCCAACCCCCCAAGTCACTGCTCTGGCGCGACACTAGACAATGGAAAGGGGAGTGACCACTCCCCTGTCCATCACCATCCAAGGGGTGCTGCTCAGAGATCCTCCAGAGGGTCCCTGGGCTCTGCCATCTTGAATCCAAAGTGGGCAGGGGCCTCTGGGAGCAGGTCAGGCATGTGACGTCAGGGCCCCCTCCTGATAGGTGGTTACCTGGCTAGGTAACAATCCCCCTTTACAGGGCTAATTAGGGTCTCTCTCTTTGGTGGGTCCTCAGATTCGGCTCGCAAGATTCCAGCAGTACTCCTCTGGAACCTTTACTTCGACTTCTGGCCACTGGAACTGTGACTGGACCCTCCAGGAACTGACAATCTGCATCTACGACGAAGATTCTGCTTGAAACATTGTTTCCACGGCTCCTTCCAGCTTCTGCAACATTTCCCCTGCTGTGCATCCTCTGAGGACAAGTTGTCAGCCTGCATGAGAAAGAAGAAGGAATTACTCTTGGAGTGAAGGAGTCACTCCCCTGCATCCACAGGCACCAACTGCAATGAGATCTCCTCTCATCCTGAGCTACGTGGATCCTGCATCAGGGGTAGTGGTTCGGAGTAGTCCCCTTGGTCCTCTCTGTCAGCTGTCCAACTTTGGTGGAGGTAAGCCCTTGCCTTCCCAGGCAGGACAGTACCCCCATGCCCTGCATCTCTTGAAGCTACCATGGCTTGTTGGCATCTGTTCCAAGGAATCTTCAGGCTCCATGTAGCTCCAGCCCCCAGCAATCCTTCCTGCGACGCACAGCCCTCTGCATGCTTCTTCTGCAGCGTGGGTTCCTTATCCAGTTGTGCTGTCTGGGCTCCTCTGTGACTCCTGGTTCCTCTTCCAGGGGGTGTCCTGTGAGGGCTGCCTTTTCTTCTGTGGACTCTGACTTGCGGAGGGTCCCCCTAGGACTCCCCCCGTGGAATGAGTCCTCCTGGACCTTGCTGGTCCCTGGCAGCTCCATATTTACTTCACCGCAACTTCTGCCCTTGCCAAGGCTTGTTAGTGGCTTTTCCACGCCACTAACCGACTGTAATCTTCCATCCGGTGTGGGACGTCGACTGCATTCTCCAGGAGCTTTACTCCGGCTCCAGGGCTGCATTGCTGACCGTCTTCGTCCTACTGCCGACCAACTCCTGGAATCACAGTTGGGTGGGTAGTGGCTCCTGCCCCCACTGGATTCTTCTGTGACTTCTGGACTTGGTCCCCTTCTTTCACAGTTCTTCCTCTTCAGGAATCCACCACTGGTTTCTTGCAGTCTTGTCTGGGTGTTGCATTTGCTTCTTTTTCGTCCTTGTGGGTGGTTTGGGGAAAATCCAGTAACTTTCTCCTTCCATTCTGGTTGCTGGGGGGCACAGTGGTACTTATCTTTGGGGTTTCCTAGTTCCCCCAGCTCCCCTCTACACATTCCATTTTTTTAGTATATGGTTTGGACTCCCCCAGGGTCACTATTGTTTCTTGCTATTTGCACTGTTTTCTATTGCTATCTATGCCTATTTCTGATTACTAGTGTACACATCTAGTGTGTTACCTCCAATTGGAGGGTTGCCTCTCTCGTACGTTTTGGTAATCGTGTCACTAAAATAAAGTACCTTTATTTTTATAACACAGAGTTTTTTTTCACGTGTGTAAGTGTTGTGTGACTACAGTGGTATTGCACAAGCTTTGCATGTCTCCTAGATAAGCCTAGGCTGCTCATCCACAGCTACCTCTAAGGGCCTGGGTTCTAGACACTCCTATACCCCACTAATAGGGGATATCTGGACCTGGTGTAAGCCCTTTAGGTACCCATCACACACCAGGCCAGCTTCCTACATATAGGTTTTTTGCTTGTCTGCCCACAGGTCTATCCATTCCCACTTGAATCTCTGTCCATTAGGGTGGATTACCTTTCCTCATAATGCTACTGACTGCCAACCCTTCCCCTTCAATACTAGGATCTGGTAGAGATGTGGGAATGAATAGCTTTTACAGCCTAGAAGCACACTGATACATTTCTCAAACTCGTGAGTGGTCTGATGGCTACCTTCTCTTTCCCAGGATGAAAGGCAATATATTGTGTCGGTGGTATTTAGCTTTGGTCATAAACAAAGGCAACCTTGGCAAGCATTTATACTGCAAACTACTAGTTCATGGTTTCAAAGACATCATTGATGTCGAGGAATAAAATGAAAGACTTTTCCTGAACGTATAAAGATGGCTCTTAACAAATTTCAAGCAAGAAGAACTAGGGAAGGGAAAGACTTGCAGTCTCCTTCACAAAAGTGGAAGGCAAAGACAGATGTGCTAAAGTACACATTATTCAATATTATGTGGAGGAACTTAAAGCAGCCACTCCTTCACTAGCATAGTTAGAAATGTTCTGAATAGACTCTAATAACATGTTATGAACTATGCTGATGAGTAAAAGAAATACCACATGACAAGTAGAGCACACAAATGTACAACTTCAGTGAAAGTGCATTTTAAAAAAGTCGACATTTTAAGATTTTAAGTAGTCACATTGGGAAAATACAAAGATTTTGCAAAAAGAAAACCACAGATTGATTTGTTTCAATGTTTCTCTTTAGTAGTATTAGGCAGCAGTTCCTACGAGTTTTTCCCACTTTTTCTGCAAAAGAAATCACTCAAATTTGACGTTTTTACTGTATAATTTTCCTACCAAAATGTATGTAAGATTTTCAATAGAGACAAAGGATCAAAATTAAAAATTATCGTTTAAAATATCATCCTTTTCCATATGTGGGATTAAAATACAACAAACCTTTAGTAATAGCATCCATTAAAAAAAAAAAATTGCAACCATTCAAAAATGTGTTCTGCTCAAAGAAATTACTGCAAATTGATATCTTGCATATAACTTTAAACCTTAAAATATGCATAGGAGAATATCACCTGTGACATAGCGGGGAAAAATATTTGTCAATTTTGTGAAGTTATAACTTATTTTTATTCAATAATTTAAACCACACTCGCCTCTTCTACGTACTCTCAATAGCAAATGTTACTGTTCCTCAATTTAACGATTCTCAGTTTACTCACCTCAAAAGGATGGAGGGCTGAGCAGGCCTTGCCGGGATTTGAGTACGTGACATACAGATTGCCCCATTAACGTTCAACTCACTGAGCCATAATGCAACGTGATGAATGCCAACATTCAAATTTTGGGCACAGCTGCAAGTTACCTGAATGTACTATGTTTATCAGTACGTCAAGTAGACCTAAAGTTGGGTTTTGGAAAAGGGATTCTGGTGCTTACTGCTATGATTATCAGACGAATCGTGCTAAACCAATGATAACTGCAGACAAATTTGTAATGGAGGCACGGTTTACACAGTAACTGCATACCGATGTTAGGGTAACTTCGTGCACTACATTCTGTGATACAGAAGTACATCTATACCTTACAATCACAGGTATTAATCCTTTTCACATTTGTGGTCATTTAACTGAGCATCACTGAGATTTGGGGCATTGCTATCATTGCAGCGGGTGCAGAGGCAACAGGGCCTTGTGGTGTTTTCTGCTCCCAAACCAACATATGGGGCATTTACCTTGCTTGCATTAGGGCCCACCCTAATGAAATCAACACCACTGGTTTACTTGGGTGGTATTAACAAGCATGATAATAGAAGTTCTAAAAGACCGAAGAAATTGGAGCTGTACAAGCAGAAGTGAACATTAATATTACCACTGTACATGAACGCTATATGGAATTGCACATCCCTGTGTGATCACTGACACATACCGACATAACTCACTGCTCATTGAAGACTAACTACTGCTATGTACCAATGCCATAGCAGACTGCACACAGCTGCCTGTGACCACTGGCATATAGTAATGTTGTATCTCAATACGCATATCCCTGACTGAATATTGCCATCTACTAATATAAGTCTGTGGCTGCTGGCATGTAGCAATGTCCCTGCACATTTTTTCATGTATCCACATATATTTCCATGGCGCATCATATTTATTCACTCCCCTGAGCAGATGTCTACTGTTTCATCGTCAAAAAAACATGTAACACCACATCAACCCCTACAGGGTTTTCAGTCCCCATCAAAATAATCCACATGGACTCTGAGAACTAGCTCTCTGGCTCCTTCTCTTGATGCTCTCGTGATGTGGTGGATCCCAAAATAACAGTCCTGTTTTATCTCCTCCATGGTCCTCCCATATGTGTGTTCTCATCCAGTCTCACTACTTGCCAATTTTTCTGCAAAACTTTCTTCACATGAGCACTGGACTGATCAAATTCAATGGTGTATCTAAAAGATGACTCCTCCACTCCTCTTGGTTCAAACAGTTTCAAAGTTATCAATTCTTCTCTCTTTCATGATGATGCCCTCCCGAACGCATCCTCTAGGACACTGCTTGTGTACCCTCTAGCTTTAAATCTGTCACGTCTTTTGCTTCACAATGAAATTCTATTCCCTCTGAACAATTTCTTCTTGCGCAGAGCAATTCTCCATACA
Organism: Pleurodeles waltl; assembly: GCF_031143425.1. Classification (NCBI taxonomy): domain Eukaryota; kingdom Metazoa; phylum Chordata; class Amphibia; order Caudata; family Salamandridae; genus Pleurodeles; species Pleurodeles waltl. Next base: position 80,049,837 of record NC_090451.1, on the reverse strand, counting down.
GAATGCTCCATTTTAGAGCATGTGAGTGTCCACTATTCACATGCGATAAATTATTGCAGCTAGTCAGTTTCCTGTGAAGGCAGGTATACACCTTTTCTCCATCGAAGTATACTGTGATGTCAAAATATGTTATACTCGTTGCACTGATTTCATAGGTGAATTTCAGTTTTTGGGGGTTGCTTTTCCAGGATTTGATTAAATTATCTAGATCTTGTTCATCACCATCCCATGTGAGGAATAGGTCATCTACAAATTGTAAGCAAGTATATATCTCTCCATGGTGCATCATACTGTGCCTTCCAGACTGTAAATAAGTGTGTGTATGTATATGTATACATATATATATATATATATATATATATATATATATATATAAAACCTAGTGGCAGTCGCCACTTGGTAGTTATAGTCAGGACCATGTTTCCATAGAAAAAGTTTTTGTTTTTTTAAACTTGCCTATGTCTTTGGCACTGTTTGACAAATCTTCACAAAATCTTCTAAAAAAAAAAAAAAAAGTGCTGCGGTGATTCTTGTTGCGCACGGAAAGTTTCTGGGTGAGCTGTCAAGCAGGGGCAGATTAAAAGGAGTGTTTAAAAAAGTTGCTTTTCCCATTTAATTCCCATAGGACCTTTAGACACACCTACAGCCTGGACCGCTGGATGGAATTACATCAAAGTTGGCAGAAAGCTAGCTTTCGGTATGCATATCACGCTTATATGGTGTAAATCCATTCAATAATTTTTGAGATATTAAAGGGAAAATACATTTGTATATCTCTAGCCGCAATGACTTCACAAATATTTCATGGAAATTTGCTCATTTTGCCAAATACATGTGCGAAAAGAAGCGTTGCAACTGGCTGACGCAACCTGACTAGGAAGTTGTGACCACCATTTTATTTCACGGGACACGGTCCCCCAGGGGTGAAAATCCATATTGAAAGAGTCATCAGGGGTCATGGTAAAGGTACCCCAGACCTCCGGGGTGTGATATAGGTGTGTATTAGAGGCAAATTATAGGTTTAAAATAATTTTGTGTCACCATAAGCGGTATTTGCGAATATTCACAAATTATTAGTAAAATATTCACAAATATGAAAATTGTGAACCAAAACCCACACTCATTCTTACACTAATTCATTCACTCATGCATACACTCAGACGCCCACTCAGGCACCCACTCAGCCACCCACTCTGACCCCCTCATAGACTTATACACCCACTTTCAGACCCACTGAGACACTCACGCACCCACAGATCCACTGACAGAGACAGGCCCTGTGGCCAAGCTGTTTTGCGGATGGCCAAAGACCGTGCGTGGGGTAGGGTAGTTATAAGTGCTTGGCTGCAAGGCATGGCTGCAAGCCAGGCCTTGTGATCAACCCCTGCCATGCACAGCCAAAGGCCGTGCGCAGCGGGGGTGGAATAATATATAGTAATTAAAACTACTTTAAGTTAAAAAACATGGAAATTCACTGAAAAAACAAATGTTACAGGGATGTTATAGTTAGGCTCTGAATCTACTGGTACAAAACCATAGAAATTCAGCAGTTATAGCTGGAGTTCTTTCAAGTAACTATAACTCGCGCCTTTGCCATGCACAGCTAATTACTCCACATATTATACAATTGATGAGATCTTGTATGGAATCTTAATATTATCACTGCAACATTTGCAATAAAATTATTGATAAGAAAACTGTTCATGGTAAGGGCGCGAGTTATAGTTACTTGAAAGAACTCTAACTGCTGAATTTCTATGGTTTTGTACCAGTAAATTCAGAACCTAACTATAACGTCCCTGTAACCTTCGTTTTTTTCAGTGAATATATATATATATATATATATATATATATATATATATATACACACTGCACATTCCTGCTTGCGTGCCACGGTACAAATTAATGCCACGTCGGATTGCACACTCCTGCTTGTGCACATGGGTACAAATCGATGCCACAACCTGCACACTCCTGCCTGTGTACCATGGTACAAATCAATGCCACATCGGATTGCACACTCCTGCCTGTGTGCCATGGTATACATTTATCCCACATCGGATTGCACACGCCTGCCTGTGTGCCATTGTACAAATCAATACTACATCGGATTGCACACTTCTGCTTGTGCGCATTGGTACTGATCGATGCTACACGGAATGCGCACGCCTGCCTGTGCACCACGGGACAAATTCATGCCCCATCGGATTGCACGCCCCTGCTTGTGCGCATGGGTACAAATCGATGCCACGAAATGAACACTCCTGCCTGGGTGCAATGGTACAAAATGAATGCCACATCGGATTGCGCAATGCTGTTTGTGCGTAGTGGTATTGATCGATGCCACATCGGATTGCACACTGCTGCTTGTGCACTAATGGATGCCACAGACTGCACATGGATGCTTGTGTGGCACTGTGCAAAACAATGCCACATCAAAATGCAAACTCCGCCTGTGCCTTGGGTACTAATCGATGCCACATCGGTTTGCACGTTGCTGCCCGTGTGCAAAAAAGGTGACCGTGACATTGCTATGCACATGGTTTCGCTGCTCTGCTCCCTGGTGTACATCAACGTGCTGTATGCAGTGAACGATGGAGCAGGGCCCTGGGGTGTCATACCTCGTGCTTTCGGCTTCTTGTCTATAAAGTAAATGTTTGCAGAAGGGGGTGCCTCCTTCGGAACATACTGTTCTGCCGCCCTGGGGCAGGGCCTTGCATCATGCGGCTCCTTGCTGGCCGCTTTCCATACCTTACCTAATGTTTGCCTTGTGTATGTGCAGCTTGGCAGGCGGGTGGAGGGCGGAGCATTTAGTGAGCAGTCACAAGACTTGCGCTTAGCCGTGGAGAGAAGAAAACAGTGCTTGTTTTTCTGAAGCCTTATCTCGGGCTCCAGCATGGCAGGCTGAAAAGGAGTGTTTTCGTTCTGCAGAGGAAGCTGTACATATGTGGAATGTCGCACATAAGTAAAAACAGTCGTCTCCCCCAACTCAGCAAGTGTGAGAGCTCGGAGTTAAACTGTTATGTTTTAAGTATTTATAGCGCGCAAAACCCAGAGGGCTTGGGTGTGATAGCGCATGGGTTGCAGAGACATGAACGATTTTTCACGGGTTGCTTGGGTTTTGTCAGTCTCCCTAAGCTAGGTGAGGTCTGTTCAGAGCCATCTAAAACTGTCGGGAGGTACACAAGAGATCTGGAGACCCTGGAATACAACTTACCTGAGCACCTTCTGGCTCATGCTGCAAAGTGTCATTTATAAAGCGCATAGAGTGAAATTTACCTATTTGTGGGAATTCTTAGGAGTCCCAGAGCAAAAGGGGGTCCTGGGCTCAGGCTGCAAAAGTCAAAGCTTTTTACCACTGGTGCCCAGAAGCTTTTCCTTGCTATTCGGCCCAAAACTAAGCATAAAGTACACCTCTTTAGCACTTGACCCTGGTGATAGCCAAGTCGAGACATTAGAGGATTACTCAAGAAGATATGGGGTCAGAAACTCAGAAGACATTAGAACGTTTAATGGCCACCAATAAATCAATTTTTCAGTCATTTTTCACATTAAAAAAAAGAGAATGTGCGTTAATTTTCCCACAAATATTGTAAGTAGAGTACATAACCATCATAGAGCACTTCAATTCATACACCAATAGCTCAACTACTAATTACAGTAACTTGGGGAGATAGCCAAGGCTACTCTTCTAGGGCAGGTATCAAGTGGTAGTTAAGTGCAGCGCAGACATTGGGCCTTCTAGAGGAGCAGGGAGGTGTCTATTAAAGATGTGGGAAGCTCCTGCGGAGCCAGTTGACCTTTACCTAAATGTGTGGAATTCTTAGTTAACAAGGTGATGGTTCCCCTCCCTCTCAGTGTCACACATGCACACTACCTTTCTGCTCTACTTGACTGTTGGTTTAGGGCAGGTCAGGCCTCAAGTTGCCATCAGGCTACCCCATGTGCTGTGCATCCTCAGATGGCTTACCAATGGGAGATTGCCTTTACCCTAGCTGTCTTAATCACTGACTTTACCCCAGCCGTAGGTAAGCTCAGGTCTAGCTGCTCACAGTACAGTGGCTCTTTTCCTGATTAGATCTACCTCTGGCCAGGCTCAAGCTTTAATCCTGGAGCACTGAAGAGTCTGTTGCCACTGATGCTATATCTGGAAGAGTGGTCCACTGAGACACATAGCTGCGGTATGTCATTGGCCTGTTTCCAGGTCAGATTATGGAACACTAAGGGGGTTATTACAACTTTGGAGGAGGTGTTAATCCGTCCCAAAAGTGACGGTAAAGTGAAGGATATACCACCAGCCGTATTACGAGTCCATTATATCCTATGGAACTCGTAATACGGCTGGTGGTATATCCGTCACATTTGGGATGGATTAACACCTCCTCCAAAGTTGTAATAACCCCCTAAGTATTTAGAAGTGGTATCTTTCAGATACGTTCTTGACTCGTTACCCTTTGTCAGGCTGGGAATCCCCAGGTACTCACTTTTGGTGAAACCGATTGTGGAGGACAGCACGTTCCGCTGGTGAATCAGCTACTACATTCACATCCAGTTAGAAGTGCTTTGTGAATGCATGCCTGCCTCGCCAGGTACCACCATGGCAGATTTCTTGCAAAGGCACACCAACAGAGTGCTGGAGTTGTTTCCATACTCCTGGTGGAATCCGCCCTCAATCTTCCCTGGCATGAACAATTTGCCTTGTTGTGGCAAAAGGTGATGCAGACTGACAGCCAACATGATTCTCCCTGTTTGGATGGGGGTCAGCCTATCCCTGGGTGGCTGAAGGACACAAACAGTTGGTCTGAAGAGCGAATGTCATCCAGGGGGATGCTCCATGGTGATGTCCACTTTGTGGGAAATGGGCCAGTCCCACAACAATCTGCACCTCTTCTGACAGAGACCAGGACCTTGTTCCTCCCTGCTTGGAGATGTAAAACATGGATGTTGTATTGTCTCTCCTGATGAGGACTGCTTGACCTGCAAGTCTTGGGAGGAAACGCTGGTAGACCCAGTCTTATGACAGAGTTCCAGGATATGGAACTTCTGCATCTGACCAGTCACCTTTGGTCAACAGTTCTTGCATGTGAGCTCACCAACCGTCCAAGAATGTATCAGCAGTTCGCAGCACTCTGTCCGATGAAGGATGGATTGCGAGCTCCATGCTGCAATTCGTAGGGAACTGCCACCAAACAAATGTCTGTTTCAGGCATCTTGTGACACAAACCATGTCCTCCCACTTGCCATGAACTTGCCTCCATTGGCTGTCCAAATTTAGCTGGACTGTGATAGACTACTTGACAGAGAAGGTTTTGCCATGGATTCGAGCTTCATCAGCCCGTCTGTCGAAGGAAAAGCTCTACCCGACTGCATCTCCAGAGGACCCGTCAGCGGTCTGTGTCAGTCCTAGTCTGTGAAACAGAAATTAAGGGACTTTTACCTCTTCCCTTGATGAGCTAGTCCGCCAAGTATGGGTACACTTTATGACCCTACAGTCTGATGAATGTAGAAACCACCACTAGGCATTTGTTAAATACTCATGGTGCTGGTTTGAGGCTGAATGGAAGTACCTTGAATTGATCCTGCTGCCCCTCTACTCAAAAGCAGTGTTTCCACTGTATGGGGATGTGGAAATATGCATCCCACTGGTCCAGAAACGTCATATAATAGTTTGTCTGTTCTACCAGGAAACTCTCTTGGAGCATCACCATGTAAAAGTTTTTTTGTTTTTTTTCTAGGAACTTATTACAGTTCCTTGAACTCCAGAAAAGGCCTCCATTGCTTGTTTTCTTATTTAACAGAAAGAATCTTGAATAAAATCCCAGGCTTCTTCTGGGTTTTCCGGACCACCTATATTGCTCTTTTGAGAAGGAGGAGAAGAACTTCCTGTTGCAGCTCCTTCAAGTGAGGACAATGTTCCTTCCTGGATGGGCAACAAGTTTCTGTAGAATCTGCTACACTCATCGATCAGATGTTATGCACTCCCATGCGGTCCTTTAATGGTGTTTGCAATACGCTCTTCTTTGGGCTGCCTTTGGGGATAGTACAGCCAGTCTAGACCCCCATAATGATTGAAGCCTACACCTTAATTTCCTAGGGTCTTTATGAGCCATAAAAAAGTTAAGCTAAGATAATAATGAATGGCACCCAAAGATTTTGCCTTATGTTTAATTTCTAATATTCTACAAAGCATAATCAGCTTGCTTTCCAAACAGGGTGGTTCCATTAAACACCATTATTAGTATTTCTGCTATAACTTCTGGGTGGAAAGTTGTAGTTCTCAGCCATCCCTGTCTTTTAATAAGGTTGCTCCGGTAAGGTGCCAAGTCCTGCTTTTCAAAGGTTTGTTACAGAATTCATGAATGCTGCTGATATTGCTGCACCCTCTTTGAAGATGGCTTTAGCAGTATTTCACTTATCCTCGGATATGAGGTTGGTAAGATGTAATTCCATATCAGGTGATCATAAAAACCAAATCTGCGAAGGAATTCCTGGCCTTGATTCAGATTGTGGCCATGGAACTCTACATCCCTAATTATCTGTGTGCCTGCCGTCCCTTGCCGGGGTGCAGATGGCATGATCAGGTTGTTTATTCTGCCTTGCAACACAGACATGATAACAGAGTCTAGTTTTGGATAGTCCTTATGGCAGGCAGGCATGGCCAAGTCTGGGGCCCTGAACTTCTCTTGTAAAGGAGGCACCACCATTAAAACAGTCACAGGCATTTTCATAAATTGTAGGTTTTCTACCCAAATAAAGTCCAGTCTTTGTGTGGCTGCTCTTTAAATTGCACAGTCTAGTTTTGGATGGCCCATAAGGCAGGCACAGCCAAGTCTGGGGCCCTCTACGTCTCTTCTGATTGGGGCACCACCTCTGGAACTGTCACAGGCATTTTCATCAATTTAGGCCTTCACCCCAAACGAAGTCCAGTATAGGTATGGACTTAATAGCTTAGTGTGGCTAATCTTTAAATCGTATGTGGCAAGAAAAGTCAGTTATGCATTTAGAATGCCAAAACCTCTAACTCAAGAAAATGCGAGACCTATTACATTGCAAATGCTTATTTAATGTCTGTATTGTCCAACCCAACTGCATAACAGAACTACATTGACTGTCCATGTTGTGAAGATGACATGTCAGTTTGCTTAACGTTAATTGCAGAAGAAATGATGTTATTAAGAGTGTATATGCGGTCCGACAGGGTGTTAATCCCATTATTTACAACAGCTAAGGCTTTCTGTAAGTTTTCTTGATCTGTTTGCCTTACCCGGGCTGTGGCTTCTTGTTGTGAAAGTTTCAAATTTCCATTGTAAATTGCATATAAGAAGCGCTTTCTACTTTGTCTTCAAGGGCACAACAGAAAGTCTTGTAAGTCTGTGTTATTGGGCAGGAGACTAAGGTGTTATTTTCCAGCATCTAGTGAGGAACACTTTAACCATTACTGGCATTATTTTCCTATACTGTATGTTGTCACAATACAAATGTTCTGATGACACATAGCGAGGGTCGTCTGTTCACTCTAAAACCCCCCTCCTGGAGTTTACAAAATGGGCATGACAACCACTTGTGTCCACTGGCCCACAATAATCAGCCACCAGGACTTGAAAGTGTTGTGTTAAATGTTCCATTTTGGATCCATCCATAGAGCTCAGCTGTTCTTCAGTTGCATCAATGAATTTTTGCTATTTGTAAAATTTTGCAGGAGTAGGGATACTGGGTGCATTTAATTCTTTATTTGTTTTTCCTAAGTCTAAACAGCTTGTCTGCTCCACTATCATTTAAAAATATAATTTGTAAAGGTATCAGTAATGCTCTAAATAAAGCTTCACTGTATTTGCCAATGTTTAGCTCCCCAAACACTCTTCAAGTCAACCGACTTCATCCAATATTCATAGCCTTCTATCGCCAACTGGGAAACAAAGGAATCAGAATAATCAATTTTGTATCAGCCAGCAATACATTGTACATTTCCATTGAGGGAAATTTAAAGGAATGGGACAAGGCATCTTGAACATTATGCCCAGTAAAATATGTAAACTTATCCATATATGTTTTAGAATTCCCCACTGGCGGGGTAGGGCAATTCCCATTGTGTATAATTAAAAATAGTCTTTCAGGTACTCACTCAATGAATGAAATGATGTCAATAATTGTAACAGAACATATTACCATAATAGTTTTTTGTTTGGTAAATGTCTTCACTTTCAAATACAGTGCAGTACTCTAATTCAGATAGCATAGAATCAATAGGTTTTACATCCCAGTCATCAGAAACAACCCCAGGTATTATTACATCATGTAAAGAAAGTTTAAAAACATTTGGAATTTGAAGGACCTCAGATGGGAAAAATATATCAAGGGGTACTTTATCCCACTGGGAACTGGTATAGTTGAAATGTTCACTGGGGACAAGTCTTGACAGACCTTATCTAAAGAAAAATGTGGTTTTAAGATCTCATCCACCAGTTCCACTGCAGACCGTTAAGGAAGGTAATGACCATGTATCAGTAAGAAATAGACGATGACAAACCCAATCCAAAATAGAAAGGCAAGTAGAGTTAATAAAAGCCACAGATAGTTCCATGAATTAATGAAATAATTTTCTTAAAGCCATTTTATTAGCGTACATGCTCTTTACAATGGTTTCGCAGAAGTGGATGAGTCAGAGAAAGAGTCATCTCGAGTGGCAAAATATCGAAAAGCAGTTAGTGCAAAAACTGACGTTGTGTTAGGAAGTGGAGAACTAGAAGTTTCCCTCGGTGGTTTGTGGTAGAAAATGCCATCCGTATGAGTGCCATTTGAGTAATAGTGTTCATTATCTTGGTCGTTTCGTGTTGCAGATGAAGACAGTGATACAAATGAAAGATCATTTACCACCCTTCCCAAGCTTGGGTAAGTGTTTGCATTGCTAGTCAAAACCTGTAGAGGAAGATCCTGGCCTGTAGAGAGAGGGATTTGGGAACTACCCAGGAGTCCCCTAAGTCTGCTGTGGAGGATCTGCCATATGGTGTAGCTTGACATTATCAATGGAGACAAAGCGATTTTCTTTTGATCCAGGCAGCGGTGGTAGAATAACAGTTCAGGTGCTGTGTATTCCCAGGACTGGAACCAGTGATGGACCAAATTCCTTCTTCACAGCAATCTTTACTCGTACTAGATCCCCAAGTTACAAAATCCAGACAGTAGATGTTATTGGTGCATCCCTTAGCCCCAAGGAGGTGACACAGGCAGATACGTTTTCATCACAGAACTGTTGCTTTTCCTGCAAGCCAGTAACACATAAATTTTTGTCCCAGGGTGTGGCTGCTTCCGCGCCAGTGCCATCAAGATCTGGAACATACATTTGTGTCCAAAACAACACCTCATATGGGATACGCCCTCCCAACGACCTTCTGGGCAGATTATTAAGTGCTCCCTGGACTCCATACAGGTGACCATGCCAACTACGACCAGTGCCCAATACTCTTGCTGTTAAGGTTTGCTTTAAGTCTTGATTCTTCTGCTCCACTACAAGGTTACAGTCAGGATGATAGGGGGACGATAAAAGTAGATGGACTTCTAACAAACCCATGGTCTCCCTTAATGCCTTTGAGGTGAAGGCAGGGCCCTGGTCAGAGTGGAAAGTCACAACTGCATATGTACCGATAAAGACTTGCAAATCTTTAATAAAAGAGCATCAGCTGATCGATATGGTCATACCCATAGAAATCTGGAGCATGAATCTGCAGTGACTAGAGTATAATTGTATGCACCATCAGGTGTCAGGTGACTAAAATGGTACAGGTACACACATTGTATTGGTTTGTTTGAAAGTAGAAAGGGGAGTTTAACGGTGGGCCCTTTTATTTGCTGACAGATGTCACAACAGAGGACACTGTTTTGTCTGTTTGTATAGACCTGGTCACCAATAGCATTTTTGAATGAAAGAAATAGTAACCTCCACACCTGCATGGGCAAAGGCAACTCTCTCATGTGCTGCTTTTATCAGATCTTTGCTCTTGGTTGGGAACCACATGATCACCCACCCCTGGTATTTTTACTAGGGCAGTATTTAAGCTAGTTTTGCGGTAGGAATATTAGGCAGGATATGTGTTGGGTAATGGCTTGCAATCGGCTGAAGCTTTCACAGCAGCAAGTGTTTCATCATCCAACCTCATCTGTGAAAGAGTTATTGCAACAGAAGCCATATCTACTGCTGACTTGGCCGCTTCATCAGCCAAGGTGTTACTTGCAACATGTACTCCTACATGTTGATGTCCCAGTGTATGAACATGAACTACATGGGCATTAGGTAGCATTTCCTTCAGCTCTGCTACTATCCCTCCCACCCCACAGCAACCTGTGTTTGATGGTGTTGCCTTTTGAATCTCCGAACCCATTCTGATGCCAGTAATCAGATATTCATTGAAGGAATGGAGACAGTAGTATGAATCAAAGGCTATGAATGTTAGTTGTTCTGGATCTGTGTGTTCCAGTGCCATGACCAGAGCCTTGAGCTCTGCTAGTTGTGCAGTGCAGTCCCCGGAGGTCTGTGTGTAAGTGCTTTGTGGATGGAATTCACCATGTTTCATGTAGCCACTCACAGCTGTGCAAGCAGTGGAGTACTGGTGTTTAGTGACTCTGGCAGGTTGTGCTGAACCATCAGTGTAAATAATTGTGTGATGCTGATCAATTGGCAAAGTGTTTGCTGGTATTGAATATTCCATTTTGCATTAAAGGAATTCTTGAGTTTATATTTTTGACCCAAAATTACAGTCAACATCAGTGGCTGTCAGAGACGTAGCCGATTCAATCCAACGTGGATGAATAGCCTTAGCAATTTTTTTCCCTGAGCCAGAGGTCTCTCTTTAATGACGGCCACCTGAACAGCAGTCAGAATCCTTTCTGTGGGAGCAAAGCGTTGTTCATCTGTGGAGTATAAGTGTGATTTGTATGCAGTAGAGGCGGTATCACCCTCATTAAATGGTACATAGGTGAAACTGACTGCACCAGCAATTACTCTGATGACCAAATGTGTTTTATTGTCCCTTGTGTGTAAATGTTTTGCTGCAAGCATGTCTTGTCGTAATGCTCTGAGAATGTGTGTGTTCGACTGTCCAAATTTGCTTGAAAAGTCGGGCGTATTAAATTATATGGTTTAATGCGTTGTGCATAATCTGGGATGTAAGTTTTAGGAAAGTTTTAGATGCCCAATAAAGACTGGAGATTTAAGGTGGTTGCTTTTGTGCACACTTTTCTCGAACGTTGCGCGCTAGGCTCTTGCATTCATCTCATAGCTCGTATCTAAAAAAAAAAAAACAGGACACTGAGAAAGGCAATTTTTGTTTTCCTAAAACTGAATTAGTAGCAGAATTCAGCAAATCCTACAACAATACAGGTAACCCATTTCAGGTGGTGAATAAGATCATCATCCATTAGGTAGATGTCATCAACATAGGACAACGTGTCAGGGTCAATGTTGTGTAAAATGGATGCTACACATGTTAAAAACAGCCCAGGACTGTTTTCAGACCCCTGTGGGAGTCTACAATTTTTTCCTGCAAGCCTAAAGCCCTAAATACTGATAAATCCCTGCTTTCAGGTGCTATATTTTGGCAGAAGAAGCAGTTGGAAACATCCAATGTTTTGTATTTTTTTAGCACTATGTTGTTAATGAGTGTTGTGCTATGTGCATTTTGAATAGCAAATGTACGTGTAGGACCCACTGTCTGTAATCAGACTATTGTATATGAATGGTCAAACGGGAAAAAGGATTATTCATTGGTGAGAGACAGGGCTCAAATACACCCAGGTATTCCAATTGTTCTACCATTTTTCTCCCAGGTTTTTTAGCCTCATGCATAATAGGATATTGAGGTTGACACTGTGGTTGGCACCTAATTGATATTATATGGTACCCCAAAAGATTGCGATACAGTGCCGGTCCTATGCCAATGCCCAAGCAAATGATTATGAGTTCATTCTATAGGCACCAGGGGCGAGAGGGAGGGCTTAATGATTCTCTCCCCCTCCAATGGGATTTTACGGACAAATTGTGGTGGGCAATCCTTTTCAGACAATAAAATGTCATAAATGCCAGTCAGTCATTTCCAGAATATAATATCAATTGTGCACTCAATGTCTCCCTCTAATTGTACTTTCATTTTATACACCCTATTGGGAGGGGAGACGCGCATGTCCGCAGTCTCGACTTCTATAAAGTCGTCAGTTGCTTTCACCTCCAGGTGCTCTAGAAGATTTCGGCAAACAACTGTTACCTCTCCTGCACTGTCTAGCAGAGACAGTGGCCAGTTCCTGTTTTCAATAAAACTCATCTTGCATGGCATTTTATGCAGAAATAGTTGCCACCTTTTTTTATTGTAGTGGAAGTTGATCTTCTGTTTTTTTAAAAAATTTTAAACTGAACCTTCTGCTAAGCATTGAATTTTTTTCACATACTCTGTTCGTTGTTCTGATCGCCCACCTCTAAGTTTATCCAGAGAGTCCTGAAAGGAATGAGATTGGTGTGTATCAGTCTATTGATATCTATCAGGAGTTTTTATATTATCCCTATTTCTTAAGTCATAAATTTTCTCAGAGGTCTCCGATTGTGGAGATTATCCCGTCGTTTTTAAATATTTGTTTATCCAAGTGTTTTTTTTTTTTTAGAACCCTCAGGTGCTTGCTTGGCAGAATCCTTACTGGATTTACCTTGTAATTGTGGTTTACTAGGTGTGGCTCCCAAAGTATCCTGACCTATACTCAAATAGGTTTCGACAATTTTAGGCAGCTCATGTTCTTCATCTTGTGCAGGAACAACCCTGAGCTGCATGCACGCTTGCTAGTGCTACTACAAAATTTCCAATTAATTGTATCCTAAAAAAAAATGCAGGGCAGCTCCGTATTCATCTTGAATTTGCTTTTCCCACTTTTAAAAGATTGGAAAGTGTGGGTTTACTCTGTGCGGTAGTGTAGAGGATGGCAAATAACATGCCCCACTTGTTGCAGTTATCCAGTGCGTCAACCACTTCAGATGGCAAGCACATGGTGAGAATTCTGTGTTTATCTTGGGGTCCCGTATGGGGAAACAGTTTCCAGCAAGTTTATTTTCTGAGCCAGCCAAAATGGAATTTCTTCACGTTTTGCAGGTGCCTTACCCATGACTAAACGCACCATCACAGCGTTAAGGAACGGTGTGACTACGTGCAGTTGTGTTGGAGCAGAGCATGCCGGGTTTGTATTTAACGTTTGCATTACAAATTGTACTGAGAGTTTATATATTGTTACTAGTTCAATATATATATATATATATATATATATATATATATATATATATATATATATATATATATATAACCGGCAAACCTCCGCTACCACTAAGTTGTCTGCATCAGGATACGATGTATATGTGGCCAATTGGGGCCAGGTAGGACCATCACTACTCAGAGGACCTAGCCCAACATGTAGTGTTGTATGGGGTAGGGTGCCATCAAGCCAGTTCTGGTGCTCCTGAAAGGATAGCAGTATTTCTTTGTATGCGTATGCTCTGTATTGTGCATGTGTATAATGATGAAACATTAGTGTTCCCATCAACTGCTGGAAAATTAAAACTTCTGTTCGGGCAGCAATCTGGCTAATAGGAAGGAGATTTAAATCCATTCGGATTGGCAGGGATGGAGTACTAGATGGAACCCTTGGCAAAGGTGGAAAATTATTTTTTAAAGATGCTGCCAAGTCCTCCAGATTGCAATGGCCCCACAACTCCGCTCCATATAAGGCTCCCCCCCTTGCTTGAGATTTATATATTTCTAGAGCGGGAGTCATAGCAAATCTGGGGGATCTTACAGCAAATCTCACAATGCCACCCGCCCTTTGTTTCAGGCACATTGTTGATTTCTGGAGATGGGCATGCCATTTGTGTGAGTCTTCCAATTTTAATCCTAAATAATCAAAAACACCTACTCTCTCCAGAGTAACACCCTCCAAGCAAATAGGTCTCCTCACCTTTTGCTTTGCATCCCCGAACACAATGTATTTAGTTTTTGTTGAATTTATTTCTAGGCCATGATCTTTACAAAAGGCCGCAAACCTCATGAGCAAATTAGAGAGGCCAGAAGCCGTTTTTGATATTAACAGCGTATCATCTGCGAATAACAGACATGGAATCTTTTGCCATCCCAACCTGGGGGCATCACTAACACATTCCATAAGATAAGGGATGCATGCATTGATAAATAAAAGAAATAGTGTGGGAGCAAGTACACAGCCCTGTCTCACACAGCGATTTGTGGGAAAATCCGATGTTTATTCACCATTCGGGCCCCATCGAATTCTAGCACAATTGCTAGTATAAAGATCTCTAATTATATTTAGCATGGGACTGGGGACCCCCGCACTGCTCATAACTTCCCATAGCTTTTGACGTGGAACTAGATCGAAAGCAGATTTCAAGTCTACAAATGCCACAAAAAGGTGGCCTAAATCCACGTCAACTGTTTTCCATTTGATTGAAAGAAAACGGAAAGCCTGGTCAATTGTGCTAACTTTGTCCTTAAACGCCGCCTGAAGATGGCTAAGTACTTGGTTATCCACTATCCATTTGTTCAGCCTACTTAGTACCTGGTAGCCAACATTTTTTTGCAAATTATCTAAGAGGCTGATAGGTCTATAGTTCCCTGGAATACCCCTCTCCCCTTTCTTATATATAGGCACAATAATTGATTCTTTCCATGACCCAGGATAAGATCCATTAGTCAAAACGGCATTAGAGATCCTATTTATGTACAAGCTCCAATTATTCAGATCTGCTTTGTACATGTCCGAGGCGATGCCATCTGGCCCTGGAGCCTTCCCTGGTTTTTGAGCAGTAATAGCAAGCTCAGTTTCTTTTAATGAGAAAGGTAGCAAAATGTTCGCTGCCAGGCATAAAGATGTCGTCTCCCCAGTGCTTGCAAGATCGCAGTCAGAAGGGGAGCCATACAATTCCCTGAAGTGGGTAATCCAAACTTCCGGGGAGATATAACACTCTGGCTTAGATACTTGGTTTTGATCGCTACGAGTGAGACAGATACTTGGAGATCTCTGTAATTCAGTACCTGACAAAACGCTGGTAACACCATGTTGTGTTGGCTCATTATACAAATGAGACTGCTCGATTCGGGCGGCAGTACCACCAGATTGTGGGGCACCGAGTCCAATTCCACACCATGAGACAACTATCGCTCTTACCCTTCCGGCCAGCTAGCAGTACGTCACCAGCACCTGAAAGCGGTTGTGATTTGTGGCAGCCACGCACATATCTGATTTCTCAGGGAAATTATGGTGTAACAAACTTCACCCTTTTCTCTCAGTTACATTAGTCTAACATGCAAAAAAAGAAGAGAAGCAGAAATTGGTGCAATGTGTTTTATTGAATCAACTGCGTTCTAGATAAAATGGCATGTTTTGCAATGATTAGGATGATAAAACAATAATAGAAATGTGGTAACAAGGAAAGTAAACATAAGAAAAGTCCCACCATAGTGTCAGAATGCTATGGGTTGGAATTCCTGCCCACACCACGAAGGTACTACTTGAGCACAGTGTTAGCATTAATCCGCCCTTCAGGATCCCTAGGAAGACACCATCCCCAAATATGGTAGTATCGAAGAGTGCTGTTTGTGTACTGAGAGTCCTCTCCGGTGTATGTGGAAAAGACATCAAGTCTCAGCAGACCGCTGCAGTGAAGCAACAGCATGCAGTGGCAGTGTTCTGGCTGGAACTCTCCCTCTAAAGTTTGTGCTGTTCTTGCTTTGTACTGACAACAATATCTGGTACAACCTTAAGCAGGGTAGAGAATGAGAATGTCCTACTAAGAAGTATATATCGATGCCATGGGAATTTTTCTATCTCCAAGTTGTGCAAATGTAACCATGGGATGGAAGGTAAGAGAAGTAGCCTGGCAAGACACATTAGGAAGATTTAAACAAGATCATCTTGTGGCTTCAGTATATATAGACAATTTATTTTTGATATGGAATGGCACAAAAGATTAATTTAATACATATTTTTGTAAACTGAGTCAAAATGATTGTGGGCTATAATTCACATACGACATTAATGCTACAGAAGTTACTTTCTTGGACATTGAAGTGTATGTGAAAATAATCAACTGAACACAACCATGTATAGGAAAGAAATTGCTACAAAACGATTTTTACATGGTACTAGCTTTCATCCTAAAACTTTACTTAAAAGCATTCCTTATGGAGAATTCTTGCGAACGAGAAGGAATTGCTCGGATGAGAAAGAAACGGAAAAGCAATTTCAAAATGTTAAGCAACGATTTCTCCAAAGTAAATATCATAAATCACATATTGAATTAGGAATGCAAAAAGCACATAACAAGAATCGTCAACAATTGCTGATTGATAAATCACAAACAATTGTAGAAAAGGAGAATGAAGCACCACGTTTGATACTAACCTATAGCAAAGAAAGTAAAAAGATTGACAATATTTTAAAAAATGGAGAATTTTGAAACGTGATCATGATCTAGCATCTACGATTGGTGATAAACCACAAGTTACGTATAGAAAATCTCGCTCCATTAAAGACATGTTGGTAAGAAGCCACTTTTCAATACAACCAAAGAAAAGTTGGATGCATGAAAACTCCACAGGTTTTTTTTAAATGCAATAAATGCAAAGCATGTTCAATTGCCCATAAGGATAAGTTACTTACCTGTAAATCCTAGTTCTCTTCCAGGGGTATCCTCATCAAAGTCATAAACATTGAATATTCCCGCCCTTGTGCGGGGACCCCGGAGCATATATAAAATATATACCTATAAAGTATGAAATATGCACGAAAAATATATATATAGCATTTTTAGTAGACATATCTTTCATACTAAACTCATATATACATGTGTAAAACAGCAATGCAGGCTATAATCATAAACAAGCTAAAATGCTTTATTTCTATGAAGTTTTTTTTTTTTTTTTTTAATCATTATAAAATTACAATAGAGAATAAATATCTACCCAAGCCCCCAAAACTGGGCTTAGGGAAATAAGCAGCAGCAATATCTAGAGAAAAAACTGCATTGAAAAACAATGGAGCATTCTTAGCCAATAGGCTGAATGCAGGTTAACACAGGAGAACCATAAAAACTTTGGCACCGTGCCTTTAAGACCCTGAGCACCTCCAGTATCCCACCATGCCTCAGGGGTGAAGGAAAGGTGACAGTTGGTTCACAGTTAGGTCAGTACTTTTTTACGGTGACAATCTGTGAAACTGATTCGAAAAACAGTCTGTCCTGCACTTCTAGGAGACGTGCATCCGGGGAGGAGGGTGGGTTGTTTATGACTTTGATGAGGATACCCCTGGAAGAGAACTAGGATTTACAGGTAAGTAACTTATCCTTCTCTTCCAGGGGATCCTCATCAATAGTCATAAACATTGAATAGATTAGCAAGCCCATCCCTACACTCTGCGGACTGTCTAATAGAAGTGCAGGAATATATACATGTATCATGCAAATACATTTCTCAGAGAGGCCTGCCCCACTTGGGCATCTGCTCTTGCATCTGAGTCCAAACAGTAATGTCTAGTAAATGTATGTACAGACTTCCATGTAGCAGCCTTACAAATCTCAGATATTGGAACATTGTTAAGGAGGGCAGCAGTAGCCGCTTTTCCCCTTGTGGAATGCGCTTTAGGCCTAGCTAGTAGTTGTTTGTTAGCCACTGGTAAGCATTAACAATATAAGAAACTATCCATCTTGATATCGTTCGTTTAGATGCTGCCTCTCCTGTCCTCAAATGACCATAATTTACAAACAAGTGGTTGGAATGTCGAATCGATTTTGTTTTATCCAAATAAAATTTCAGCACTCTTTTCAAATCTAATGAGTGCAATGCTTTCTCCGCCGGAGTCTCCGGATTGGGAAAGAAAGTCAGTAAAGAGATAGTCTGATTGATGTGGAATTCTGACACCACCTTCGGTAGAAAAGATGGGTGAGTCCGCAGAAGCACTCTATTGTCGTGAAAAACTGTGTACGGTTCTTTGGAAGACAAAGCCTGAATTTCACTGACCCTCCTCGCGGAAGTAATGGCCACCAAAAAAGCCGTCTTCCACGTAAGGTGTTGCAAAGAGGCTTTGTGTATAGGTTCGAAAGGAGGGCCCATAAGTTTTGACACTACTATGTTCAGTTCCCATGGAGGAGAGGGTCTCCGAATGGGCAGAAAAACTTTTTTCAAACCTAAGAAATCCTTGACTACTGGTTTCGTAAAGAAGGATTCCTGAGAAGGTGACTTACGATAGGCTGTAATGGCAGACAAATGTACCTTAATAGATGATACCTGCAGACCGGACTTTGCCAGATGAAGTAAGACAGACAGTATGACATCCTCCTGAGCCCGTATGGGATTCTGACCTTGTTGACAGCACCATATGTAGAATCTCTTCCACTTAAAAGCGTAAGAACGCCGCGTGGAAGGTCGTTTGGACTCTTTCAAGATGTTCATGCACTCCTGCGAGAGCCCTAGGTGCCCATATTGCAGGAATTCAGGAGCCATGCTGTCAAGCTCAGAGAGGGTAGGTTGGGATGCAGAACCCTGCCCTCCATCCTGCTCAGAAGATCCGGTCTGCACGGCAGCCTCCTGTGAGGTTTTTCCGATAGGTTGAGGAGATCTGTGTACCAGAATTGACGGGCCATTGTGGCGCTATGAGAATCATTCTGGTGCTGGACCTGTAAAGTTTGTTGATCACTGCCGGTATGAGGGGAATTGGTGGAAAGGCGTAGAGAAATATCCCTGACCAGTCGATCAACAGGGCATTCCCTCGAGATCCCGGACGGTAGAACCTGGATGCGAAGTCTGGGCATTTCTTGTTTACTTCGTCTGCGAAGAGATCCAATTGAGGCCGGCCCCATTGAGCGAAGATGTCTTCGACGACTTCGCCGTGTAGGACCCAATCGTGGGCATCCTCTAGGTGTCTGCTCAGGAAATCTGCTTCCACGTTTTGTTGACCTGGCAGGTGAACCGTTGTAAGTGACATTCCTCTGGCCAGGAGCCAATGCCATATCATTTGGGACTCTCAAGATAGGGGTAGGGATCTCGTCCCCCCCTGTCTGTTCAAATAATACATTGTGGTTATATTGTCCGTTTGTATTAGGAGAGATTTCCCCTGAATCGATGGAACAAAAGACTTGAGAGCCAGATGGACCGCTCTGAGTTCCAGCAGATTGATGTGGTACTTCTTTTCCTTGTCGGACCACAGGCCCTGAGCTTGAAGGGGACCCAGATGAGCCCCCCATCCCTGAAGAGACGCATCCGTTACCAGAATGTCGGATGGAATTACCTGGTGAAACAGAGCACCTACTGACAGGTGAGGTCTGTGCATCCACCATTGCAATGACTGAAGTGCCGCTATCGGTAGCCGCACTCTATCTTCCCAGCGACCTGTCCTTTGGCTCCAGTTGTTCTCCAACGCCTCTTGGAGGGGCCTCATGTGCAGCCTGGCATTTGGGACAATGAAAATACATGATGCCATGGAGCCCAGCAGCGATGTCACCTGACGGGCCGTAGGTGCGTCGGATTTTAACAGGTGTTGACACTTCCTGTTTATTGATAACAGTCGTTCCTCCGAAGGATACATTCTTTGGAGCTCTGTGTTTAGTATAGCTCCCAGGTAGTGAAGGTTCTGTGTTGGAACCAAGGTGGACTTTTGGTAGTTGATTTGAAGGCCTAGAGACTTGAAAACCTTGAGCACAATGTCCCGATGGCTTCTCGCCTGATCCGGAGAGGAAGCTTTCAGTAACCAGTCGTCTAGGTATGGGTAGATGAAGATCTTTTGTTTTCGAAGATGTGCCGCTACCACTGCCACACATTTCGAGAAGACGCGGTGGGCAGATTTCAGGCCGAATGGTAGTACTCTGAACTGATAGTGCTGTGAGGCTATTTGGAAGCGCAAGAATTTCCGATGCTTGGGAGCTATTGGGATGTGAAAATATGCATCCTGCAGGTCGATGGAGCACATCCAGTCTCCCGGATGTAGCTGAGGGAAAATCTGGTGAAGAGCCAGCATCCTGAACTTCTGTTTTCTTATGTACTTGTTCAGCAGCCGTAAGTCCAGAATTGGTCTGAAAACGCCCTCTCGGCCTTTTTTCGCCACCAGAAAATAACGGGAGTAAACCCCCTTTCCTCTGTGCGCAAGTGGAACCTTTTCTATTGCCTTCTTTTGTAAGAGGGCGAGAGCCTCTTTGCGCAGCAGGCTGAGATGAGATGGATTGCATTTGGCTGGTGGCAAGTGTGGTGGAGGCTGTCTGAAAAGAAGAGAGTAGCCATTTTTGACAATGTTGAGCACCCATTTGTCTTTTGTGATAGAGTGCCACTCGTGAAGATAACCTGTGATACTTCCCCCCACCGGAGTGGTGTACAGTGTCGAGGGAAGCGAGAACTCATTGTTTGGCCGGCGCTTTCGGTGTTGACTGCTGAGGTCTACTTGACCCTCGTTCCCTTGTGGCCTTTCGAGCCTGAAAAAGAGGGCGTCCCTGCCTTTGCTGAGGCCTCTGGGACCAGTGAGGGGTTTGAACCCTCTGCTGGAAAGGGCGCCTGTCATAAGGCCTATACCTCCGCCTGAAGTCTTTCTTCCTTTCCAGGCCTACTGCCCTCATGGTGTCCACCTCGGTCTTCATGCGGGCAATTTCTTCATCCGCATGGGTACCAAACAGCGAGTTCCCGTTGAATGGGAGATTTTGGATGCGCTGTTGTGCTTCCTGTTTTAAACCAGTCAGTCTCAGCCAGGAAGACCTTCTTGCACAGATTCCATGTGCGTACCCATGTGCAGCTAAGTCTGCCCCATCTGCCGCTGTGCTGATGACCTGGTTAGATACCAGACATCCCTCTTGTAGGATCTCTTGAAAATCCTGTCTGTCTTCCCTGGGCAACTTTTCTGTGAATCTGTTGAGGGAGTCCCACAGAGAACTGTCATACCTGCCCAGGAGTGCAGAAGCGCTGGAGACTTTCATTACAGATGCCGCCGTGCCGCACATTTTTCTCCCCAGAGAGTCTAGACGCCTGCTCTCTTTGTCCGGTGGGACCGTGGAGGATGATGCCACCGAGTGGGTTTTTCGGGCTGCGGCCAATATTACAGAGTCCGGTGGCGGGTCCTTTCTTAAGAATAAAGGGTCCTGTTCAGGCGCCTTATATTTTTTCAGAATCCTAGCCGGGGCAGATTTGAGGGTGGCTGGCGCCAAAAAAGTGTCCCTGGTTGGCTGCAACAAACCAGGCACTAGCGGCAGTAGCTTTTTCGACACTGTTCTATGCTGCAGAGTCTCAAAAATGACTGACGAGGAGGTAGATGGTTCTGGAACCTCTATATTTAACTTCTGCGCTCCCCTTAACAGCACCTCATTAAAAGTGGTAATGTCATCCACCGGTGAGACCCTAGCTGGTGGAGAATCTGTTAGGGTGGGGGAGTAACGTCCGACAGATGATCCTGACGACGACCAAGAGGGTGATCTTCTGTGTCATGATCGTGACCCAGATCGCCGTTGGGAACGTGACCTGCTGCGAGACGCTGTAACAGAGCGCCCAGGCCTTGTGGTCGGTTGGCGAGGAGCAGAACGAGCCCGTTCTGCCTGCGCTGTCGGTGATGGTGTTCTCGGGAGAGAGGCAGTAGGAGAGTACATTCGTGAGTACTGTGAATCCGGGGAGGCCTCTGGTCTATTAAGGCTCTCCAACCATCTTGGTGACAAGTTGATGGGTGAAACATGCCCCGATGATGCCGCTCTCGAACGAGATGAATCGCTCCGTATGGAGACCACTGGAGAAGGCGCGGCCTTATCTGCTGGAGGACGATGTTCTACTCCCTGCGAGACAGGTAAAACCTGTGTCGACGTTGACGGCTGTGCCGACGTCGAAGGGCACGCCGGTTGTTCTTGCCTCGACCTTGAGTGCCTCGACGTAGAGTGTCTCGACGTGGAGCGGCGATCTCTGGACCTTGACCTACTCGCCGTCGTGTGCCTCAACGTGGAGTGGTGGGTGGCCAACGGCGGATGTCGCTCTTGCCGCCGTGACGATTTCGACGTCGTGTCTCTTGACGTCGGGGGCGTGAGGTCTTCGGCGGCGAACGGGCACGCCGGTGATGGCTTGACGTCGATCGGCGGGCTGCCGTAGACGGAGATATGCCCCTGCGATGGCCATGCTCTCTCGACGCCGTGTCCTTCGACGTCGGTCGGGTCGCCGTCAACGGCGATCTATGGCGGTGAGATGGTGGCAGCGACGACGTCGACGGGGAACAAACAGGTACTTTCCTACCTGCTGACGTCGACCTAGCCATTTTCTCCTGAGAGTGGCCTGTTGGCTGCCTGGGAAGCGAAGAGGATGATGTCTTCTGCCTCTCGTGAAGCCCATGAAGTCTGATCTTTTCTCTGTCCTTCAGAGTCCTCTTTGACATATTCTTGCAGTGTTTGTATTGTGTGCCTGCCTCAGAGTTACTGCCCTGACACTTGCAAAGAGTGTGTGGATCTGACTGGGCCTTCTTCTTCCCACAAGAAGGGCATTTGACAAAAAGGGAAGGCATTTTTCTGTCAGGAAAAAACTGCCAAACTCAGACAAAGATGTTAGATGTCGAGTGAAACAGGAAAAAAACACTGTTTTTAAGTATTTTTCTGAGAAAAACTCAGAAAAACTGAGAGCTCAATGCTCCAGGATCCTCTCAGAAGAAGCCGGAAAAAAGAACTGACCTAACTGTGAACCAACTGTCACCTTTCCTTCACCCCTGAGGCATGGTGGGATACTGGAGGTGCTCAGGGTCTTAAAGGCACGGTGCCAAAGTTTTTATGGTTCTCCTGTGTTAACCTGCATGCAGCCTATTGGCTAAGAATGCTCCATTGTTTTTCAATGCAGTTTTTTCTCTTTTTTCTCTAGATATTGCTGCTGCTTATTTCCCTAAGCCCAGTTTTGGGGGCTTGGGTAGATATTTATTCTCTATTGTAATTTTATAATGATAAAAAAAAAAATAAAAAAAAAGAACTTCATAGAAATAAAGCATTTTAGCTTGTTTATGATTATAGCCTGCATTGCTGTTTTACACATGTATATATGAGTTTAGTATGAAAGATATGTCTACTAAAAATGCTATATATATTTTTTTCGTGCATATTTCATACTTTATAGGTATATATTTTATATATGCACCGGGGTCCCCGCACAAGGGCGGGAATATTCAATGTTTATGACTATTGATGAGGATCCCCTGGAAGAGAATGTTAAAATCTTCAAGGACTACAAAGGCAAAGATGTTATTTCACAAAGAATAACATGCAACAGTCAGTTTGTTGTTTATCTCATTGAATGTGGGCTGCAATATATAGGCAGCATGATTTGCCCATTAAAGAAAAGAATTTTAGAACATTTAAGGGCTATACAGCACAAAGTCCATAGCTATGCAATAGCGAAACATCACAATGAGAATCATAAATCTGACTGGAAAAGCTTGACGTATTTCGGGTTGGCTCAAATGAATCAAAATGAGCGTGGAGGAAACAGAACTCTCAAATTACGACAGCTGGAGAGCAAATACATCATCCAATTATGAACTAAGGTTCCATTTGGGTTAAACATGGACGAGGCGTTTCATGTGCATATATAATTGTTAAATAAATTATAAGTACTAAAAAAATGATATTTAGAATGCCTATATTGAAATGACCATTTCTAACTGTAGATAAAAGTCAACATTTCATAAAAATGAAAATTTGGAAACAAAATATTGAAAAAATATGGTAACCAATTGCTGTAATAAAATTACATATAGCACTTAGTTGATAAAAATTGAAAAACTGGCATACCGTTTGAATAACGTTAGCAAATATTAATATCACATTAGTTACGATTATATGTATTTTGTGTCCTATAGGAAAACAGCATTTGTCCCTTTAAATATATGTTAATAGTTGATTAGGAACATACTTTAGGTGTTAGTTATGTCATTAATAATTTCCACATAGAAAAGTTTATTTTTAATGTTTATTTTTTAGCATTTAAACACATTAACTACAAGATCCATAATGCCACATAATGGGCACTATGGATCAATACTATTTAAGGGAAAAGGGACTCAATAGCCGTGAGCAAAGACTTGTTAGAAGTCAAAACGTGTTGGTGGTTGCTGGAAACAATAAAATGGAGTCTTCATAAACCTCCTGGGGTGCAGTGAATATTATTATATATATATATATATATATATATACGAGTCACCATCACAGCTGACCTAGATCATGTGGTGAGGGTAATCTGGCACCCCTTATAGGAAAGGCCAAAAGCGAGCTTCGGAGACTGGATAATCTTCATCTGTCCATAGTATGGCGTAGCAATATCACTAAAATGATATTCTTGCCTAACGTTCTGCACCCTTTTCGGGCTATCCCTCTCAAATTCGAGGCCCGCTGGTTTCAATTATTGGACGAGCTGGTTTCTGTTTCTTTTATTTATTTATTTTGTATGGTCATATGTCATGACTAGAAGGGCCCTCAAGTTCCTGACACCCCCTAGGAAGGGGGGGGGGGGGCTGTCCCAAATTTTTAATGATATCATTTAGCTGCAGAACTGCAATATATGTACCCTCTGATCGTGGACAGCAATACAGAGGATTGAGCGGGTGGCACAGCCCCCCTGGTCTATGCTCTACTGATCAGGGAAGAAGCCCATGGGTGTTTTCTACATCAGGCTTAACCCAGTTATTTTAAGAAAGTCCAATTTAAGACACTTCGGGTAGTTGGCAAGTACTGGGTTGCCCTATGCAGGAAGCTGGGGCTGGGGCGACTTAACCATTACACCCCACTACATAGAAATCCTCTGTTCTGACATATTTGGCAATTAGTATATACAAGCTTGAGAAGAGCAGGGTCTGAGGCGGTTGAGAGATTTCTTTGATGAAGGTGGAACTGTAGGGAGCTGGGTTCTGGTTACAGTATTGCCCCCCAAACACTATATGCAACTTTGACTAAAGTGTACTGGGTTCCTGAGAACCAGGTCCCCACTGCCAGTGATCCTTCCCTAAAATAAGACACCAGGTAACTTGATCCCCTAGTGACCAGGCACTTCAGCCCTCTATAAGTCCCTAGTAAATGGTACCTCTAATACCTAGGGCATGGTTACTGGAAAGGGCCCATCAATGCTGCAACACAACTTGTGCCACAATGAGGGACCCAACACCAACCTTATGCAGACTGCCATTGCAAAATTGAAAACACAACATGGCACACAGCCTGTCTGCCATGCCCCTAAACACTGCTAGCAGGCTGTATTGCCCTCATGTAGGTGCATTATATTACACGTGAGGGCATATCTGCATGAGCAGATATGCCTCTGCTATGTCTGTCAATTCTCAGACATAGTAAGTGTACAGGGAAGCCATTGTAAATGTATGTGCTGGACACTGGTCACTACGAGTTCCCCAGCTACATGATAGCGTCTCTGAATCCTGGGATGTTTGAGGGTTTATTATTCTGAGATATTTGATACCACTGCCCCAGTGATGGATTCATTAAACAAAATGCACAGAGATGGCACCTTAGAGGTGCCCCCTGAAAACCTACTGGTCCTTTCCAGTTCAGCCACCAAAGACAAGTTTCTAGACCCCTACAGTAAAAGCCAGTGCTCGAGGCCCAGAGACAAAAGCCTGCACTGGGCAGAATGGACGTTTCAGGGCGGGGAGCTTCAAAGGCCTTGCCACCTTTGAAATGCGACCCAGGTCTCTCCAGATGGTGGAGAAGACTAACTTCCCTGTCCTGACGCCACTTTTGGTGGCAGCACGGGCAGGAAAATTAGTTAAATTCGGAGAAGTGCCAACTTTATGCCAGTCTCACCCCTAAGGTGGATGAACAGAAGTGGATACTACTTTTTAAATTCCTCCATCTTGTTTAGAAGGAATTAGGCCACTAGGGTTAGAGTTATGCCCATTTCCCGGCAGAAGTGGTCAAAAGAATGGTGTAGTCACCCTGAAGGTGGCCAGCCCATTGGGTACCATCTGGCAATCCCTGTACCAGTCCTAAATTGAGTATTTAGGTGGCACCCCTAGTGCGGTACTGCTAGCTGGCGGAAGGGTCCATCTGGACCTAAACTGGACCTTGCTGATGGCCTTTGCTGGAGTGAGCTTTGGCACCTAGGTGTTGTCCGTGAGGTCATGGGAGCCTTAATAATGACCCAGAGAAGCTGCTCAAAAAACCCTGAAAAGTTGGGAAATCCCTGGACTTTTAAGACATCTAGAGCAATCAGTGGGACTGTTGGACTTTTTGCCTTACGCAAGGTCATCCCCAGTCTTTTTGCCTCCTTCCTCCTGGTTTTTCTGACCTCTCGCTGTTGGCTCTAGGACTCGGAGCACTTTATCACTGCTGACCAGTGCTAAAGTGCAGGTGCTCTCCCATCTAAAGTTGGTATGATTGGCTTATACCCAATTGGCATATTTAATTTACCCATAAGTCCCTTGTACAGTGGTATCCCTATACCCAGGGCCTGTAAATTAAATACTACTAGTGGGCCAGCAGCGCTGCTTGCGCCACCCACTGAAGTAGACTTTTAAACCTGTCTCAGGCCTGCTATCGCTGGGCCTGTTTGCGCAGTTTTCTGCCAAAGGGACCTGGCATCTAAATTTACTTGCCAGGCCCAGAACTCCCCTTTTACTACATGTAAGTCACCCCTAAGGTACGCCCTAGGTAGCCCTATGGGCAGGGTGCCATGTATGTAGAAAGGAAGGACATGTGCCATATTGCATGGCCTGTCCTGGTAGTGACAAACAGCCTAACTTGGTGTCTCACTGCTGTGAGTGCTGCCTTTTCATAGGATTGCATTAGAAATGCCCTGCCTTATGTGTAAAGGGTATTGTCTGATTTATGAGTGGTAGCGTAGGCGTGTTTGGTATGGTTCTGATGGTGGTGTTGACTCCAATCCGAATTCCTATCGCCCAACGCCCGGGACATCCTATTTGGGGTCAAGGGCAACAAGTTTTTATGTTTACTTTGTCCTTGGGACAAGTAGGCCCAACCCTCTGCAGCACAAACCCTTTGGCTGCCTGTTTACAGAGAGTGAAACTCTCTGCAGTTGAGGTAATGTGTTTCCAAAAGACAATGCTGTTCGAACTTGTATTTATGGTTCATTATTTGAAAGCCTTCATTATTAGGGTAAGTGCTGTAAATAAATGTTTTAAGGTCACACTTCACTACTGACGTTGGTTCCAGTACAAAAAAAAACAAACGTGTATACACATTTTTGAAAAGTTTAGGCTATGAGGCTAAGTATAATGCTCCCAGAATGCTCTCTGATTAGATGCAAATGAAGTGTCATTTAGTAAAATGTGTTGATGCATGCTAGTATTTCCCAAAAATATTTCTAATGGAAAATCAGTGTAACCATTTTCAAAACGATTATGGGAAGCATGAAAATAAACAAACACCGACAAAGCCAACTGATCTGACATTTTTATAAGTCTTTTAGTTTCATCAATGCGTGTCTTATTTTGACATGGCTTTTGTAACACTTTATTGTTGTGGGAGCTACCAGGCCCTCAACATTGTAACAAACACTGGCAAAAAAAAACCAAAAAGTTTTTGAACTAAAAGCACACGTTGCCACCAGTGGCATAACAAAGGCCCCGCAGCCGCCCTCCAGGGGGCCCCTTCAGCACAGCACCTGCCCTGAGTGAGTCTGGAGAGGGGGCTCCTCCATGTTCTTTGCAAAGGGGCACCCTCCAGTTTCGTTACGTCACTGATTGCCACTGTAGTTCCTGACACTGAACAAAACTACTTTGTGTGCCAATATGCTCCGTGTGGAAGAGCAGAATGCGATCACTCACAGTAAAGCCAGCCGAAAGAGAGAGAAATAGAAGTTTAATAAAAACAAAATATCTTTGTTAACGCTAGACCTAATTAGGGACCAAGACCCACATGTAGGTAGCATTTTGCAAAAAGCACATTGCGATGCACAAACCCAGTTTTGCGATTCGGTAACCTGGTTACTGAATCGCAAAACGGGTTTGCGACTCGCAATTAGGAAGGGGTGTTCCCTTCCTAATTGCGACTCGCAGTGCAATGTAGGATTGTTTTGTGACCGTGAACGCGGGCGCAAACCAATCGCAGTTTGCACCCATTTCAAATTGGTGCTAGCACTTTCGCAAAACCATTGTGAATGTCACTGTAAACATTTTTTTACACCGCCTGCTCTGAAAACGTTTCATTTTTCGTTTTTGTAATGCATCTCATTTTCCTATAAGGAAAACGGGCTGCATTACAAAAAATAAAAAAAAATGCTTTATTGAAAAGCAGTCACAGACATGGTGGTCTGCTGTCTCCAGCAGGCCACCATCCCTGTGAGGGCCGCCATTTGCAAGGGGGTCGCAAATTGCGACCCACCTCATGATTATTCATGAGGTGGGCATTTGCGAAGCCCTTGCGAATCACAGATGGTGTCAGGGACACCATCCTACATTCGGATTTGCGACTCGCAAATTGCGAGTCGCTCTGACTCGCAATTTGCGGGTCGCAAATCTGAACCTACCTACATGTGGCCCCAAATTCTTAAAGAAAGTCACAAAAGTGCACCCATGGTATATGTCGTACCCCTATAAAATATTTGTGAACTGTATTTTAGCATGGGTAAATACGATGTGTAGATTTGCTCATGTGAAAATCTATTGAGCATTTGCAAGTTCATTTTCCCTCCAGCCACTTTCTTCCCAACCCTGGAAGAAGTTCTAATTCTGCCATTGTCAGGAGTAAATGTCCAACCTTTCTTATTATGGGAAAATATTAGAGAGAAGCTGATGAAAATCTTTAAAACATGCAGGTTAGTAGGTTTGCAGACTCAAAGGCATTCCAGCCCTGGAACTATTGCTTACTGCTTCCTCCAGCCCCAGTAAGCAGAAAGGTGGCAAAATAAGGAAATTGCTACAGTAGGGATTGAAACTGCAAGCCCTACTATGGTAGTAGCCCTGGCATAATCAGAGAGGCTATTATCAGAGCTCTTACATAATGAGATTGCTGCCATAATTTGTCGCCACTCTACATGGCACCAAAGGGACAAGTAGATCTTTTTACAGGACAAGTAGATTTGAGAAGCAACCTGTCCCTTGGACAAGTAGATATTTTAATAAATTCCACACCCCTGGTCTGGGCAGAGTGACAGTTGGGGCTTTGTGCATACTTTTCAGACAGCCTGTACACAGGAAGGGTGGAGGTGTCACAGAGGTGCATCTGCATACTGAATAGTCTTCCTGGGCTGAGAGAAGGGAGAGGCGGGGCACACCTGCATTTGTAAAGACTGTGCCCTGGCCTCACACAATAGGGTTGTTAACCCCCCACTGATGTTTGGAGCCTGTGCTGAAAGGAGAGAGGGGGCACTCCCAGAACCAGTTGTAACTGGCTGGAAACTCCTCTCCCTACCATTGTAAAACACTGTAAGAACTGACTACAAGTACAGGGAAATTTTCCCCACAATTTGGAGACTCTTGGAATCATCTTGGAACTGGACACCAAAGGCTGAAAGGACTCACCAGGAACCGCCATGGACTGCTGCTGCTGTGCTGACCTGTGACCCGCCTGGACACTGTGAAGGACTTGCCAATTGCTGCCTTTCCCTTGTGCTGGCCTGTAGCTGGGCCCTCCACCCGAGGACCTTGTCTTAAGATTCTGCTCCCCAGGGGCAGAGTGCTGTGGCCCCTGACCTCTGCATCCATTTCTTCATGAGGGGTGCTTCTCCGTGGTTGCGGCTGCCATAGCACTGATTGCAGTGCGCTTATGGAGTCTTGGGAGCTCGTAGGTTCCTTGCTGCATTGTGCCCCTTTAAATAAGATCACCGCAGCGGCCCGGATAGCTGGAAGAACACTCGCGCACCGCATCGGGTGCAGGCGAGTGTCTGCTCGGGCCCCAGGAGGGGTCCGATCTTCTTGCGGCTTCACGGCAGGACCAGGGGAAGGCGCGGGGAGTGCCTCCTTCCCCCTGGCCTCTGCGTTAGGAGCAGGACGCTCCTTTTCTGCTGTTAGGTAAAACGGGCATTATTGTGGGCCCCCCCCCCTTGGTGGAAGGGCCAGTGGAGGCCCGGGGGGGGCCCCCAGAGATCGCGGGTCCCGGGAGGGGCCTGTCATTAAACCGGAGAGGGTGCGTGGTGCCCCCCTCCTGCCCTAAGTTGTTTTTGCTGGCTTTGGCCCCCCTCGTGAGGGCTGGTTGAGGCCCTGGGGGGCCCCAGTAATCACGGTCCCCGGAGGGGCCAGTCTATAAAAGAGAGGAGGTGCATGTCGCCCTCCTCTGACCCCAGAGTATAAGGGAGGCCCCCGTTTTGTGCATAGGAGCGCCCATTGTTCACCTTCTAGGCACTGGATGTGCCTTCATCTAACCAGGTGCTGTTTAAAGGACCAATATAGTTGCAATCCAAAGTTCTTTCTACAGACTTTTGTTTGATTCATATATTACCTACCTGCGTTTGATGTTTTTACATATGTGTATGCAAATGTTCCTTTTATGGACATGCTTGCTAATATGTTTTTCTAACTTGCCATATGTTTTCTAATGTTCCTACTATGGGCATTTTATGATATTCTTATGACAAGTGCTGTGATGTAATAACGTGTTTCCTGACTACTGCTTAGGTTGCAGAATACTGAGTAACCTGTGTGTTATGTGTGACTACTGCTAGGTTGCAGAGTAACTAATGTGTAACGTTCTGACAACTGCTAAGGTAGCAGGATAGTACTGATATGTGATGTTTGGTCTGATAATTGCCTTGTGTACAATACAGTATATTTTCATATAATCTGGTGTTGTGTTTCCTTTGTGGTGGGGATATTGCGTCACATGTGTTGTGTGTGTTGTGCAAACGCTTTACACATTGCCTCCGGGTTAAGCCTGACTGCTCGTGCCAAGCTACCAAGGGGGTGAGAGCAGGGGTTATCTTGGACGTGTAACTCCCTTGCCCTGACTAGAGTGGGTAAATTCTGCCTGGCTGAGGTGCATACCCTAGCCAACCAGAAACCCCATTTCTAACAGGGACCTTGCAGCAAGTGTCTGATTTTGATTCTGATTTTGTCCTTCCTCGAATACTGCTTCAGGTTTGCAATGCTGCAGGATGTTGAGCTCCACAAAAAAAGACTCATGGTAAAATCCTAGATTGTGATTAATCCGCTTGTTGTATCTGCCTGCACTGCATCACGGTCTGAAATTGCATCTTGTTCCACTCTCTATTACTTCCATTGGCTATCGTTGATGCTATTTTCACTGAAAACTTAAACTCTTGTCTCCAGTTCCCATTACTGGATATTTTGTTGTTCTGTTCATCAAAATATATTACATTAATCCTGATTAGAGTTTGGGATTTTGTTTGTATGTTGACTATTACTGTTTTGGTACCGCAATAATACTTTACATATTCCATTAAGTTACACCGTCTGCTCTCTGCAATATCTACCAGGGAGTTAAGATAAAAATTAGTGACTTTGGGTTCACCCTGTCCAATTAGTGCTATAATTCCCTGAGATGGGCTACTACCGACACCCCAAACCACTTTTTTTATTTTTTTATATATACACAACTATCATAAGCATTCCCGTTTGTAACTTGTACTGTAAGGTTGGTGACATAGCAGGATGCTCTGAACCAGTCCTAGTAATGGCGCATTGTGGACGCTAGTCTGTATATAATGAAGTCTATAAATTAATTTAAACAGATTTGGTAGGGAAAAATTCCAGAACATCTGGAACAACGTCCCCATTATTCTTAAGTCCTTCTCGTCCACTTCCTCAGCCTGCAACCTACACTAGATTCTAAACACATCCATCAAGAACATTTTCGAGGCATGATAAATCATTAAAAGTCTTGGCAGCCTTCCCCAGAGGTCCAGCAAACTTTATGACACTACATGTCAACAAACGGACTCCAACAATAACAGTGTTAAGTCTTTTTAATGTGTCACTCGTAAAAGGTAAAGAATTAAACAGACAACCTTCGCCCACAAGGATGCTCAATTTTCTCACTGACTGGCAACGTTTACACAGTTATAATACTTGTTAATGCTACCTGAACATTCTCCCTTTCACTAGTGATGTCAAAATTTTTGCTGCCCAGACATCTGGAGCTTACCTTAATCAGGGGTGTGCAAAATAGTTTACATTTGCTTTTGCGAAATTTCGAAAAACATTAGGCAAAATGCAAAACCAATTCAGTGTTATATTTTAGAATGGAATGCGGTGCAAGGGTGCATTTTGCATTAAAAAATGCAAAAAGTGTGCCATCAACATCGGTTGCTTGTTGCATTCTAGTTATTTGCATTGCTCTCATGTTCCTGCACTAAACTTTTTGCTGTGGATTTGGGTGGGTGGGGTTGGGTGAGGGGGTATGGTGTATTGAGGATGCAGCAAGCCGGATATTTCTCAGCAACCACAGCAGTGGTTGGACAATGCTTGTATAAAGGGATTCTACATCCAGTCCAATTAATGTGTTTCCATCGAAATATGGGAGTTTAGTATCCTTCATATATAAAGGAATTACCTTGACCAAGGGAACACCACCGCCTTTTTTTCCACCCAAACATTAAAAGCTCCAGATGAATGGAAATTTGCAGGCCCACATTAAATATCGATGCCTCTTCTTGCTATAATTCAACAGGAGCCACTGAAAATTAAAATTATAGCCATTTTTTATATATTTTAGCTGCAGCTGTGCCTACAGTCGATTTTATCCATCAATCAGGGAACTATTTAAAAAAACAAAATCCTCCCTACCCATTAATGAATTTATACACGATCACATATATAGGATTCAGAGTGCTGATTTTGTACTGTTAAAAATGTTAAAGATAGGACGACCAGGACTCCCAAACCCTTTTGTTTTTTTTAGTTATTCTTACGCTTTACTTTCTTTGGAGAGAGAGAGAGCTTCTCTCCCAGACTGTCGCAAAACCAAAAAATAAAACAAAATACACAATCTTCATTTCCAATTTAAAAAAGTGCAGGCACTTAGTACCGGACAGTGACAGCCCATTTAAAGCACTACTTAGGAGTCTAGTTAGAAGGTACATTGGGGCTGATTTGGGCGAGCAACCATAACAGATCAGTCAGTTGCAGAAGCTGTCCGCTTTAAAAAAAAAAAAAAAATACCTTTGTGCTGTATTAAGTTCCTCCTTGATCTAGTGCTCAGAGTACTTTACAAAACTATAATCCCCTCAAACCTGTTAAACCACTAACATTTTACATGATCTTAACCTCAGGCTGCATTGTCATGATTTGGAGTCTTTGCAAACCTTGTTTAATATTTCTTTTTTACTTCTACACGGTAACACTTTTTATGGCTTTGTTATTTATTTTTTCTTAAAGTGTGGAAGAATTTTCTGAAGTAGTGAACAACTCAATATATGTTTTTTTTTTTGTTTTTTTTTACTGCCCACCACAAAGCAAACACATTCATAGACTCTTCTTCCCTCCAGATTACTGAGCTTAAGTTATTAGACTGGCATTCAGCAGCTGCAGGAGTTGAAAGCGCTGTCAATTGTAATTGTAGATGTATTTAAATAGCGTTTACGACCTCCGGTGAGGCACTGAAGAACTTTTTTTTGGCAAGTAGCACTTTTCTCCAGAGCCCAAGACAAGTTATTGATTTATTTTGTTTTTCTTGCCCATTGGTTGTGTTAGGTTTGTGCCCTTGATTTCATGCGAGTTTAGTAGAGTTGTGAGAATGGGCAGCTCATCCAATGGGGGAAAAGGGGCACTGACCCCTCTACTGTGAGCCATTTACCTCCCACTCATTTTTAGGGTCGAGCCTGCGTCGCATGCGCTTGCGAATGCGTTTCGCTAAGCGAGACGCTTTAGTAATTAAAAAGGGCTTGGAGCCCTGTCCACGTCACATCAGTGTCTGTTATTGGCTTGTGGGCTTGCCTGTTAAAATGTGCTTGATTTCATTAGTGGAAGGCATGCACGTCATGCCTTTTCCGGTGGATAGCCCTCCTCGAGCGCATCGACCAAGTGCAGAAAACATGCGAGGCTCACTGTTTTCTGTTCGGCTCGTGGACTACTTTTTCTCCATTTTCCCAGCGCGATCTTGCTTGGCAGAAGTCAAGCGCTTTACATAATATCGGCCCTGTTACACAGTTAATAGCACTTTTTCAGGGTAACGTACATAAATGCACTTTTGCCGATAGGTTTCATTACCAGTGAAAAGTCGGGTTAGGAGTTTACAACGCTGTCAGCTCTAACACGAGCAAACGCGAGACCCGTTGCATTGCAAATGCTTGTTTCCAGTGTACTTTCTCCATACCTCCATTCACTTTACTCCCTTATGGGGTTGGGGCTACGGAGCTCTCTCTCCCAGCAAGCAGTTGGTGGGTAGGACGACTAGCTGTAAGCTATGTTTCACTCAACTGTGCATGTCCAATTGGCCGGTGTTTTGCTGTGGTCTGCCTAACATGAGCAGTTCAGGTTTCCACATACAAGGCTACCAACAAGCTGCATGAGCAGACGCACAGCTCTTTGGTGTTCTGTGGAGGGCTGCTTGCATGCCCTAGCCAATCATAGCACTGCTCTCATGCTGTATAGTATAGGACACCGCATAAGAGCAGTGC
The DNA here is from genome assembly GCF_031143425.1 of Pleurodeles waltl. Classification (NCBI taxonomy): domain Eukaryota; kingdom Metazoa; phylum Chordata; class Amphibia; order Caudata; family Salamandridae; genus Pleurodeles; species Pleurodeles waltl. The sequence goes on along the minus strand of NC_090451.1, from coordinate 80,015,275 downwards.
TTGAGTTGGCTGGGGTGATGGTGCCTTACGTTGCTCGGCGTCAGCAAGCACATCTTTACATTCAGACTCAATATGCTGCAGAAAAAGAATTATATTGCAGAGGTACAATGTATTTATAGGTATGTCAGTATTTAACTTTCTGTCCCACTGCTTTATAAGTTATCAGCCCCCACTGGTTTGGGGTAGAATGGTAGGGATGGGTTTGAAAGGGGGAGTTTGGACGAGAGATAGGAATGGATTCGTAACAGGGAAGTAGTTTTTTTTTTTGTATATAGTGGTTGTGTGCTTGTTAGTTAGGTGGGATGGCTAAAGGAGGGGTGAAAGTTTAAGGATGTTTAGGAGTTCATAGTAGTTTGGGAGGGGTTTGGGATGAGACGGGAGGGATGGGATGGATGGAAGGGTACTTTGTTTTATAGCAAGATGTGAATAATTTACACACACGTGTGATGCTTGTTAACGTTAAGCTTGATTAAACCCCTCTATATAAATACCCAGAAGTACATTGGAGTGACAATATTTACATGGTCTACGGTCCACATTTATCGTGTCACATTTGTTATGGTTTCAAATAAGTAATTAACTTGTGCATACATAAACAAATATATACCACGTTTTGTAGTTATTAGTAGCAGCATTCCCCTTTATATATGCACCTGCATGTACATAGTAGCAGTAAATCTGACATTGTTGGATACACACATGTAGACAATAATAGTTTTTTCTTTATATAAATGGATCTACTTCTAATACAGCTTTTTTCCTTTACTGTGAGAAGTATAGTTTGTCATGTCGAGTATACAGTTGCGGTATATTCTTGAATTGCTAGTATACTCGTCATGTAGGGAACAGCCAGCTCCTCACTAATCTTCTGACGGGGAGATGTTGATCTGTGGATCTTATGTTTGTAGGTAGGAGAGTCCATAATTTGGCTGTTTGAACAGAGAAAGATGTCCCATCCCAAAGATGCTTTTTTTCTTGAATGTACAAATTAGGAGGCTGGGAGCCATTCTTGAGCATATGTTCCTTCGCTGTACTTGTTGATTTTTTTTTCCTGATGAAAAAAGTGGTCTTTTGCGGTGTATTGCTTGGAGGGCAATACAAAGCTGCTTGAAGGAGTATCGCCTTACAACCAGTAACTAGTGTGGCACACTCAAAACATGGAAGATATGTGCTTGTGGCTTTACATGTAGGAGGAGTCTAGTGGCAGCATCCTGACTTCTTTATAGCCTTCTCATAGTTGAGCCGCAATACAGACTATCAGAGCACTCCATTTTTGATAGGACAAGAGGAATGGTAGGTTGAGCTTTGTGGGAATCCTAAGTACAAGAAGTTGAGTTGCAGTGTTTTCATTGTAAGAAAGCTTGATTTGGCTACCTCATCTACTTGTGGATTCACTGACAGCGTGGCACCCATGGCAATTCCAAGGCTGTTTTGGATACTTGAGAGGTGGTCCTAGATCAGGCCAGGTGCAGATAGGGTAGTAGGTATTCCAGTTGCCACAGGCGAGTATATAAGTTTTGGAGGCATTCAATTTGCGGTGACTCCATGTCATCCACTGGTAAACAGCCAGGGCAAATCAAAGGTAAGTGTTTGAAAGCATTGTTGATGTAGCAGAATCCCCAGCAAGTGGCAGCTTCCTGGACCTCCAAAAATGGAAAACTTAAGATGCCAGAGAGGGGTGTGGGAGCAACAAAGGGGCACTGTAACAGGGGAGGGTAGGGATTAAAAAAAAAAAAAAAAAAAACTTGTAGGGAGGAGCCAAGCAGCACCCGAAGGAGACAGCAACATGGAGTGTGTGGGGGGGGGGGGGGGGAGAACAACAGAGAACAGCACATAACGGACATAGCAACATGGATTGTGTGTGTGGGGGAGGATAGCAACACAAACAGGTGAAAGCTAAAAAGCACATGCACTCATGGCGTGCAGAAAGAAAGGAAAAAATCCCTAAAAAGTAGGCAGCTGAAGGATTCAAGTTGTTCAATCAATGGTAAAGTGGGAATTCTCCAGAGGAGTGAAGATAGAAGGGTAAGGCAAGCCAACTATTAAGAAGCAAGCAAGCGAATTACAATAAAACCAATCAGTGATAAGCCAATAATTGATCTTTTGCAACCAGACAGCATGTATTACCTGTTAGGTGAAACCTGATAATCAAGTTCTAAGTGAAAAAGAAAATCATCTTATCGATACTGTTTAGGTTTGATTTGGTGCCATTTAGTTTAGCTGGTCGACAGCAGATAACTTGAGCTTTTGTAATTTTATTATTATATACATATTTAGTTTTTTAGATCAAGAGGGTTTGAATTGGCTGAAAATGGGTGATTAATTCAAAGTTCTATTTGTGCGGCCCCAAAAATATGTCTTGCCTGATGCCCCACAATTCCTTAAGATGTTACTGGATTCAAAATGCTTTATGTGAGTTAGTGTGAAAGTGAGTTTTATTGAAGATCTTTGTGGTGTTTTATGTGTATGGCTGGGTGTGCCAAATGGCTTTGTTTAGCTCTCCTTTGGAGATCATTCATTCATTCATTGGTTGGTCAAAATATAGTGCTTTAATATAAGCAAAACACTCCAAGTCGGTGTCATGCAGCAAAGGCTGCTTTTGCTGCAAAATGTCTGCGAGGTTAAAATGGACGACATGACACAGTTGTCCTACCTGTCCGCTTTCTGCAGTGCGGGTGAATGAATTAGACAAGATTATCACAAAAGCTTCTGTACATTTAAATTATCCAGTCACAGCCATTTTCTAACTACATCAGTTGTAGCCCCTAGTTTCCTTAGCTATAACAACCTTTGGGATTTTTTTTTGTGTGAGGGGTGAGTCACAAACTCCAAGATGTTATGTTTGTTTGCATCCTGAATGGCACATTCTTAGCAGACCTCCACAGTCAGTGAAAATGTAATGCCCATATCTGTTTTTGTCAAAAGCTGCAGTGAAACTTAGTTTTGCATCTGAGGTAGCTAAAATATGATTATACGAAAATAACCCTATTTAGCCAAAAACTGAGCCCCCTCCCATTTATTCAGCACAAGTCACATTGTATGTTTAGGTGAAATTAACAGAAGTTATTGAAATTACTAGTTAGAGTGACATATTAGGATCATAGTTTACTAGCTATGCACTTAGATCTCAAGTGTCTAAAAATACCTACCAATGGCTCACTGGTGTAAATACCAAAAAATGTCTATGAATTATGAGAGCCCACAGATAAAGGTTATTGATTATCAGCAGATCCAGATGAATACATGTTCACTCCCTGCTCCTGAATTCTGATGAAAGGAATCAAGTCTGCACTTCGGGGTCTGTGCAAATATTTCACCAATGGTGATATATATATATATATATATATATATATATACACACACACACACACACACACACACACACACACACTAAAGTGCTGATCTCCCACGGCCTGTATGCGGTGGTCTGAGCAAGGAATCGACAGCCCGCAATTGTGAAACACCGTCTTCACTTGCACACTCAAACTCCTTAGAAGTTTGGAAAAGCTAGTGTTTATTGCTGGCTTCTCCCAACACTTTTCGGCCTAGCCGTGCCTTGGTCACAGGTTACAGAAGTTCAGCCACCATCCCCAATAATAAAAGAGCATAGTGGACACATGTTCTGCTTAGCTTCAAACTAGGAGGGAACAAAGCTAAAGAATGCAGCACTCTTAGTCTGAGTAATACATTTATTAAGGCGCTTCCCTGATCTCAAATGAGGACATACAAAATATTAACATGAGCATTTAACTTGAATGCAGCAAAATATGTGCAGATACTAAAATAATCACATCAGTTGAATAATAGGCAGAAAGAGTGCAATACATCAACAATGAATATATATGCAATGAATATAAATATATTAATGCATGCACACAGTCCAACAACAACATTGCCCTTGACAATGTCAAGCTGTGGAAACATGAACAGCAGAGACAGGAGAAACATTCCCCAATGGGACTTGGTTTTTTGAGCAGTGCGTCCGCCCTCTAAAGTGAGTTCCTTCTGCCTCAGTGCCAAGCTTCCCCACCTCATGTACCCTAAACAAACCCAAGAGGAAGGTCCCCTCCCTTTGAGTAAGTTGTGAAATTCAAGCTCTGGCTGTAATGAGTCTGTGTTGAAAACACACAATAGAAATGACTAGGTCCCAATTTGCATTCCCAAGACAGAGCTGTACCTTTCTCTGCTATAAACATTCTCATCCTAGTACAGTCTTATCACCTCCGCATCCCCCACAACATGTTCCCTGCTCTGGTGAGAAGAGCAAAAACATGTTAAGTGTAGAAAACAAGCTGTGCGTGGAAAAATCTGCGCCACCGATGTGATGGCATTTGAAGCTAAGCTAAGCACAAAATGGGAGTCAGCAGTGAAGATGGAATCAGTGGTTAAATACAGATAGCATTACACTCCACCCTTTGACCAGTGACTCCCGTAACATACTGGTCTAAAAGCAACCCTTTTTGGTCTAAACATTGTAAGTAGGTTAGGTATGCATTGTACAAAGCAACATAGCATTATTATAATACAAATTACTACAAGTATTCCACCAAAAATATTGCATAATTGCCCAAAATCAGGTAACCAGCTAAATGACCAGTCCCACCACCCTTTGTAAACATCTTGTCTTACTCCTTTCACCAATTCATGCAAAGCGTCAATATGAGACTGGATAGACTCAGAGTGGTCAGAAAGTTTAAAACAGCACATTACCTCAATCTCTGAGCAGCCATGGTCATGTTCGAGCAAGTAGTCAATGGCTGCCCTGTTTTGCAATGCAGCTTTGCTAGTGTCCAGCCAATGCGATGGATATGTGATTGATGTTTTTAACCATTAAACATGTTAACATATTAACTCAAGTATTATAAACAGCTAGTCCTGGAACTCCTACTATAGAAATGCTTAAGTTCACATATTCTGATTTAGAGAACAACTGAATTTCAGAGCCACAGTCTTCACTTAATTGAACTGTTTCCCTTGGATAGCGAGTATGTACAGAGTGAAATGGAAACATGAGTCCTAACTGCGTAAAAGCACACAGTCCACCTATTATATTGGCAGGAATGTATGTATAAGAGGCATTTCCACAAGATATCAACCAATCACACTGGTGGTTTTACGTGCTTGATATGGCTAACAGCAGTCACAATATGTTAGCAAGACATGCTATTGTTCATATTCTTACAAGCTTTGTCTTTTCTATGATGACTGTACTCGTTCCCCCGAGATCTCTTGAGGAGACCCTGTTGTCTCAAGGCATATTTGAGCACATTTTCCGATTTTTTAAGAATCACAAATTAAATTGTAGCAGACATCACTGGTAGTAATATTGTAAGTAATCACATAGGTTAGAGGTTATCCCATTTGTCATTTGTTACCTCTTGGCAAAACCTGCAGTATTCATATAATGTGAAGTGTGACATGTCACTTTCTTGAACTGCTCCATCTTTGTTGGTGGCATTGAAGATTTGCAGCAAAACTCTGGCAGGAGTTGGTATGGCGACCAAGCATTAGGAAATTACATCAACAGTACTCTTCATATTTGTCATACAGAAATCCAATCTGTTGAGCATGACTTGTGCCAGATAGATCCAAACATCAGTCCAATGCAGTAAAGATGTTGATTGGCGTAATCGATCAATCATTTCGGAGCTGGGGGCTTTCAGTCCCTCGTGACCCCACTCACACACCCAAAGGGAGACCACGTAGAACAGCTAGCATAAAGACACCTCATAGTATGATCTGTAAAAGAGACAAGTATGATCATTCTTGCAAATAACATTTATCAGCTGGTACATGTTCCCACTTGTCTTGTCCTGGTTTCACGATTAATAGGATGTTGCCCCTGTCCTTTGTTATAACATCTGCTGGTTCAGGAGGATGATTTGGTGATTCTGCCCACACCTTAGCACCAGGGTTTTTGTCAGTTGAGACAAAATCTCCTTCCACAAGTACTGTAAGAAGGGCTGGGGCCGCCCCCTTCCTAACTGCCTCCATACCCAGAAATTATTATAACTTGCGCAATTCTGTCTCCAGGTTGTATTATCAAGTCAGTGTGTCTGCTATTCAAAAGGATCATTTTGAGCTCTCCTTGATAGTCTGCATCGATCACTCACCCCAAGGCCTGATTACTCCTCCCGAACTGGGTTGGCACTCAAAGGTAATCAATCCGAAATGCTCCAGGGGAATCTGCATTTCAACACCAGTTTCAAGAAGTGCCATGTCTCTAGGTTTCAGTCTGTATATATTCAAAGCATGTAAATCAAGACCTGCAGATTCTGGTGTGGCTCGGTAAGGCGCCAAGGCTCCTGGTTTTATTTACCAATACATGATATTGTTAGTCGCTACATGGGTTGTATCTAACGCTGGGGTCAACATTTGCATCAAAGGGGTCTCTGCATTTGACAAAGGTCTGTTATTCAAAATTTGGAGGGCTTCATTTAAATGCTTTCTCCAGTTTCTCAAAGTTCCATCTGATAATTTTCGTAATTGGGCTTCCAGTAAGCCATTTGTTCTCTCAATCAGTCCTGCAGCTTGTGGATACTATGGAATATGATAAATCCACTCAATATTTTGTTGAGGACAATCTTGCACCAATTCCTTTGAAATGTGACCCACTGACACTTTGGATTTGGAGTGGCACTCCGAAATACAACATTAACAAGTCCAGTGTCTTTATAGTGTTGAACCGAGTGGCACGTTTGCAAGGGACCGCAATCCAGTAACCAGAGTAAGTGTCTACTTCTGTGCCGGTGTTTTGACGCCTGCGACTAGTTAGTAGTGGCCCAATGTAATCAATCTGCCATATCTGCCTCAGCACCTTCCCTCTCCCCAACTCACCTTTGACAGTTGTTGACAAATAGGACACTGCATGATCACTGTTTTTATCAAATCTAGGTAAATGGTCATCCCTCTAATCTCTGCCCACATTTTAGGGGCCTTCTCTCCCAGATGGCCACATTTTGGTGCGCCCACTTAACCATCCCCATTGAGTCAGAATCCTGTGTCGCCACCTATGCCTCAGAGATTTTGACTTTGTCTGCAAGGGAATTAAACCATTGTTCTAGTGAATTGGTGGGACACTGGGCATCTACGTTCTACACAGTAACAGTACTTTGCTCTCGCATGCCGCATATTTCTTGCCACAATTCTTTGCCCCACACCTACATGGAATGTATTTGCCAGTTATGTGCATCCCATGTGGGAAGCCAGGTGGCTGACCCATTGGCGGTAGACCAAGAATCAGTATAAATGTGACAGGCTCCAGGCAATTCTTGTTTCAGTGCCTGATGTACAGCATACAATTCTGCATATTGATTACTCTTCCCTTCCCCTGTAGCGGATAGCAACTTCTTGGTGACTGGGTAATATGACACTGCTTTACAATGTCTTTTGGCCCCTACATACTTGGCTGAACCATCAGTAAACCATACATGTTTCCTATAGGCCAACAAGTGAGTTAAGCACACAGCAGCGGAACTTTGAATGAGTGAGCCTCTAGGCCTCACTCCAGTAATAGGTTAAAGGGGACCATTTTACTCCTATTCATCGTTACACAGTATGCTGCCACAACCACGCTTGTGCTGCTCAACTCCTGGTTAAGGCAGCAGCTTTTCATCATTATGCAGAAAGCGCTTTAGGTGTCTCTCCTAGTCCAATAAAACTGCAATTTGCATGTCAGGCATATGTCATGCTATACACGTATGATACTTGTTTGGCTATGACAACAAAAATCAGCATTAGGGATCCAGACATCAATACAGTTGGGGCACTCAGGAAAAGGGTTCACTTACAAGAGAAATTATGGTTTTCAGTGAAATTTTGATTAGATACCACAAGCAATATTTCTTTGCACCCAACCTGCCTTCAGTGGCTACCCTTGATATGCAGAACCTCCAAGCAACGTGCACCATGGCTTAAAAACAGAACTTGAACTTCAGCAAAGCCCTGCATCCACCACACCACAGACGTTAACCACCGCTAAGGACGGTCTTCAGCAATGCATAGTTTGGGTTGGCTGATGGGCCTGGCCCTTGACCAGGCCCTGCTCCCAAGCCTCCCAGAGTGTCTAATGGCAATAAGTGCAGCAGGGTTTGCCGCAGATCTTGGAAGTGTCAAGGAATATTTTTTTTATTTTTTTTACTAAGTAACCCATCGTTAGGGGTTTGGAAATCATCCGGGATGGCCTGAGTTTGCAGACCTTTGGCACCTAGGACCCTGAACTTTGCTACAAAATCTATAATTTTTTTGTATATTTTAAATTGAGTATGGGGTATTGCCACCAGACCCCACCATCCGTCTCCACAAGCCCCAGAGGATCAGGAGATGTTTCCCTTGCCTTGTTTTTTCTTTTTCTCCTTCCATTCTTTTCAGGGCGTGGAGACTGAATAACTGAACAAGGCCTAGGGGGGAGGGCCACCCACAGGCTTCCCTCCAACAGACTCCCCAGGAGAATCCACTCCCAAGTCCCACACCAAGTCTGGCCTTTCCTTTGCTGAAATTCTACTGGTAGTATGCTAAGATTAAAATTAGTGCATGTATCAAAAATAGGAAAGTGAGAAAGGTTAGTTTATACAGATGCGTAACAGCCGAATTAAACACCTGTTAGTAAAAGTCAATGGTAGGCAGGACTGTTCTGCGAAGACAGAGCTCTGAACTTTCCCAGTTCTATGATTGGGTAGTTCATCTAGTCCAGATTTTTTCTTTGCATCCTTGTCATTTTGTTCAAGCATTCAGGCCGGTACTATAAGTTCCACAAAGCAAAGAAAAACAAGTGTTTGCGTTGCAGCAATGGGTCTTGCGTTTGCTGGAGTTACAGCTATTAGCATTGTAAATTCCTAACACGACTTTTTTTTGCCACATAAATTGGAAATGAAAAGTAAAATAGTTGACATAAGCAAGCTGATTCAAGTTGTCACGGCCGCTAAGAGCATGAGCACGAAGGAGGGAGACAAAAAGAAAAAACGTTCGCTTGCAGTCAAATGTATCAGCAAACATGCAATTATCCACGTATCAGGGTCGATGGCCAAGGTGGTAACAAAACCGCCCCAAGGAGAGACAAACATAGCATTTACCAACGATAAAGGATTTTTGAGAGGCAAGCATGACAGTGATGGGTGTTGTTAAAAGCCCACAGATAGATTACAACAGGCCAGAGCGCTTGCACACTCAACCTAAAAAGCCAGGCTACAGTTACTTCCGCATAGAGGTGGTAAATTTGAAGGGGATTAAACTTGTGGAATCTCTCAGAAGAGAGAACCGGTACTATTTTATGATATGAGCGAGGTGCCGGAACGCAACAGAAGATTTAAAAAAACGCCTGTGGTAGAGAGGTGGCAGGATTCTAGGACAGGAGAGACGGTAGCATGCTGTGGAGAAGATAAGGTTTGTAGGATTCTGTAATACAGAAGAGGTGACAGTGCTGTAAAGAGGAGAAACTGATTGACTTCTTTGATTCTTACAAAAGAGAGGTGAAATAGTTGAGTGAGAGGTGTTAGAATCCCGTGAAGAGGCAACAGGTGGTACATTTCTCGGATAGGAGAAATGTGTTATTATTCACTGTGGAAGATAAGAAATTGGGCGCATGACAGGAAAAGTGATGTGATTCGAGAGTGGATCTTTATTTCCATATGCTCTTAAACACAATGAGAAAGTGATCGGGCCACTATCCCACCATTTGTCCCAGTGCGACAGCTGCGCGTAGACCCCGAGCTTCCTGTAGCCAGGACATGCGCTCTGGGTCCTGACCTGCTGCTGATCCCAAGGCATGTGTAGCCAGAGGAGGCATGCAGAACTGCACAGACCGGTTCCTGAAGGAGGGCACGGGCTGTACGTGCCACACGTGCAGTGCCCGGGGGACCTTTTGACCCAGAAAGCTCACTTTAACACTGGTTAGAGACAGACCCGAAACACAACCTTCTGTGCAGGCTTCGAGAGGACCTCGCCATGTATTTAAAAATCTTGGGTGTGCGAGATGTGTTTAGGAAAGGAAGGGGTGATGGGGGCGTGGGGTATGGCTCTACAGTGACACGCTGCAAGACAACCAGGTGAACCCTATACCCACTGTCCTCTAAGATATGCAACAGCCCCTTAGTTCAGGTCTAGCTCAAAGACCTTAAATGGAGGACGAAAGCGGCTCCTGGTTTCAACCACTAGTCCTGTGAGGAGGTAAGGGATGTAAACATGTACAGTGGAGTCAAGGAGGGTTGGTCAAGCAGACAGGATACAGGCTTTTACATTCCCAAAGGCGCACTTTGCAATACTGCATGTTTTTCACTCGATAACTACAGGCCTCGATGACTGAAAGGACAGTAAAACGTTTTGCAGAAATAGCAGTGAATGGTAAAGAAGCTACAGCCAGACGAGGTGGAGACAAAGCAGTAAACGTGCGGAGGAGCTGCAAGGTCATACCTACGGTAATATGGCACATGGCCGCGATATACACAATTCTATAACTAGAACTGAGTGCTACCTGCCGTAAAGCGCTTCAACACCTCGTCAGTGGTAGTATGCGCTTTATAAATGGAATTACAATAAAATACTTTACAGGTCAGAGGCAGGCAAAGAGGGCAGCAGTGCTGATTGGGTCATCTGGACTCCGTTATTCATGTTTAAGAGTTACTTCCCAATGAATTTAAAGTGAAACATATCCAAAGGAAGAGGAAGTATCACGATTTTAGTGGATAAAAATGAACACTGGGAAACACTTGCTGCCCAAGCATATTTACACAAAAAAGTGAGACAGGAAACAATTTCCCAACTGGACTTAAACGAAGTTGGCGAGTATCCTTAAATGAATTTAACATACTAGAGTGACTACAGCTTTGTTCCTTGAATTTAATAATACAAGCCTTCTGGTCCTGCTTGTCAGCGCAGCTGTCTGCACGGTGTTACCAAGTCTCTAAAAATATACGTACATTGGGCTTTGACTTCACCCTGAAGTGTAGTAGTCTCTCACCCCGAGCTGTTCGCTGTTTCTTATGTCGTTCATTCCACCATCCAAGAAGTACTTGCATTAAAATGCGTAAGGGACTATTTTACGCCTGAAAAGTACACGGACTACGCTGTTTGTGACATTCAACTCTTACCACCAACATGCAGTCTACAGAGAAAGAAATGGTTGGTACTCTTTTCCTGCATTGGCAAAGCTAGAAGAGTGGCATTCAATATGATAATCAATGTGTGCAAACAACACATCTTAATGTTAAAGTTTGTGTTCATATGCGTTGGCTCATTAAAGATAGAAACACTTTCAGTGCTTGATTCGCAATGGTTTCTATCCAGTTTGCAATTTCTTTTGTATTCGCAAATCTATGTAGTAAAAATATTACTTAAATTTGATAATTAACTGTAAAATGTTCTTATAGATTTTTTTTATGGACCAATTATATCATTAAGATTTGTATAACTTCTGTTCTTTGCTATTGTCTAAATGCATGGAATTTTTAATAAATCTTATTTTAACATTGATAGCCTCTTTTAGAGCACGTGCACACGAATGCTAAATGCGTCTTAGCGCTTTAGCAGCCCAACCAAAACCCTGACCTGCCCCGAAAAAAATAATAAAACAAATAAAAAAATAAATAAAAAAAAACTAAATTTCTACATCAAAGAACCAAGGCCCTCATTACGGCCCTGGTGGTCTGAAGACCGCCAAATCTGCAGTCTTAGCGCTGACGGTGACATCATGAGTTCGGCAGTTTGGCCAAAGCCAAACCGCCGATACTCTCCATGTCCCGCCTCTTTTGCGCGGTATGCCGGGCTGGAGGTTAGCACCTCCAACATGGCGGACTCCGTAATACCGCTAGTGCTATTACGATGCAGGAAACCTCCAGCATTGTTCTGGCAGTCGCACCACCAGAAAAAGCTGGTGGTTTTGCATCCTGGCGACAGAAATTAGCATTTCTGTCACCAGGATACACACACACACACACACACACACACACGTCCACATACCCGCACACATGCACCCCCCCACTCACTCGCGTCATACACCCCCATTCACACGAACATACACAAACACCACACTCACACATTCATCCCCTCCAGAGCTTTCATTCACACCTCCCTTCCCCTCCAGCACATACATACTTTCACACCCCTCCCCCTGCACTGCATGCACTCACCACATGAACGCTCTCACCCGCTCTCCCCGTCCACTGACACACACACACACCCCGCCACTCCCACTTACATACACATGCATTCACCCCCTTCCATCCACTTAATTGCTTACACCCGCACTCATCCCCTCCCCCATCCACACTCACACAGCCCCCCCCCCCCCCAATATGTCAGACGATCCACTTACCTCGTCCGTCAAGGTCAGGTCCAAGCGCATCCACTGCCGGCAGTGCCCCATCAGGACACCGCCACCCTGTTATGGGTCATAATACGGTGTGTGACGTCCTTTTGGCGTGGCAGTGCTGCAGTGGAACTGCCTCTTCACCGTCAGCACAACTGGTGTCGGAATTCCGCACGAGTTTGGGCGGATTTCCGAAATCAGTTGTAATAGGGCAGTCTTAAGACCGCCAGTACTGGGGGTCTTTCGGCATAAATATTAAAGTGGGACTCAATTATGATCCTGGAGGCACCCCACATGGCACTAAAAAGGGTTTGGAAACCAATTCCTCCAGGACCACTGAATGGCTTCTTTGGGACAGAAAAGAGGATAGCAGCTCTAAGGCTGAACCTCTGATGCAAGCACCTACCAAGCACGCAATCAAGATCTCATGATTGCAGTGTCAAAGGCTGCAGATAGGGCCAACAAAATCATTGCAGCCTTTCCCCAGTGTCCAAAATGAACCTCACTTGGTCTACAGCTACCACCAAGGCGGATTCTGTGCTGCGGTTTGGTCTAAAACCAAACTGGGCTGAGTCCAGCACATTATTCTTCTCAATACATTTTGACAGCTATATATTCAGATGTTTTTCTAAAATTTAGCTGGAAATGGTAGCCAAGCTATAGGACAGTAATTTTTCACCTCCTTAGGATCTAATGTAGGCTTTGTTTCTAGCAACTGAAGAATAGAGGCTATTTTCTATTCTAACAGAAAAGCTCAGACTTCCAGGAGAGAGTTAAAAAGCTGCGCTATTGATAATTATTACATATTATTATATATTATTGATAATCTTGTGTAATAAATTGGGAGGGCATGGGACTGAAGAGGCTCACGATTTTGTTTGACCCACTAGTTTGCCACTCTTTCCTCCGAGAATACAGGAAACTTCTCCAAGATATTCAAACTGGAGGCAATATTAGGATAGTCTATAGAAGAATCAGATAAACTGTTCCTGATGTTAAGTTTATAGAAAATCTCTTCTACTTTATTTTTGGAAAAAACTGCAAGCTGATCGTAAAAGAAGCTGAGAGGATGGACCACTACAACTATTTGATCGCGCAGATAATATAGTCATAGTTTTAAACATTTCTCTGGTAGTATTTTTAGATGCCAGGATCTTATCAGCAAAATATTTAGTTTTTCTGAAACAATTAGGTTTTTATATTCTTGAAGTAGCTTATTATATTTAACTTTCTCCTCAGTGGCATACTGCTTTCTCCACACTTTTGCCTGCCGCCGCCATTTACGTTTTAGTTCCTTAAGATGTAATGAATATCAAGGAGCTGATGGTCTGCTCCTGAAATACCATGATTTTTCACAGGGGCATGGATTTGAATAGTAGCTTCTAACCAATATGAAAAGGCCTTGTTTGTAGGATGGTCTTCATTTATGAACTTAAAGGATTTCTCAAGAGCGACAGGCAACTCTGAAATAGAGATTTAGTTCCAAGCTTTAATTATTATTATTTTTTATTTATTTATTCCCTTTTTTTTTTTTTTAAAGATTATATGCGAGTTTGGCTGATCAGAAGGAGAACTGACTGTGATGCTAAAATGAATAACCTTATGGTCCAACCAGGCTATAGGAACCACATCCTTAATTCCTCAGATCCGAATACCTGGAAAAAATACTGTCTAACATATGGCCAGCTGAATGTGTGGTAGCATAAACTTGAGGGGGGAGATTGAAGCTGCTAACAATATCAAGCAGCAACTCGGTTTCATTACTATTGGTGTCCTCAAGATGAAAATCGAGGTCCCTTAGTAACGTAAAATTTGTATACTGCATAAAAACTTCAAGGATACCCCCTAGTTTTCTAGAAAACTTGCTTTAAGCCAAGTGGTCTATATAGCAACAATCCAATAAAAAAGGACTGGTTAAGTAGCCTACATCTACAGAACATAGCTTCGCATCCTATGGATGGAACTGGTTCATAAAGTAATTCCATGCATTCAAGAAAAAACACCGCCAAACCTCTCCCACCTCTTCACCCCCACTTATTGGACCGATCAAGTATCATGATAGAATAACCTGTGGGAAGTTCTTTACACAGATCGGGGTCTGAGCTGTTGTCTGCCCAAGTCTCATTCAAAAAAGCTATATCTACAAAATTATCATATACATACAGAATTCATGTTTGTGTTTGGGCCGGTAACTTGTGTTTAATGTACAATTTATTATAGTAATACCCTTTCCTAAAGAATGAGAGGAGCAGCAAGTCTCAGCAACATCCTTTAATGATGTTATATTTACTGAACAAGTCCAGCGACAGTGATCGCAATGATAATCATCCGGTTCAGCATCAAGTTAACGAGGCAGACTTACCCAAGTTTAACTCTAGCAATTGGGCTGTGGAGCAAGAGATATTTCGACCAGGGGTCTTGGCGCGGATGGGATTACCTTATGCATGCTAGCGGCTCGTTCGCGTTCCTAGGCTCATTAAATAACGATCCTGTGACTATAACTAGACTGCCAACCAAGATAGCATCTCAAAATTGACAGACACTGAACACGACCTAAGTTCCCGTAATGCCAAGTAAGCCAGTTCCTAAAAATGCTTTATCGTGCAACAGTACCTAAACAGTTAAAATCCCTCATTTTTTTTTTTTTTTTTTATTATGTGCAACACGCTTTAGAATTATCCTAGTCTTGTTCCAGATAAGACAAAATTGCAACACACGTCCAAGTTCATACGAGAATTAAAAAGCATTGGCAAAGTCAATAGGTTTGGCATTTGGCCAGAAACAGACAACTTGCTAAGATAGCGCGGCCTTAACGCCCCCCCCCCCCCAAGAAAGTCCAAAAAAGGCACAATGACGTGACCGCAGTTTGCTGGTTGGGTTATACTGTACGTGTACACTTGCATCAGCATGCAGATGTGGGCCTTCAGAAAGATGTGTGTGCTATTTTCGTTACTTAGATCTGTAAATAAGAAGATATGTTTTTAGCGCCAAGTAAACATAAAGGCAGCATTGATCACGGGAGCCAGCAGGGTAGCAGGTGCGGAAGTAGTTGAAAAACAGCACACTATGGAGTGATGGATGGAGTAGGAGGGGGAAGTTTGGCACAGGAGAAGTACACCAGGAAGAGAGTGAGAGCAGCACACGAGAGAAAAAACTCAGAGGCAATGGAGAACTGCCCAAGAAAGAGAGCAACAGAGCTCAGCAGGTGGCGGAGTTTGGCTGGAGGGAGAAGCACACGAGAGACAGCGAGCAGTACACAAAATGCAGCAACACAGGACGTGGTGGCAGGATATTCAGCAGAAGAAAAGTACGAGAAAGAGCTAGAAAAACACATGCACTCTCTGCGTGCTTAACTAATAAAAAAAACATAATTCCCTGAATGTGAGCAATGCTGGAAAGATACACGTCAGTCACTCAAAAGTATGGTAAAGTGGCTATGCTCCAGGGAGGGGACAAACAAGAAGAGGCAACCATTAAATAAGAGGCACGATAATTAGAGTGATAAAAAAGCCAACCACTTGTAAACAATGGGTGGGCTGTAAGGCCAAGTTGAGTTCAAAATAGAGCTTTCACAACCGTACACCTTGAGCTGTCTGGTAAGCAAGCTCAAAAAAAAAAAAAAAAAAAAAAACTGCGAAGCACTCTGAGAGACCACGTCTGAACAATAGGCAGATAAGGGACAGACCAGATGGACTTGCTTGACATTATGTCATCAAAATTCATATTTTAATGTTTCTTGGAAAACACAACACAATATTCATAGCTTAGTCTCCAAACTGAACCCAATATAGGTAAATGTGGAACCAAAAACTTGATTTCTAGTAGCAGTATAAGAAACCACATGAATATCTTTTTTCCTGTGTGTACTGGCTTTAGTAGTTCCTACTCTTTTTGCTCTCCAATTGACTTGTGTACCATGGCCAAGTCCATCAATCGCACTGGAGTTGCCAGCTTCATTGGCTCAGTGCTCATGCCACAATGCAGTATGGGCACAGTATTAAGGATGGTGGGTGAGATAGCAAGTCATCACAACGTCCAACTAGTAGGAATTTGGACTGGCACTTCTCACACCAACATACGCTTTTTGCCTGCTGTTCCAGGTAGAGCTTCAGATGGCAAATACTGTGAAGAAGCTCTCCCCACCTATCATTATCATCCAACCTCATATCTGCTGCAGGTCAGACAGCGCTCCCAGTTCTATTTTTGGAAACCATCATTTCTGGAAATGTACTGCAAAATTCCTCTTGGGAATTTAGACAATGTCTTCAATGTAGACCCTCCTTACAACGGAAACTTCAAGAGGGCTGGTGGCATAAATGAGAGAAGATGATGGGGTGCTCGTTAGGTGGTAGGTTTTCAGCTTTTCCATGCATCACTAGACATCTTATGGCAACAAAAGCAAAGAAACACAAATGATGGACGGAATGCAGAACCATTCAAACATTCACCCCCAGTCACAGATCTAGGTTTAATCCATCAATTCTTTTGCTCACCATGCCACCCCAGTTTGGACCCAGCTATATGCAAATGAGTCTTGACCCTGCTCCCCACAGGAACAGTCCTGCCCCAACTGCAAGGCCAGATCCTCCCTGGACTGGAAACAAGCATCCTGGAACCGGTTTCTGGGCATCACCCTTCATCAGCCAGGCTAGCTTGAATCTGGTGGCAGCCTCCAACGTGAGA
Source organism: Pleurodeles waltl (assembly GCF_031143425.1). Classification (NCBI taxonomy): domain Eukaryota; kingdom Metazoa; phylum Chordata; class Amphibia; order Caudata; family Salamandridae; genus Pleurodeles; species Pleurodeles waltl. The sequence goes on along the minus strand of NC_090451.1, from coordinate 79,998,291 downwards.
GCATATTAAGCGCATTCAGTACATCGCCGTGTGGGACGCGCAATCTAATAAGGTCCAGGTGCTGGGACTTCGAGCCCCAAGGAGCCACGAGGCGGGGGGGAGGAGCCTCCAATGCGAGAGCACTATTAAGTGCATTCAGTACTTTGCCGCGTGGGACGCGCAATCTAACAAGGACCGGGTGCTGGTACTTCGAGTCCCAAGGAGCCACGAGGCGGGGGGGAGGAGCCTTCAATGCGAGAGCGCTATTACGCGCATTCAGTACATCGCCGTGCATGATGCGCCCGGGCCAAGGGCGGGCCCGTCCTTCGCCCATCAGCGACCGGGAGAGGCCGGGCTTGGCCACCCCCGTTTAATCCTGTTTGGTGGGTGAGTGCTCCTGATATTATTCTGCCCTTGGTCTGTCATCTGTCCCAAAGCTAAATTGTTATATGCCTGCCTCTCCAGCATAAGGAAAACTTAGTATTTTGTTAGTATTCAATTGTTTACTTGCTTTATTGTGATTGCTGCCACCTAGCTCCTTTCTGGATAACCCCCCCCCCCCTTTTGATATTTTGTGAGGATGGGCAAGAGGAGGGCCCCTCAAAGGGCGGATCAGGCTGGTAGAGGGAAGGGATGCACTAATACAACCTTGGACTCTTTCCTTGCCAGAGCTGTTGGGGTGGTTACTAAAGAGATTGATTTGGTGGAGAGGAGGCTCTCTCTGTAGAAGAGTGACTGGCGCCAAATCTCCATTGAAAGTGAGGCGCTGCGGTTGCTGGATGTTCAGGCAGGTTCTTCACAGATAGAGCAAGAAGCTGTGTCTGAAAATTTGCACGAGGAGAGGGAGGCACATGGGCTGACTGGGACTTTGAGGAAAAGTAAGAGGTTTATGAGGAGGTCGTCTCCTACTTCCCCTGTGGAGAGTAGCAGTCTCTCCTCCCCCAAGCCCCCCCAAAAAAGGAAAAAGGCACAGAAGAAAGCTAGGAGTAGACTTAAACTGCCTACGTCAATAATGATGAATCCTATAGGCTCAACGGATGATGTTGACTATACACAGCCCCCGGGCTGGGATGAAAACAGCTTACTGGTGAAGTTTAAGGAGATGGTCGAGTCGCGTTTGGACTTGGTCCTGTAGAAGCTGCTGGTGCTTGAGAAAGCAGTTTCTCAGATATGTGGACAAGAGAGGCCTAGTCCAGTGATAGCTGAGGGTGGCCTGGACTTTAGGTATCAAATTCAACCACCCTAGAGGGCGCCTTCCTGTGAGGGCTACCCCAGGATATGGGATGGAGTCATATGACAAGCTGCAAAATCTGTTAACTTTGGGGCTCATGCTATTTCTGTGGAGGAGGCCTCTCCTTTGGTTGCCCCTGCCGACTTGTCAAGAAGAGCAGGAGGGAAAAATAGGTCACAAGGTGGAAAGCTATCTGGGAGTGGGCCTATGTAAGTACAAGACTTGTATCTGGAAAAAAAATCCTCCGCTTGTTTGGAGCTCCCACCAGGATGTGTCCCCTATATGGTGGTACTGATAGATATCTCGGCTCTTGCTCCGGTTATCAGTGAATCTACGGATCAACTAAAAAAACAAAACTGATCAATGGTTGAGTAAAAATTGTAACTTTGTAAGGATCTGAGTGATATTCTCTTTGTTAGAAGAATTGATTGGGTTGAACCGCGAGCGAAAGTGGGAGACGGTGATTGTATTATAAATTGCAGGTATCCTGGTCTGGCCCAGCGATTGCTTTCCACACAAAATTTGGCTTCCCAGAGAACGGGCAAAATTGGCATGGTCCATCTGAGTTTTTTTATGCTCATATGCGACAGCCTGATGAATTTGGTGAGATTTTGTCTGGGAACCTTAGGAATTTACATTAAGGTCAAGACGTTGCAAAGAGAATCATTATGAGGAATGAAGTGACCAGTACCCGGGATTTGGAGGGGGTGGATTGATGTTCTGTAGAGAAATACAGCGAGTGCTTAGCAGATCCCTCAATTGTTACTATGATTATGGAGGGCCAGGGTGGAAAGTCTACAGTTTGTGGTCTTATTTCTTGGAATGTAGCTGGGTAGAACGCTAAGCTGTTATACTGAGCCAAGTACCTGGTCCATTCGTGGTCTGACTATTTTGTTGCAAGAAACCTGGTCGGATGGGCAAGCTGCCTGGCATGGTTACCATAGGTTTGCAGTCCCGGCTATTCAGCCCAAATGGGGCCGTCCCAAAAGGGGTTTAGTTACTTTGATTTGATTCTCTAAAACTGCAAGAAAATTTCAAATCAATTGTAACCATCAGGGTATACTGATTGTGTGGGTGGTTCTTCCTAACAAATGTAATGTTCTATTGTTAAATTTCTACAATGCCGTCCGGGACTCTGGGTTTCAAATTAGTGTCCTCTTTTCGGCTCTCCAGACACTAAGGGGCAGAATGGAGGAGGTTGGTGAGGAATTCTGTGCTGTTGTGGCAGGAGATTTTAATGCAAAGATAGGGCAGAATAGCACAGTGGTGAACCCTTTTGAGGTAGATCAGCAGGTATATACAGCTGATGGATCACAGGACCCCAGGGGCAGAAGTTTGATTAAGGGCTTACATAGTCTGGGCCTTATGAACTTCTGCGATATTGAAGCTGTGGGTACTTATCAGGTTCCAACTTTTGTAGGTAGGGGTTTAGGCACAACAATTGATTATATCTTTGTTTCTTCTTCTTGAAAGAATTTGGTTAAGCATGGGGAGGTGGGTGAGAAGTATTTCAGTGATCATAACCCCCTCACAGTCCATTTTTGCTTCTCAGAGATTGTATATAACTCAGGAAGGGGAGGGCCAGTTTCGGTAAAGACAAAGGATCAGGGTAGGAGACTTGGCTGGAGGCAGGTAAATATCCATCAAGTAGCAGAAAGGGTGGTAGCTGATAACCTAAATCTGTTCACAGGTACGCTTCTGGCAGAAACCCCCAGTCCAGTGGAAGTTATGGATGCTATGCTTAGAGTGAACAAAGCCCTAAAAAATTGCCTAACTGTAGTCCTCTAGTAAGTGTAAGGGGGGTTGGTTTAGTAAGCCTTGTTACGAGGCAAAGACATTTCTGGGGAAGGCCCTAAAAGAGCACCCTAGAGATAAGGCCCACATTAGAGTAGCGAGGGCTCAGTTTAAATCTGTTTTAAGGGCAAGGAAGTTAAAGCTAAAGGAGCTAGCGTGGCAGAGACTGGAATGTGCAGTAGAGACTAAAAACCCTAGCCTGTTTTGGAAGGTTGTTAACGGGGGTCCCATTGAATCAGAAACATCTGAGGGCCTGGGCTGCAAGATTGCCTCAGAGGTTTGGGTTAGCCATTTTTGTAGTGTTTTTCAGGGGAGTTCTCTAGGGAAGAAAGGGGAAGAGAATAAATGTAGGTCATCCTAATTTAGCTATTAGGTTCATTCTCTGGGTTAGGAGGCGCTGCTTGACAGTGCTAGTAATAAAGCCCCAGGCCCAGATTCTATCCCAATGGATCTTCACAAATCTTGCCCTCAGCTTTGGGAGCCAATCTTGTTGAATGTCCTTAATGCCGCAGTGAGTGTGTGTTTCCCAGATACATGGAGAGCGGCGTGTATTATTCCAGTCTATAAAAAGGGAGATCAGAACGACCCCAAGTCGTATCGTCCAATTTCTCTTCTTGATTCTTTGGCCAAAATTTTGGGCCTGATTATTTTGAGGCATATTGAGGCTGTGATGGCTGAAAATGCAATTCTGAGCCGGGTACAATATGTCTTTAGGGAAGGGCTTGGTACCCAGAAACAGTGCCTAAACTGGTTGATGGTGATTGGGAAATATACTCAAGCCAGGAAAGGCACCTTATATCTAGCATTTATGGATCTTAGCTCTGCTTTTGATAAGGTAAATCTGTCTAAGCTGTGGGAGAAGCTTACCTGGCTGGGAATGGACCCCTCAATTGTGGAGCTGCTTCGGTACCTCCATCTAGGAACATATGCCAATGTGAGGGTTGGGGTAAACTGAGAATGTTCGGATGCTTTTGAGTTTGGTAGGGGTGTGCACCACAGTTGTGTCCTGGCTCCTACCCTTTTTCTTTTATATACAATTGGGCTGTTCGATTTTTTGGTAGAACACTGTAAGGATGCCCCTAAAATTAATAGTAAGAACGTCCCGGTTTTGATTTATGCGGATGATGCAGTACTTATGGCCTGCACTATGAATGGCCTTCGAGAGGCCGTCAGAGCTTATGAAACCTTTATGACAGCCCTGGATCTAGAGATAAATTGTAATAAATCACATTTTATGGTGTATGGGAAACAACTCAGTAGGATGGGGGGGGGCTGAAGGTCAATGAGCAAGCGATAAGTAAGGTTCAGGAATTCCCCTATTTAAGGATAAATTTCGATGACAAGAGTTCCTGGAAAACTTGTATTGCCAGGAGAGGGGCGCTTTTTAACCCAACAGTAGGTGCCACATATGAGTTTGCTGCCAGGGTGGGTAACAGACCTGTTAAGGCCCTGCTTGAAATTTATAAACGAAAGTGTCTCCCAGTTTTGCTGTTTGGGGCATCTCTTTGGGGGCACACAGAAAATAGGGCCCCTGCTATAGAGGAAAATCGCTTCTGTTCGAGGTTGTTAGGAGTTGGTCAAAACGTTTCCAGCTTTTGTTTTCATGCTGAATGAGCCTAGATTTTATGGAAGATACAATTAAGATTGCTCCCCTTATGTTATGGATCTCTATCTGGACGAATGAGTTGGTTGCTTTTAATAGAGAGATTTTGTGGGATTGTATGGCAAGTGAATGTGTGAAAGATATTCCCTGGCTGATGTATATTAGGAAAGTATCTTCTGCATTGGGGCGGCCGGGTATGTATGAGGCGCCAGAGTCTCACCAAATCTGATAAACCCTGGGGTAGGGTGAATTTCTCCCCAAAAAAGTGGGAGCTAAGAGGGAGGCGGTGGAATTAAGGAAGAAATCAGTTAGGGATTTTATATTGCTAAAGATGGGAGTGGGTCCTGAGGCTTATCTCCAGGAGATAAGAAATGTGAGGGAAAAGACTTATCTTTTGATTTTGTTTTGGGGTTATAAGAAGCACTGTGTTTCCCGTTAGGTCAGTTCGATGAAAAAACTATAAAACCATGCCCCTGTGATGGAGTGTTGTTACAGACTTTAATTCATTTAACTCTGTTTTGTGGTTTTTATGCCCCCTTTAGGCGTCAGTATTTATTTCCCATACTGAAGGATAGGGCTTTTGTGCAATACTGCCCAGCCTTCCTGTGGCTGCGTATGGCCTCGGAAGCATTGGTGTGGCAGGGGGGTCTTTTCTAAAGGGAGCTATAACTTGGTGGAATCATATTGAGGTTTTTTCAACTTGAGTCTTAATTTGTATTTTTGTTTTAATATTTTATCTTTTTAGCATAATTTTGAATTGTAATTTTTATATGTGGTTAATAGAACCTTTAAACTGGTCTAGTGAACTGCTTTCAATAATATGTTTTCAGTATTTAATGGATAGGGTAGGTGTAGGAATGTTTATTTTGGATAATGATTTTTGAGAGCTTATTGTATTTTGTTGTCTGTTTTATTTGTATGGTTGATAATTTTCATACCGAATAAAGATAATATTGAATGAAAGTAGCCTGGAAACATCAGGCAGGAAAAGCTCCATAGGGTCCCAGGGCAATATACACCCCAATCTATCCTTGACAATTTAAGGAACAGTAACACCTGCCAAAAGCAGGACTACCCACCAGGTGCCACCAGTAGATGGAACAGATGTTGAACTGAAAAAATCTCACAGCAGTGCCAAAGCATGGCTCATCCATGAAATAAGTAAAGACAAATAACCCCCTACAAGCCAGTACAGGAGTTATCAACTAGACCAAAAAGGTAGAGAGGAACCAAGCTAATTCGCTGTTCCACCCCTACTGTCACAGAAACGCCTTAAAGCAGAGTCCACCTGTGCACTAAATAAGTGGGCACCATCAAACGTCATGTCAATCAATGTGGTCTAAACTGCCTCCGAAAATCTGAAGTTACATCACTAGGCATGGCGACGTAGTGAGACTGAGGAAGTCATAGCTCAACCCATAGTCAGTAGTATCCATACCACAGCGAATGATTAGTTTAGCTGATTGCTGCTGGACATCTTGATTCATAGGGGTAAGAATGCTCCTGATATCATCCGAAAACATATGCAAGATGTTTGCCAATAAGTCCCATAATGAATGAGAGAAACGTCCAAGAACACAAGATGTATTTACAGAGCGTAAAGCAGAACTTGTGGAAGAAAAAAATATGCCTGCCAGAGACATCTATCTCTATAAAATGGGACATGTGGCCTCAATATCATGGGAGCCCCAAGCCGTATGTACCACTAAACTTTGATGAGTAGGATTTCTGTAGAGACGAGCCGGATCGGTAGGGGCCGGTCGGTGCCTGTGAGATATGGCCCAATCAATAGGGGGCCCTGTATCAGGCTTAGCCCAAGCTCCCAACAAATCATCATTTAGGGGTTCACTGTAAGGAAGCACTGGTTTAACCCCCTGTATTGCCTTGATGGAGGACATCAATTAAAGGATCCAAAGTTAATTCTAGTGAAGGAAGTGTTGCATCCAAAACTACAGAAAACCTTCTCACCATGTCAGCAAGAGAGGAACTCTTCCATAGCAAGTCCAGGGGGTGGAAGTAGGCCTGAGGCTGGGGATGAATTCAAGCCACTAGCACAGCTAGGTCAGCCAGCTGTCCTCTTTAGGAAGCTCAAATACCCAAATCCTCTACTGCTGTTTCCATCATGTCCCTCAGTAGGGCAAACATGAGGGGACTTTCCAGAATGTGGAGGAAGATCGGGGATAACCAGCATGACTGGCTCCATACCCGGCACAGAGAAGGTGATTCCTCCACGTCGATTTTGACTTCAGACGAAGAGACTGATTCGACCTCGATCGGCGGCACCAGCAGAGTCACCGGAGTCAGCTGATCGAATACGGGTGCCAAAAGGTAGAAATCCAAGGGCTGTGCATCAGCACCATAACGGTTTCGTCAACTGAAGCTGAAGGCCTGATACTGAGGGCGAACCCCTTCCGGCGTGGACACAGTCAAGGCACTTTGCACCTCCCTGGGACCCACAGTTGCTACAGAGGGAGGTGATTTACCAAAGACAGCGTGAAGGAAAACTTAATACTCACACACCTGGTCTAGAGTTGCCCCTGGCGTCTGGAAAAAGGAAGACACTGAGTAAGCTCTGACCTGGACTCCTCAACTAAGGAATGGTGGGAGGCCATACAAAGTCGGCATGAACAGGCCCGCGAACGGACTTTAGTATGAGAAGGAGACCTTGGTCGATTGGAAGTTCTGGACTGGCTCGGACATCTGTACCGCCAGAAGCTTCATACGATGCTCCTGCAGAGATTTCAGCCGAAGTTGATGTCAGGAGTAGCACTCTTCGGCACCATGATGCTCACCCAGGCACCACATACAAAACAAGTGGGGATCCGTAGCCGACATTTGTTGTCCACAGGACCTACAGGGTTTGAACCCCGAAGACATGGACAGGAAAAAAAAGCACACTGTTCCGATGACGAAACGCTTGAAGTAGGCCGAAAACAGCCTAACCGTTAACTGCTCTGCGTTGCAAAAGCGAAAAAGAAGGAATTGGCCTGTCGGTGAGGAGGTTATATAGACTCCACTGGATGACATCAATAGAGTCACGCAGCGCCCTCTTCTAACACACAGATGTGCTATGGGGATGAAAAAAAGTTTCTGGATCCAGGCTCGCGCATGGGGAAGATTCTAAAGTAAGTAATCTGTGGCTAGATGTCTATCAGATAAGTAACATTTTGCTCACAGGGAGCAGATTGTAGTAGAACTATTACAAATTAGGGAAGGAGGCCTGTGAGTTACTACTGTGAGTGGTGTTAAAGGCCTAGAGTTGAGGAACCATTTATATTGTTTTTCTGACTCACTGAGTGCGTTTGAGTGATTTGGATTAGAAGAGAGGCCTTCGCGCAGCCTGATAGCTTTCCACCCTGGAATGTTGGGGGCTACAGGAAGTTGCAAACCCAAAACATTTTAAAAGAAATGCAAGAAAAGTATACTATTATGTACCTACAGAGAACATGGCTGTGCAAAGCACCTGAACCACTAGATGGGTTCCTAATGCTTTTTTAATGTTGCAAGGCGCATGGGCCCAGGCTGGCCCTCAGGTGATCTGCTTACTTTTGTTTCGACAAAGACAGCCAACAAAGTGACCATATCAGAGGTTAAAAGTCATTGGATACTTCCAGGATGGCTAGAGCTTTATAACAGCCCTCTGAGAAAGCATGTATCATAGTGAATAATATATATGCACACACATACCAAACAAAAGAGAAACTTGCTACCATCCAAACGAGTCATCAATAATGTCATCCACTCATTTCACAAACAAACTTTTTTTTTTTTTTTAACCCCTCACCCACCAACCTAGCTGGTAGCATGCTTCATCATTGGGTTCCCACCTCAGATGCCAAATGCATCTATGGTATACTCGGACACCTGATTACAGTGGAGCTGGTATTCATTTGTGATGTGATGAAACTGTGAGTGAGTTAAAACTACCTCCAGGGTATTCTTCCCTTCGTAAATCTTAAATAATGTACCCATTGGGTAGGATTAAAACAAGTGCTTGTGGATGTGCAGTGAGAAACCACAGATCTCTCACTTTCCTAATGTATAGGTCAACATGTTTTAGACAAATGTGCGCCACACAAATCAGAGGCTTTCTTCAGGACCAAAAACCACTAGGGTTCCTCGAAGCATACACACTAAGGAATGAATATGTGGAGTGCAGTTACACATGACCTACGATTTTCTCCACACTTCTTGCTGAATGTTTTTTAAAAATGTATTTTTAATCGCACCAGATTTGGCAGACATGGATCCGGCGAGGGGGCGCTACCTGTAGTCACACTTTCGCCATGGAATGCTGAAGATTATGCATCGCATTTATAACTGTTAGTAAAAGATCTAGAGGCAATACGTAAAGATTCCACCCAGTTGATAATCGTTGTAGGGGACTTTACTCACAAACCAGACCCCTCCAGAAACCAAATGTACAAAGAAAGGCCTGATGTCAAATTCCCACGTACCTTTGGCTATTTACCCGAATGCTTGTTACTCAGCGCATGATGTTGCCCTAGCACAGTTCTTAAGGTCGGTGGGGTTGTTTTGTGTGAAAGGGCGGTTAGACACCGATCACACAGCTGGTCAGACTTTTCGTGTAAATAGCCAGGGCTGCCCAATTGATTATGTTTTCATTAAAATATGGCACTTTTCCTCGGTCGAAGGGTTTGAAGTGCTGAACAATGAGGAAAGGGATCATTGGCCACTGCAATTGGTGCTTAACATAGGGCAGTGGGAGGAAAGAGATAAGCTATTCCGTTGCAAGTTGAGTACCCGAGGAGTATAACACGAATTTCAGATGAAGATCTAAAAAGCCTTAATGAGTTTATGCCTCACCAGAAGCTGCCAAAGGTATTAGAGATCTTGGAGCGTCAAGATGATTTCTTGATATAGTAGGATTATGTGGAAGGACAGGTAGTAAACTGTTTGAAAGTAGTAAACTGCTTGAGAGTAAGACTTAGCCAGAGAGCTCCGAAGGAGGAAAGATCTTGACATGCACAGTGAGAGGAATGAGTGGTTTAATGAGGATTGTAGGTTAAAATTGAAAATATGAAAATGGGAGAGAGGGCTTAAGAAAAAATATGATTGTTCTAGAATCTAGATGGTCTCCTCCGCTCCGCAAAAATCAAATATAAAAAAATATGTTGAGCAGGAGAAAACTGGACTGGTTGAATAAAAATCTGCAAACCAGGATTCATGTAATGGAGACAAACATTAGGACATTTTGGCAATTAGTGCACGAAAGGAGCGGGACAGGTAAAATGAGATGCCTAGTTGGGGAAGATGACTGGACTACTCACTTGAGGAAAATATATATACGGAAGTGATGATGGTGGGTTTGAAGACAAGTTTCAAGGTAGGCAAAGTGGTTGGGTGGCATTTCTTACTTAGCAGGCTAAAAGAATATGCACAGACCCTGATGCTTACTAGAGCCGCAGGCCCAGAAAATCTCCAGCAGTAATAAATGCGTGTCCATCAATCTGTTTATTATGTCACGTTCCAAAAGATCTTGGCCATGGGGCGCTGCGCCAAAAGTTGGAAAGGTGAAATCAGGCCAAACTATAAAAAGGATGACGCCACAGTTCCTAATAATTATTGGTCGATTAGTCTATTAGACACCGGGGAGAAAGTCTTCTCCAAAGTGTTGCTAAGTTTGTTAAAAACCTGGGTGGAAGAAAATAACGTTCTCCCCACTGAACAGGGTGTGTTTAAAGGAGGACACAACCATGGAACATTGCTTTAGCCTCTTGGCAATGGCAAAGAAATCAATATATTTAGGAGGTAAACGGATGTTTTCCTTTGTGGACATCCATGCTGCTTTTGACTTGGTAAATCAAAATCTATTATGGAGATCGTTGAGGAAACTCTGAATCCACAAGGATCTTCTCCTACTCCTCCAAGAGTTGCATAGTGATAGTTGGCCCCAGGTGATATTAGACACGGTGGGCACCCTCTCAAAGAAAACTCAGATTAAGAATGGTTTGCATCAGGGCTGTATTTTGACTCCCCTATTATGTTCCCTATTTTTGTCTGATCTGCGAAATACGCTGATGAGGCTAATGGTCTGTGCCCCAAAATGAAGGGCACTCATGTTGCGTGTCTATTGTAGGCAGATGCTCTAGTGATAAGACATGACAAATAAGGGCGACAAAAGAAATTGGAGGTCTTTCAGGATTACTGTACAAGGAAAGGGCTCACTGTTAACTTAGATAATATTAAGATAATGGTGTTGGGAAAAGGGAAGAGAGTACAATTGTTTTTTAAGTGGGTATAAAGTGGACGTGGTGGCAAAATATAAATATTTGGGTATGTGGTTTTATACAAAGTTAATTGGAGAGAGCACATTGAATCATTAAACATGACTGCTTTGATGTCAGAATGGGGTTTAAAACAATTCAGGTGGCAGTATGGTGGGCCCTCCTTCAGTCCCATACTGTCTGCTTATGTAATGCCATTGTCCACCCACAATTTCAGTATGCAATGGAAGTTTTAGCCCGTGGGGGTAAACTGGATTGTAACTACGGTGAATGTAAATGTATGAAAACAATTCTTACATTCCCACCCTCAGCCATGGTTCATGCCTTAAGGGTAGAGTGCCAGATAACTGCCTGGAGCTATCTGGGGTTTGTAGCCACTACACTGAGGTTTTGGTAGAGGTTAAGCCAAGAAAATACAACCCTCCCCCCCCCCCCAAAAAAAAAAGCAAACCTCTGCAAGGATGAGGTCGAAAAAAGCATGTTAAAAGGGGCTAATCAAATAAATCAAGCACTGAACGGAATCTGTAATAAGTTGGGAGTAAAATCAGACCAGTCGAAGCAGGTGCTGCAGATCTCAAAATTAGAGCATTGGTCACTTGCTTATAATCATGCTTGAGAGGAGGATCTGTGGTACTGAGGGGTAAATCTTCACCTCAGTTTCCGTTGAAATGTTGGATTGAGGATGAGAAATATTCATATACTGAGGCATTAGCCATACCAAGGCTAAGGGATACTGTATTGAAATTTAGGGCAGGGCTAAATCCTTACGTTGACAGGACAACTAAACTACCTATAATAGATGGGCAGGGTATGTGCTCCTGTGGGACGAAGACAAAATGTGATGGAGCACATATTTTGCTAGATTGTTTAAGGTTTTTAAATGCACGGCAAATATTTTTCTTAAACCTTTAAGTATGGAACCACAAGCCGCAATCAGGCCCTTAATTTATTGGTGAATATGAGATTTCTGGATGTCACATGCACAATTAGGAGATTCGTAATTATGGACAAGTGGTTTCTAAAAGGGTTGGCAGATAAGGCGGAGGGGGTGGGTGGGTAACTTTGGGACTCTCCAACTCCTTTTCATTGTATGTACTACCAGTGGGACGTGTTTTTAAATTGTAACTATGTATTTTAGGATGTATTTATAGTGGTTTTATAGACCAAGGTCTAAATGAACAATGTTTCGACAGACTGAGTCTGGCCAGTAGACCATGAACCAGCAATTACAATATTTCTGTGCGCGCACATCACATGTCCATGTGAAAAGCACACTACTTTAATTCCTTTTCCAAAACATTACCATGTCAATGCCGAAAAGCCATGGTTAATGATGCCAATTCTTCCCCCGTTAGTAGATGGTGTAAGGTACACAACATTTGTTTTCCTAAAAGCAGATTTTGCTGCCTGTACATTTCTGCGAGTAACCTTATGCCTGACCCTCAGAAGGTATGCTAAACGAAGTGCTGTACCATATACAACATACTAAGAACACCGAATGACCTCATGTTGCAACATGAGGAGGTTTGAAGTGAAAATGACAGCCATGTTGCACTTACTTCAAACATTTGTTTGAAGGCAGTGGATCGGTGGGAATGCCTTGGTCCTATTCATGGGATTCCGAGACAACTACAAAAGGGGCTGGTGGAGAAGCTTACATAGGTGAAGTGTAGGTTGCCTTCCTGCTCCGGTAATGATGCTGCCGCATTATTGGCTGTGAGGGCACTAGAGGCCTCTTACGATGTTAGAAAAATGTGAAGCTGAAGGAACATAATTAGCGATTACACAGGGAAGGAGACAAACCAAGCATGTTGCTGGCTTAAATTATTGCATAGGAATTTCACATTTTCCCCCATACTGGCATTACGTAATTCAAATGCTACTTTGACCAAGATACAGGTGGCTATAAATAGGACAATGTCATTTAATCTGCAATCAATCTTTAGTAGCACGAACCCAGTGTCTGCCAAATACTTGCGATGGTATCTCAGTACCACTGTTTTCCCATGTTTAAGTGAATCCTTTTTGGAGGAAATGGAGGGCAACATTACTATACAATAACTGAGGGAAGTCCTACAAACCATGCCAAATGGCAAGGCACCTGGAGGAGTTGGAGTCCCAGCTGAACCGTGTAGGAAAGTATCCTCTTTTTAGCATGGTTACCTATAATTTTTGCCTGTGTTCACTGTGACCCTGCTAGCCAGGACCCCAGTGACTGTGCCCTCTCGCTCTAGATTTGGTTGTCCCTAACTTTTTACACCCCACGATTGGCATACTGGTGCCCCCATACAAGTCCCTAGTGTATTGTACCTAGGCACTAGGGGTTCCCCATGGGCAACAGCATTTATTATGCCAACCATGAGAGCCCATGCAAAATGGGTCTGCAGGCCTGCCACAGCAGCCTGCGTGAAAAGGTGCATGCACCCTTTTACTGCAGGTCACTGCACAAGGTCACTGTAAGTCACCCGTATGGCAGGCCCTCCTAGCCCAGAGGTGCCGGCATGAACTCCAGCCCCATTTTCCTGGACTTCGTGAGTTCGGGGAAGCCATTTTAGCCGTGTACTGGACATAGGTCACTACCTATGTCTAGCTATGTAATGGTAACTCCAAACCTAGGAATGTTTGGTATCAAACATGTCAGAATCATACCCCAATACTGTTGCCAGTATTGGTTGTATGATTCCATGCACTATGGGGGCTCCTTAGAGGACCCCCAATTTTTCTCCTACCAGTTTGCAGGGTTTTCCCAGGAAGCCTGCTCTTCTGCCATCCTACAGACTGGTTTGTGCCATCGTGCTGCTTGAGCATTTCAATCCCAGGAAGGCAGAACAAAGGATTTCCTTTGGGAGAGGGAGACAACACCCTCTCCCTTTGGAAATAGGTGTTACACGGCTTGGGAGGGATAGCCTCCCCAAGCCACTGGAAAGTTTTTTAAAGGCACATTTGGTGCCCTCCTTGCATAAACTAGTCTGCGCCGGTACAAAGACCTCCAGTCCCTGCTCTGGTACGAAACTGGACAATGGAAAGGGGAGTTACCACTCCCCTGTCCATCACCACCCTAGGGGTGGTGCCCAAAAATCCTTCAGTTGGCCACTTGATTCTGTCATCTTGAATCCAAGGTGGGCAGAGGCCTCTGGGAACATCTGAGTGGCCAGATCAGGCAGGTGACGTCACAATCCTCATGATACATGGTCACCCTGCTAGGCGACCAATCCCCTTTTTAGGGATATACAGGGTCTCCCTCTTGGGTGGGTTCTTAGATTCAAAATGCAAGATTCCAGCAAGACTCCTCGGCATCGTTTACTTTGCCTTCTGGCCACTGGAACTGGACTTCACAGGAACCTACAATCTGCAGCTCCAGTGACAACTTCATTCTGCAACTTTGTTTCTCAGGCTCCTTCCAGCAACTGCAACATTTCCCCAGCTGTGCATCCTTTGAGGGCGGAAAGCATTCAGTCTGCACAAGAAGGAATCTCTCTTGGAGTGAAGTAGTCACTTCCCTACATCCGCAGACACCAAGCAACGAAGACCGGCTGCGTGGATCCTCTCTCCTGCAACTCTGTGTGGATCCTGCAACACAGGTGGTTGTCTTGAGTGGTCCCCTTGGTCTCCTCTACCAGCTGTCCAACTTTGGAGGTGGAGAGTCTTTGCCTCTCCTTGGAGGATGGTACCCCTGTGCACCGCGACTCTTGCAGCTACCAAGGCTTGTTGGCTCTTCTTCCAAGGGTTCTTTAGGCTCTGTGTAGCCCAGGCGTTCAGCATTCTTCTCTGCAATGCGTATAGTATCTTGCCTGCTGCTCCAGCGACGTGGAACTCCTTTCCAGGTGTAGGTGTGCTGAGTGGGCCTCACTGAGACTCCTGTGCCTCCAGCCTGTGAGTTGCCTGTGGGGGCTCCATCCTCAACTTCTGGCTCTCCTCACTGCTGAGGGTTGCCTAGGACCCCTCTCCTTGGGTTGAGTCCCCTCGGACCTTCCTGGTCTCCAGCAGCTCTGCAGCTTCTCTTCTGCAACTTTTGCCTTTGCCAAGGTGTGTTGGTGGTTGTTTCACACCACTGGCGGACTGCAATCCTTTCAACATGGGACATTGACTGCATCACTTCTGGAACTCTTCCTCTGCTCCTGTGCTGCACAGCAGACTCCTGGTCTTCAACGTCGACCAGGTCCTGTATTTCCAAAAGGGTGGGAAGTGGCTCCTGCCCCAACCGGGCACTCCAACTGAAAGTGGACTTAGTCCCCTTCATTTGCAGGTCCTCTTCTGTCTGGATCCATCTTCTTTCATGTGTGCAAGTGCTGTATACGTGGTATTGCATGAGCTTTGCATTTCTCCTAGATAAGCCTTGGCTGCTCATCCACAGCTACCTCTAGAGAGCCTGGCTTCCTAGACACTGACTACACCTCACTAATGGGGGAAACCTCGACCTGGAATAGGGTGATAACACCATAGCTGCTCACCACAAACCAGGCCAGCTTCCTACAAACTGTGTCAGATTTTTGCTTCGTAATTAACAGAAAAACTACTGGAGATTTTTTTTAGTATGATGCTAAAACACAGTGTTTACTCAATGAATTCATCATCCTATTGCCAACTGACCACAATCAGTTCTGACACTAAAGTGTTATGTGGGTATTGGCAACCAGATTGTCATGTTGTTAGAGGCCTGGGACATGAAGCCAAGGGTGGTTTCTTAACTGGCCGCAGTAAGACAATGAAAATAAAAAGCCTACCTATGTTATGCTCTGTGTCTAGGATAGGGAAGAGGAAATGGTACTAGAGTCAGTTGACCTTAGGAAGGCCTTCGACACGCTAAATTGAGATTACCTAAAGGAGGTTCCCACACATGGGTTTTTGGTCAAGTCTTTTGCAGTTGGGTAAGTTTATTGTATGAGAGGCACACCACATTAGGATCCACAGTTGCAGAAATGTGTCAGTCAACTGAAGTTCGGAGCAGGACTCGTCATGGGTATTCCTCTTTCCCCATGCTGTTTGCACTGGCTCTTGAGACTCTAGCAGTCTGGATTACAGCAGAGCTTGGGGAATAGGGAATTAAAGTCCGGCACATCACATACATGTAGCCTCCCCAGATGCATTGTGTTTTTTGTGGCTTCCTAGGGACTCTGCATATAGGCTAACAGCATGCTTGCCCAGCTTTAGGGAGGTCTCGGGCTTGAACGTGAATAAGTCAAAGATTAATGTATTCCTGTTGGGGGCTTGGCATCTTGGCCATGGTATAATTCCCTCAATTGAGACTTCAATGGGATACAGACGAGTTTTGGTACTTGGGTATCATGGCGGAACACACACCAAAGAAGCAATATGGCTACAATAAGGACGGCTGACAAGGCCTTGAGTTGCTTTTCGGAGAGTAGTACGCTACTCTGGAACCCAAAGGATAATGTGGTGGATTAGTACAGGGAAATATATTTTGTTAATGTGAGCGGTGGGCATGTGTGACTTAGTTTGATGCAATAGGATACAGGAGGGAAAGAGGAAGGAAAGAGGAGGGAAGGGTACAGAAAGGGTTATTATAGTAATAAAATGAGGTTTGGGATGAGTCAGAGGAGATACAAGGAGGGAAGAGTCTAGGAAGTGTTATTTTGTAGATCATAGAAGTAAAATGAGGGTTGGAGTGAATCGAAGAGGGAAGAGTCAAGGAGGGGTCTTAGGGAGATCATAGTAGTAAAATGAGGTTTGGTATGAGTCAGAGTGGAGGTAGATGATATACTGATAGGGTATAGGATGAGGCAGTAGTGCATTGCTCTTCTAAACTTGCTCCATGCTCTCCCACAGGCTACATTCAGACTTTTAAACAGCCTACTAATCTTCCTGGTGTGGGAATAGTAGGGGGACACTAGCAGTGCTGAAACAGGAACCAGAAGAGGGATTTCAAGACCTACAAATATACTGCTATGCGGCACATGTGCAGCATTCTGCCATATGGGTTACTGAGGAAGGTAACTTGGAGAAGCACTTGCTGAATGGCATGTGTGGAGAAGTTTCCCACTCAGAATTACTTAAGAGAGGTAGCCACAACCCTGAGGACTTCCATATGTTGTAAGACAGACTGGTACTGTATGGGAACAGATTACTAAACAAATTTTTTAAAAGGCCACCCTTTGCAAGGGAGTTGGATATATTGCCACTGCAGTTATTTCAACGTATAGATGGGATTATGACAACTCAGTGGCGGGAAGGGGACTGTTGTACCTTGTGGGATCTGTAATCTAGAGGTCTTTCTCACTTTCATGGGAAGCAAAGGATGCATTTGGTGTGGGACTTGGTCATTTTTTTGCAGTACGCAAAGCTGGCTGTGACGCAAGGGAGATCTGGACTGGGTTCTAAGTTGTTCCTGCTGCTACAAAGACCCTTAAGGAGGTTTTGCAGATGGGCTCGAGCAGACATACGATGACGTGCATGTTTAGAGCTATTCGATTGAAAACACCTAGATTGGTGACTAAGACTGCAGTGGCATGGGATATGGATATTGGGGAACAGCTGACAGATCATGACGGGGAGATTGCTTGTGCTCAGGTGCACAATGTTTTCAGAAATGCAAGGTTGATGCAACTTAACTTTCAGAAATGTACTTACTGGACACCGCTCGTAACATATCCCCGAGATATTGACCTTATGCCTTAGATGTAATACAGACTCATTTCTCCACTTGGCAAGGTTGTTCCCCTAATAATTACCCTTTGGAAATAGGTATTTGCAAAACAGTTGGCGGTCACTAAAATACTGCTGGCTCTGGTTCCACAACAGGGGCAGTTAGGAGTGATTCCTAGGGCAAAGAAGAGAAAATGCAACATAACGTCCTGTGTCTGCCACTAGTGCTGGCCTGGAGGTGTAAAGCAAAAGGATGGATCTGTACCATGGGTCCAGTATAGCACTGTGTGAGAGATGTATTGGAGTTGGTGGAGGAAAAACAGTAAACTAACCAGGAGGGATGATAGAGAGGGGAGCAGATATGGGCAAGCTCTTGGATGACTTTGCAGCACTGTTGAACCAGAGGTTGGGACTCCCACAGAGGAATAAAACATTGGAAAGAACCCAGGTAATGTACAGTAAAAGATACACCCAAAACATGCACTGGATACTAACCACATCCCTCTGGAGGAGAAAGGGTCATCATTCGGAGAGGTATTCTGTTATTGAAAGGGCGGGACATGTAATGTGTATGTTGTGATACACACAACAAAACTATATTGTAAAGCATGTGTATGTTGGGACTAAGTCTGTAACAACAAAAACGAGGAACTGTGACATGTTGTGATTGAGATCTGTGGCCGTGCTTTGAAAATCAAAAACTTTTTTTTTTTTTTAGTAAACTATTTTGAGGTCTCTACAATTAATTTACAACGTGCCTATCAGTTGCAGAGCTAATATCAATCACAGTGCATAGTGACTTGAGTGGGCAATAAAAAAAATTCAGGATGTGAATTAAGTAACATCTTCCCTTCTTTAAAATGTCCTTGTGGAGCAAAACTGGGTTCCAAAAGCCACCTAAATTCCCTTCACAAACAAACAGGGAAACAGGATAGATTCGTGCTTTGGCCAGCCACTGTGGTTCTTCTCCCTGGCATAACAACCCCCTGGGCAGTGCTTAATTTGTAAATAAAAACGCGCCAGTGCTCAAAGCCCTCCTCTTAAACACGCGGCTGCTGCAATTAAATGTGGGAACATAGAATACTGAGGCAGTGTAATCCTGAAGCCATCTAGGGCCTCTTTAATCCATTTAAAGCGACGTCCTGCCCCTTCAGCTCACTTTTGCAGCTTTCTCCCATTGTGACGCTTTTTCGTTTTTCTCTTTCTCCATCTTTCCCATATGTGTAGTAAATGCTTGGGGCAGAAGAATAAGCGCCGGCCATCAAAAGTAAGTGCCGGTGCTCAGCACCGGAAACAAGAAGCACAAATTAAGCACTGCTCCTG
Source organism: Pleurodeles waltl (assembly GCF_031143425.1). NCBI lineage: Eukaryota > Metazoa > Chordata > Amphibia > Caudata > Salamandridae > Pleurodeles > Pleurodeles waltl. The sequence goes on along the minus strand of NC_090451.1, from coordinate 79,979,510 downwards.
GGAGTATCACAAGAAATGCTCATGAACTAGCTGGCTTAAACGGTTTATATGATTCTAAAACATCATTTTGGTGGTGAAGACATACTTGAAATCACAAAAAAAAAAAAAATACTTTACAGACACATTGCCAAAGTAAACATCACTGCATAAAAAGGATACAGGCAAGAACAATTGGCTTTGACAATGCTTGTTTTATTTGATTGCAGGCTGAAGATAAGTTACTTACATGTAACTGTGGTTCTCCAGTATTGGTATCTTTCCTAGATTCACATGCTTGAATCATTCCCCGTCGAAGTGGGAGTCCCACGGTACATAGAAAGCAGTAGAATAAAAATTATTTTTTTTTTCATTGTAGTCAAGGGTAAAATACATTCACTTTAATAGCTTATTAGCTTCATTAGAAAAGACCCAAAGTCCAGCCCATCAGGCGAAACCACCCTTTAGAACCCTCAGCACAGAGGCTCAAGTCTCTCAGATTTTCCAGCATGAGTGACTTCAAGATAGAGACAAAAGAGGTGAGCCTCCACGGGGAGGAGGGTGGGCCGCATGTGAATCTATGAAAGAGAATACTGGAGAACCACAGTTACAGGTAAGTAACTTATCTTTTTCTCCAGTATTTGGGTATCTTTCATAGATTCACATGCTTGAATCAGAATAATCAGCAGTACAAAAAAGATGTTAACATCTATATCCATAAACAAACATCATTCTCTCTCTCTCTCTATATATATATATATACATACATACACACACATACTTAAAAATACAGTTATATCTATATATCTATTTATCTATCTGTTTACCTATCTAATAAATATCAATCTGGAAACAGTAGTCGAGGATGGTGGGTAAAGAAGATTATTGGCTCACCTCATGCAAATAAATGACGCAAAACTGCTTGTCCTACCGCTGCGTCCATCCTGTCAGCAGTATCCAGGCAGTAGTGTTGAGTCCACGTTGCGGCTCTGCAAATTTGGTTTAGAGGCACTCCTTCGAAGAGAGCTGCTGAAGTAGATACTGCTCTAGTGGAGTGTGCCTTGACGTTGGGCGTTAGCGGTCTTCACGCTAGCTGGTGACAGAATTTTGTGATGGTGGAGATCCACCGGGCTATGGATTGCTTGGTAACAGCATTCCCCTTAGTGAGTTGACCATAGCTAATTAACAATTAATCAGCTTTACAAAAGCTGCTAGTCCTTTGGATGTAGAATTTTAGACACCTTTTGAGATCTACGGAATGTAGCGCTCGTTCTGCTGGAGTTTGAGGGTTTGGAAAGAAAGTCTTTAATATTACTAGCTCATTCAAATTAAAGTTAGAGGGCACTTTAGCAATAAATTTAGGATTAGTCCTCAGAATGACCATATCTGATTTAAATTGAAGAAAAGATGGTGAGGTTGTAAATGCCTGTATGTCACTAACCCTCTTCGCGGAAGTAAGCACTAGGAGTGCCGTCTTCGAAGAGATATATTTTAGGTCAGCTTTGTGAATAGGCTCAAAGGGATGCCTCATCAATTGGGACAGCACAATATTAAGATGCCAAGTAGGAGGAGGACGTTGAATCAGAGGGAACATCCTGAATAATCCTTTTAGGAATTGCTTTGTTATCCTGGATGACCATAAAGATGCTGCAGTACGGCGTAATCGAGAGACGGCAGCTAGGTGAACTTTGAGACCTGATTTCGCTAACTGCAAAAGATACGGAAGTAGCTGCTCTGGAGAAGTCTTTAGAGGATGAATACTGAAGGTTTTACACCATATGCAAAATCTTTTCCACTTGAGCCTGTACATCTTATTCGTACACTGGGCTCTGGCACAGCCGAGCACCTCGACAGTCTGGTGGAATATCTAGGTTGCCAAACTCAGCGTTCAGGAGCCAGGCTGATAATCGAAAAGAAATTGGGTTGGGATGACGGACCTGCCCTCGAGTTATCGTTAGCAAGTCTGGTGCTGAGCTCAATCGAATGTGAGGTTGTTCCGAGAGGAGCAGCAGCTCTGTGAACCAAAACTGGCACGGCCATCTGGGGCCATCTGGCAAGGTTCTCTCTTCATCTTCTGAAGAAGTCTCGGGATAAGCAGGGGAAAAGCGTAGGCATAGATCCCTGACCATTTGATCAAAAATACATTCCCCTTTGACTCTTTCTGCGGTTGCCAGCTTGCGAAGTATTGGCATTTTTATGTTCTCTCGTCGCAAACAGATCAAGACCTGGTTTGCCCCAACGAAGAAAGATGGTTATGAGTTGCTTGGTTGAGCACCCATTCGTGGCAGGTCGTCGCTGTACTGCTTAGTGCATCTGCCAAAGTATTGGATACCCCTGGGAGGTGTTCCGCTTTGATAGTTATATGATTGTGTAGAACCCAATGCCACAGCTCCTGAATAGACAGCGTCTGCGATCTTGTACCCCCTTGCTTGTTGAGGTAATATATGACTGTGGTGTTGTCGGTTCTTATCAAAACCAATGAACTTCTGATCTTGACAAGGAAGGCCTTCAGCGCCAAGAAAACTGCCTTTAATTCCAACATGTTGATGTGGAGCGCTGATTCCTGTATGGACCATCTCCCTCTCACTGTTAGGTCCTGTAAGTGTGCGCCCCATCCATCTAGAGACGCATCCGTTGTGAGAATATGCACTGGTTTGTCCTTTAGAAAGGAGAGACCTTCTGAGATGAGTGGTGTTCTTCCACCAATTCAAGGCTTGTCTCGCTGGTGTGGTTATTTGGACAATATCGTAGAAAGATTTGATTATTGCTTTCCATTGAATGTCCAATTGTTGTTGAAGTGTTCTCAAGTGAAGGCGACAGTTTGCTATCAAAGGAATGCACGAAGAGAGCATTCCCAGAAAAGATTTGTAAGTACTTACAGAAGTGGACCTTCTTCTAATGAGACGGCACGCTAGATTTTGAATTTTCTTCCGTCTGTCCTGAGAAGCAAAAGCTCTTGCTCGCTCTGTGTCCAAAACAGCCCCTAGAAAGGTGATGTTGTTTGATGGATCTAGGTGAGACTTTGGGTAGCTGACTGTTAGTCCCAATGCTTTGAAGAGGGACAAGCATTTTTCTGAGTCTCTGGCCGCCTTGGATGCCGTTCATGCCTTTACTAGCCAATCGTCCCAGTACGGAAAAACCTGGATTCCCAACTGCCTGAGGTAGGCTGCAACTGGGGCCAGAACCTTGGTGAAAACTCGCGGGGCTGATCTGAGGCCAAATGGTAACACACTGAATTGGTAATGGGTGCCTGCAACCATGAACAGTAAGACTTTTCTGTGACTGGGATGAATATGGATGTGGAAGTATACATCCTGGAGATCCGAGGACGTCATGAAATCTCCTTGGTTGAATAACGATCATAGGGTGATCATACGAAATTACTTTTTTCAGGAAGTTGTTAAGAGACAGAAGGTCTAAAATAGGTCGTCAGTCTCCTGTCTTTTTCCGTATGAGGAAGAAACGAGGGTAGAAGCCTGTTCCCCCTCAGACTTCGGTACGATCTCTATTGCTCCCTTGCCTATCAAGATAGCAATTTGTACTAGGAGCTTCCTTAGATAGGCAGGTAGGGGTCCTCCTGGTGGCACTTCTGGAGGAGATCGATGAAACTCCAGTGTGTGTCCCTTGCTGACAATATCGAGGACCCATCTGTCTGATGTGATCTGGGACCATTGGTGGGAGAATTTGGGAATTCTGCCCCCTATCAGAGTGTTGGGATAGGGGTTGGGTGCAGGCAATTGATGGAGGTCAGTGCTCTCTGGCCGCGTCCTTGCCATTATAAGAGGATTTTCCCCTGTGGTGTGTCGGAAGGGCGCAGATGATGGTTGCCGAAAAGTGTGCAGCTGCTGTTGACCAGTGGTGGTGCAAAATTGACTTTGGTAGGGTTGATACTGATGGAGTCCGCCCCTGTAATAGTAAAGCCCCCTTCTTGCACCTCAAAAGGGCTGCCTTTTAAATTGTAGCGTACCCAGGGATCTAGCTGTTTTGGTGTCTGCCTTTATCGATTGCAGAATATCATTGATGTGCTTGCCAAATAACAGTTCTGTCGTAAGGCATATCTAGGATCTTCAGTTGCACTTCTGGGCGAAAGGATGTAGCTTTCAGCCAACCCTGACGTCTCAATACTGCAGCCCCGGCCAACTGTCGGAAACCTGTTGAGACATCGATGCACAGTCTATAATCTCGGCGTAGATCTTCTCACCTTCTTGTAATATTTTACGCGCTTCATCTCTAGTATCTTCAGGCAGGAGGTTGATGAACTGGGATATATCCGACCACATCTGACGGTCGTATCTTCCTAAGATTGCCAAGGAGTTCGCTGCTCTGACCGTGGTGGCCGCCATAGTTGAAAACTTCTTTCCTATGGAATCTAATCGCCGCCTTTCTCTATCCCGGGGTGCAGCAAGTGGGGAGGACGGATTACTGGACCTACGCTGGGCTGCCTGAGATATCAGAGTCTGGTTTAGGGTGACCAATTAAGCAGGCTGGTGAGTTGTCTGGTGCTTTGAATTTCTTGTCCAGCCTTGGAAGCACCGCTGGAACTGAAGATGGAGGTCTGCATGACTAAGGCCATCCTCCCAGATAAATTCAACAATCGATATTGCTTGAACCGATTTCCTAGTGTCCTCCTTAAAATCATAGAGGAAACAATCCGACTTCTTAGACATTATGGGCAGTTGGAACCTCTTCGCTGCTCTCTCCATCACACTATGGAAACTACCAATGTCTTGTGGTGGAGATTCAACCAGTGGTGGTGTAGAAGGGGGTGGCATCTGTGTTTGATACTCATCCCATTCATGGAGAAGCGATTCGGTGTCCTGTATCTCGCCCTCTTCTTGTTCGTTATCCAAGGGTGGATCGTTATCCTGACCCGACGTTGGGACTGGAATAGGTCCTTGAGATTCTGATGGCGAGGGCTCAACGGTATTGGCGGAGGTTGTACTGGAGTGGTTGATCCCGGTGGAGGAAACCTAGAATAATAATCCTGCATCATATGTTGAAGATTGGCAATCAATGATACTGGCATCTGGATCGTTTGCTCTTGTTGCAACTCTTGAGCTCCTGGTTGTGTCTGCTCCTGCAATGAGTGTTTTATATATAGCTGTTAACTCTACCTCATCATCTTCGTCTTGTCATTTTATTCACAGGTCTAAAGGGCTACATGCGACCGGAAACAGACAATTGTCAGAGTAGTTCTCTCTCTCCTCCTCATCGTCGTCATCAAAAAGATGTTGTGGAGGTGCCGGCGATACCTTACTAAGTGAAGTAAGAGAGGGTAAAAGAGTCTGCTGACTGGACTTTCGTCTTATTGCCAGAATTCTCAAAGGTAAGAAAGAAGATTCCCCAGAATCTATAGGTGTGGATGTAGAAAATTGACCCGTCAATGGTGTGGTCGTCGACGGTGATCTTGTCGACGAGTGATAGTTGACGGTGTGAACGTTGACGAAGCAGATTTTCGTGTAGTCATCGACCCTGCCGTCAGTGGAGCCGTCATGGATGAGGTTCTATGCAGCATACTCATTGACACTGATGACGGTGTGCGCGTCGACGATAGAGATTTTAGTTTCTTCTCCGTCTATGGTCTCTTTGAAATCTTTATAGGTTGGGTAGCTGAAGAGCCATACTTCAGACTAATTGACGTTATAGTTGTTGAAGACAACGGTGACGAGGTTACAATCATTGGCGACGATGGAGCTGTAAATGTCGTCGTAGACTATGCAAAACCTGCAGTGCCGTTGACGATGTCAAGATCTTAGATGACGGTAGCAGGGAGCTTGATGATCTCTTAATCTTTTTGGAAGTGGTAGCTGGAGTGGACGGCTCCGAGCAAACCTTACCACCACGTTCCCTTGAAGTTGAGGGATATTCATCAGCTCTTTCCTTGAAAGTATATAGTCTCTTGGCTGCTTACTGGTTTTAGGAGAAAACCTCTCCACAGATCCCTTCCTCTTCTTTGAGGCCACTGTTGTATCAATGTCCTCATCAGAGAGAGACTATCTGGACTTACGTTTCTGAAGCCAAAGGAGGAGCCTGGCTTCTGAGTCTTGCTGGGAAATGTTCTACAAATCTTGCAGTCCTTCTCCTTATGTTCTGGGTAAAGACAGTAGATGCAGTCCTTGTGGGGGTCCTCACAGTGAAGCCTTGGCTTACCACAGGTGCTGCAAGGTCAAAATAAACCTTTCTTTGCTGTAGACATGTTGACAAAGTACAGCTGACAATGTAGGAATGGAATATCTGGAAATATTTCCTGAGGAAAAGGTAAACTGAGCAGAGCTCAGGGAGACACCCTTACAAACGACGTGCAGTAGAAAATCAAGAGACTAAGCCTCTGTGCTGAGGGTTATAAAGGGTGATCTCGCCTGATTGGCTGGACTTTGGGTCTTTTCTGATTAAGCTAATAAGCTATTAAAGTGAATGTATTTTACAATTGACTACAATGGGGAAAAAATATTCTACTGCTTTCTATGTACCGTGGGACTCCCACTTAGACGACGGGGAATGATTCAAGCTTGTGAATCTATGAAAGATACCCCAATACTGGAGAAGCAAACTTCAGTGAATTTCTTTAAAAATTGCTTTTCCATGAAATGCAATATTGTTTTGACCTCAAAAGATTTGTCCCACTTCCTTGGCAAATTTAATTTTTGTTTACCACTCCCCACCTTGAACAGTCAAGTCATGTTGCAAGGACCTTCTAGGCAAACAAAGGCTACTGTAATCAGCTTTTATTTATTTTAAAGTTAGAAATTTCACATTTTGTAATGATTCTTGCATGTAGTGGAGGTACATGTGAACTGTACCTGTTGGATTAATGTAACAATTTTGGCCTTTGTACAAACTGTTGTGATGCATCTGTCACTTTAATAATGCAGAATAACTTAAGTTTGTGGAAACAACTATGGTACAAAATACATTCTAAACACTCTTGGTGAATTATTCTGTGCTTTTTGTAGCAGTTTGGCTGTGACTACCCCAAGAGGCACAGTTCTCTTTATGGAAGGCGATTTTCCAGATTTATCACATTCGGGGGCTGATCTTTCAGCACAGAGAAGATACAACCCACTCACAGCCTCAGCATTTGTCTATCAATCCTTTGCAAGGCAACTGCAGCATGGAATGTTTATGAACTCTGTTCAGAGATATTTCAGGTACCACCACCTCCCACCAGTGACACTACTGATCTATGAATCTCAATACACATTGCAATGCGAGACTCCGGACCATACCTTTGTGGTCCATCAATTATTGGCAGCAACTCCTAGCCATAGTCTGTCAAGGACATGATTTGTCTGATGTAGTCTGACCAACACAGATATTTAAGTGTTAAAGAGCACAGGCAATACCCACACAGAGCCCTCTGTTTATTCACATGTCTAGGACAGTGGAACCAAGAAGAGCGATTCACTAAAATGTGAGATTAGCCAGATTGTCATCCTCTGAGAGTCTTGTATTCTGATCTGCAGTTTCCTCCTCATTGACATTGTGGCTTGGTTTGAAACTTCTATAAATGAAAGAACTAAGCTTTGGTAGACACGAGTCACAATGTCAAGGTGTAAACTTACGTTTTCAGATTGGCCATAGTCAGATTGAGGACATACCTCCATGCTCCACCACAGTGACCACCACCGATTCTCTCAAATTACCAGAATCCCAGTTGCAACGAATTAATGGATTGTGTTTTTTCAAAATCAATTGAATCCGTTTACATTTTTTTTAAACTGTCAGACACCAAGACATGAAGTAGTCAACAAGGAGTAACCCACACCCATGAGTAAGAAATCCAGTGACAACGGTTACTATTTAGGGCTTATCCAGTGGTGATGGGGCTTTTTCAGAGGCATATAGGGAGGAAACCAACAAATACAGCCTGTTGCAGCTCAGAAAAAGCTACGGTTTCATATAAATCGCATTCATTCTTTTATCACTAGAAATCAACAGTACTGAACAGTTTGTCAGTGCCTACTGGTGAAAGTCACTATGGAATCCATCCTTGAACAAGAGTGGAGCAGAAATGCAACGGTTACAGGCAACCAAGGTAAATCGCTGTACAGTCCATCCATCGAAGCATGGCAGGAAAAATGCACTGGCTTGCTCTGCAGGCAACCAGGGTGGATGCTGTAAAGAGAATTTGTGAATGGCCTGGTGGCAACAACATACTAAGCATTTGACACTTTTGAGAGAAGGTAGTATGGTTATGAGGAGGAAGGATTTAGAAGGGCACCAAAATTGAAATGGAGAAGGGGTTAAGTGGAAGGCTAAGTATGAGTGCAAGAGCAATGGTTGTGGACCTATCCATGTTTGAGGTCTTAATGGGTCCAAACAGCGAAGATACCTTTCACCTCTCCAGTCTTTGCCTGGATGCCCAGACTGGGAAATTGAAATTTTGGGAGAAGAGACAATTGTAAGGGGGGGTATGTGCATATATGTTGTACAAGGAAAGGCCAAGTGGGTAAGAGCAAGTGGACCACCTGTCAGGTGGTGAGCAAAGAGATGCTGCTGACCGGCAGGCCACAAAGCCTGCCTTGAAGCCGCAGGGAGTATTTCCTAATATCTGTGCCCTAAACAATATTTCTTCCAAACTAAAACTCAGGCATTCCACTCACTGCAAATATCACTACAGGGTACAATAATTTTAAATCCTCTAGTCCATGCATAAACACTTTCAGAACCATGGAGAGCAGCCTACTTCAGGGTGCAACTGCATGAAAGTGCCGGAATAGGTCACCCAGAAACGCCCAACAGTAAAACTTGCTTTCCAACCAAGGGGTGGAAATAGGTGCATGAAGGTAACCTTCTCAAAGGGATAGCAAGGCCTCAGAATTCGGAATGCAACACTCGCACCTTTCTGGACATTGCAGAAATTAGTACCAGACCTCAAAATGTTTATCTCCATACAGTGGTGAGAATATCACAAATGATCTATTATGGTTCCGTTAGACCTTCAAAAGGGAGAAATGTTTAGTCATTAGTAACCTCAACTCTCACCTCCTTGCCAGCATCTGCTCACTCCCCACTGCACAGCTCCACCTGTTGCTGATTGGACTGAGACCCTGCCCGACTCAGTTCGAGGCCCATCTCCACCCACAGGAACTCACCTGCTGGCCGTCTGTGTCTGTCTCTTTGCTTTCTGTCATTTTTTTCCTGTCTCCTTTTCCCCACGTTTTGCGCCTTTTTCTTCTCCAGCACTCGTCCCTGCTACTGCTGCCCCCCCCCCTTCCTGCAAAGCGCTTTCCCTCCCTCCTACCTGACCCTCTCTCCTCCCTCCCCTTTTTAATGGCGGCTGGTGGGCAGTGAGATGGCAGCGACTGACCTCCTGGTCTGCTCGCTCCCCTCTGCGCAGCTCCACCTGTTGTGATCGGACTGAGAGCCTGCCTCAGTTCAGGGCCCACCTCCACCCGAAGGCACCCACCTGCGCCTCATCCCCGGTGGCCTAGTGGCCATCTGCACCTGTCTGAGTTGCTTTCTTCCATCTTTTTTCCTGGCTCCTTTTTTCCCCACTTTTTGCACCTTTCTCCTCTTCAACTTTTTGTGCATTTTTTCACACCCCAGCACTCTGCCCTTGCCGCCGCTGCCCCACCCTCCTCCTTGCAAAGCACTTTCCCACCCTCCTGCCTCTCCGCTGAGTGGACACTCCCAACCCTTATTGACAGCCGCAACAAAGGAGTGCAGAAGGCTAGCCTGTCTGGACGGTACCCAGCACCACGGATCCTGGTTCCCACACCATTCACTGGTACGACGCCAGTGTTCTGTATGCCCTCAACCCTGGAAGAACACCAGCCTGCCACCAAGCGGATCCAAGGAACACCCATGGACCTTTCTCATGCAGCTCCTGCTCTCACCTGCCCTCGTACGCCACACTGCTCCATCTACAGACGAGGCAGACACCAAGTGCTTACTCATTAACACCCGCTCCCTTGCCAAACACGCAGTAGAAGTCTAGGACCTTGACTCGACCGTCCCCGACATCACCTTACCCACTGAAACCTGGATCATCCCCCACCTTGGCCCCGGACATTGCCCCTACCATTCCCAACAGCTACAAAATTGTCCAAAAAGATGGAATCAATCGAACAGGAGGCGGCGTTACCATACTCTACATGAACACCTTCTGCCTCTCAACCACCATTGAAACGCCAAACAAGACAACCACCACTGAACACCTACAATTCCAAATTCAGACCAAACCGAACACCTCCCTTCATGGCATACTCATTTACAGACCACCCGGACCAGGGCTCCAGTTCAGCAAAACCTTCCCCAACCTCATCGCACCCCGTGCACTCACTTCCACAGACTACATCCTACTCAATGACGTCCACTTCCACCTTAAAAAAATGACCCTAACACTTCAACCCTCAGACAACCTCACCACCCTCTGTCTCAAGCAACTTGTCAACCTCTCCACCCACTCTGCAGGCCACACCCTCAACCCTGTCTTCTCGGCTGGAAACATCATCTTGCACACCATTGGACCGACCACCGATGTGTCCATTCCACCTTTACGGACCCACCATACACCACCACGCACCGTAGGCAGAAACTGGTGCAAAGTCACCGAAACCCAGCTCACCAATGTCCTCAGCCACTCCTCCCTCCCCCTCCACCTGCAGACACCAAAAACTTGAACAACTCGGCATGCAACCTGCACCGCTAGATTACAGAATGCTCCAATACCATAATCCCTATCAGAAAACCCGCCGGAACCAACACCAGAAGCAAACGAACTGGTTCAGGACAGAACTCCAAGAATCCAAATGCAACTGGAGGAACACCATAGCAACTGCAGATTGCGCAGCCTACAGACCACCACGCACCACCATTGTATAAGAGCCTCCAAGAAAGATGCCATTCAAGAACCAAAACATGCCCCCCATCGACCACCAGCATCACCAAGGACCCCATGCTGCAGATCCTAAACCTCTGGACCCCTATCTCCACAGAAGACATTTGGAAACTCATGGCATAACCCATTTGGGGCACCCTTAAACCCAGACCCACCATGGCACCAGAGCTCTGTCGGATTATCAACCTCTCCATCAAAACTGCCACCTTCCCATCCAACAGTAAATACGCAAAAATCAACCCGCTCCTAAAGGCCCAAGGAAGATGAAAAACTACAGACCGATCTCACTGCTCCCCTTCCCAGCAAAGGTAACAGGAAAGGCCATCAGCATGCAACTGACGGAGTTTCTGGAATCAAACCAGTCTGGCCCTCAAAGTCAAGATTCAGGAACAACCACAGCACCAACACAGCCCTCCTCACAGCCATAGATGACATCCGTGCCATACTGGACCACAGAAACATGGCTGCCTTCACCCTCTTCGACCTCTGCCGCATTCGGCAGTCTCCCCCACTCTACCCTCTGCACCAGACTCCATGACACCAGCATACGCGGTAAGGCACTAGAATGGATTCCCGACCGGAAGAACAGTGTCAGACTCCCACCGTACATTTCAGCACCCAAAGAAACCTGCTGCGGAGTACCCCAGGAACCCTTGCTAAGCCTGACCCTCTTCAACATCTACATGGCCTGCTCGCTAAGATCATCAGACAGCACAAACTAAACATCGCCTCCTACACGGACACGCAGCTGATCCTCTCCCTGACCAACAACCAAGTGAAATTTCCACAATGGTATGAGAGCAGTCACCACCTGGATGGAAGCCAGTTGCCCAGGCTCAACTCGCCCAAGACATCCTTGTACTTGGCTCCACTCCCTCTGCCTAGGACGACTGCTGGTGGCCAGCTGCCCTAGGAAATGCCCCCATAGACATGGCACGCAACCTGAGCATCATCCTGGACTCAACGCTCTGCATGACCCATCAAGTCAATGCCCTCTCTTCTGCCTGCTTCCACACCTTGAGACTCCTTCGAAAGATCTTCAAGTGGATCCCCCACTGAGACTAGAAGAAGGAGTGTCACCCACGCCCTGGTCAGCAGCAAATTGGACTACGGCAACACACTCTACGCCGGTATCACAAAAAAGTTACAAGCAAAGTTACAGATAATCCAGAATGCAGTAGCCAGATTCATCCTGGAAATTTTCCAGCACAGCCACATCTCCACCCACCTCCGAGACCTCCACTGGCTCCCTGTTTACAAGCGCATCACCTTCAAGCTATTAAATTGCACCTATAAGGCACTTAACATTGGACAAGACTACCTCAGCCACCGCCTGACTTTCTACACCCTGCCAGGCAACTCCGACCCTCCCATCTCGCCACCACCCACAGAATCAAGAAAAGCACAGCTATAAGAAGATCCTTCTCCTACCTCAAAGCCTGGACATGGAATACACTCCCTCTCAACCTTAGACCACATCACTGAAGCAATTCAGGCAGGATCTCAAGACCTGGCTCTTCGAATGATCAGCATGCCCACCACAGCACCTTGAGACCCCACAAGTGTTAAGCCGCGCTTTAACAAGTACTGATTGATTTAACTGAACCCAGGCACAAAATAACCAATTACTCACTGGGTGAACATTCCAAAAATAGAATCCACAACCCTTGTGATGATTAGTTGCTCAGAATTAACTACAGTGCTTTAGGCATTGCTTGCAGTCAGTTTTTGAAAACAGATGTTGAAGGCGCTTTTTTTTGTATATCAATTCAGACCGAAAAAATGTAACATCCAAAAACTTGAGGATTATGAGAATGCATTCCTTCCATCTTGCCGACTGGTGAAAAACAATGGGATAGCATCAGATGAGGCACGGCAGTGCTTGAGGAGAGGTTGCAAAGGCATACACGATTTGTGAAGTGACAGTATACTTTTAGATTAGTTTTTACCTATTCTTGTCTGAAATGTAGGCAAACTCCCAACCAATTCTAAGTGTAGGAGAGTAATGCAAAAGAGTACAAGTGAAATTGATTGGCCAAAGAACTAAAACTGGTCCAAAGGGACCACTCTCAATGTACAAGCAGACGAACTAAAAAGGATGCTACCATTACTGGACAGCCAAGATGCTCAATATTGAAAGTTTCTTTTTGTGGCCAGTATGGGCCTGCTGCCCTGTAGCTTGATCGGTAGAAGTCCTGACATTGCAATCCCAGCACGAAGCTACTATTTGTTTTTCAATTGTTATAGAGAAAAAAAAAAAATCTGTGTTCTTGATGGGTTGAGAGCATCGCCCAGTGCTTGGAGAATATATATTTTTTTCTTGTCCTGTACTGTGAGGTCCTACATGGCAGCACCAGATAGAAAAAAAACCAAAACATCTGGTTATCGGGTTCAAGGCTCTGTCCTAAAGGCGATACTCCTGCAGGTGACCCTCTGTGAGGTCATTTCTGACAGCAAAGGGAGTTGCAGCTCTGTCGGCAGATAAAGGGAAGTCCGCCCACCTTTTAATGAGGCTGTTGTGTAGGGGGAGAGGCCCCTGTGTAGAGCGCTAGGGTTAGGGTGCATAAAGAACTGAGACATGTTTCTTTGTTAGTCTGACTTCCTGGTGGGAAGTCAGACATATTTATTAACTATCTCCTGACGTCACGGTCAGTCCCAAATAACTGCACGGGGCAGGGGGTCACTATTCGAAAACCTCTAGGATGTGAGAAAGTGGGAGAGGTCAACAGGATGACAACATAACATCCATCCCCACCTAACAATAATAGTAAGACCAAAAGAAAAAGAGCAAGTCATAAAACATGATGACAGTGCGAGAGAGAGAGACAACAGAGAAGTCTGGAACTGTCTGTACGTTCTGGTAGGAATAGAGGGTGACAGCACAAGTCTCTCCAGAGCTCACTTGCGGACAAAGTCTGAGTCGGGAGGATATTGTTGGGTTGGGGGCAAAGGTGATACCTCGAGTTATGGGATCCCTCTCTTGGTGGACTGGCCCCTCGGGTACACTCTTGTATCTTCAGTGTCTGTTGTTGACTTGCCATGAGCCGTGCCATCTGTCTTTGGGGCTTTGTCCCCCACTGTGGTGCCCGCTTCTCCTTCAGGGCGGATGATTTCAGGATTTGTTGAGTGAGCAGTTAACCTGTACTCTTGCAGGAATGCATATAGGGAAGTCTGTTCCTTCCTTCTGCCATTGCAATGCAGATTGTCTTGTTTAGGGTCCTCATTAGGAGCTCCACTTCTCCATTCGTTTTGGGGCAACGGGGCATCATTTTGGTGGTGGATGTTCCTATATTTTAGTTACTATGAAATCCTGACTGGTGAAGGGAGGCCAGGTATCAGTGTGCAGTTCATGTATCAGGCCTGGTTGGCTGATGTTGCATCAACAATCTCCACTTCGGGATATTTAGAGAAATCAACTATTACAGGCATGTGGCTGCCATCCAGAAGGCTGCCAAATGGGTTCTGACCAGACACCTCCCTCGCCAGTTGTCCGGGACCACCAACCCTCGACGCTTGGTCACTAGGGGCCACCTCCTTTGCCCAACCACAAGAACACCTTACATGGTCAGAGCAACCTTAGGCCTACCCGTGCCCTGGGTCCTGCAACACTACACCACCCCCTCCCCATTGGACAGGGGTCCAGTGCCTCTGCACTACTGCCTCCACATTGGGCAGATGTAGAACCTACTCCTCGGGCCACTGGCTGGTCCCCCTTCTGGAGTTTAGTCCACCCAGTACCCTCCTTCCTCTGGATCCCTGCATCCTGGAAAATGCAGACTCACTGGATCCCTCAACCTCAGCATGCCACTGGGGTCTTTGGTACCACCACCCTTTCTGGACAACTGCCTTCCCACAAGGAACAGCCCAATCTGAACTCTTAGTATCTCTTCCTCACAGAGAAGCACCCCTGGCCTGGTTCAGCTCCCAGGAAGGATACTAGTCTGGCCTCACTACCGTACTGGTAGTGTTGGAGGAGAAGCACTGTGGGTACCCCGTCAGGCAACCCACAGCTCCCTCCCTCATCTTGGTAGCTCCACAAGGAACCCACCCCGAGACCCTACCCTTGTTCTACACTGTGAAAACAGGGCCTAGTTGAATCACAACTTCCTTGCACCCTTCCACCACCATGGGAACACTTTTCGGGGTTCCCCCCCCTGCGGGAACTCCTTGGGGTGCCACTACCTGTGGGTACGAAATCTCCCCTCCCCCCCACCCTTTTAGTGGATTTAGCCTGTGCCAATGGCAGGAAAACAAAATCTCTTTGGGAAGAATGACTAGCTGCAGCCCCCTCCCTTTGGAAACCAGTCCTACCCTTAGCAAGCGTAAGAATTTCCCAGGGCCCCTCAACCACTTTCTAACCCACGAAGTCCGGTCATCCTACCATCCCAGCCTGTGGTGTGGGTATCAGTTACTGTCCCTAAACCTTTAGGGAAACACCCCTCCTTGTGCAGGCCCAGCCTGTGCAGTGTTAATAGGTCAACAAGGATACACTCTGGCCGAAAACACTTTGTGAATATTTCTTGGAAAGCTTCCCTCCCCCCCCATCATCCTGTCCCTTTGTGCAGGGAAACTAGTCATAACCACACAGTTAAAACATTGACTTAATTTCCCCACTTGACATTTGTGTGTGCACTGGTGGCTTTCCTTTCTCATATTTTTAGTTCACATGACCAAACCATTGAACCCTTCTCAGAGGCTTGCACTCCCATAGTTGCTCTTTACTGCATAGGTAATGTGTGGCAAAACTGGATTTATCAAGCACCGTAGATGCATACCGAAATGGGATACTATGTATCCCACCGCTGCCACCAAATGTTGGAAAGTGGGTCATTAGCTATGTGGCCTGCACAAGAAATTGATCCACACACGACCACCACTGGGAACCAGGACCCCAGTGATTATGCTCTCTCCCATCTAACTTATTAATTATCTTTTTCTTCCCAGGGTTGGCATACTGGTGCTCCCATGTAAGTCCCAGTACATGCTACCCAAGGTACAAGGATATCCCTATGGGCTCCAGCAGTTGTTGTGCCACCCATAGGGAGCCCATGCAAACTGTTCTGCAGACCAGCCACTGCAGCCTGTGTGAAATGGGTGCATGCACCAGGTCACTATAAGTCATCCTTATGGCAGGCCCTCTCAGCCCAGAGGGCAGGGTGCAGGTACCTGTGTGTGAGGGCACCCCTGCACTAGCAGGGATGCCCCCACAAACTCCAGGCCCATTTTCCTGGACTTTGAGTGCGGGGTGTCATTTTACATGTGTACTGGACATAGGTCACTACCTATGTCCAGCTACATAATGTTAACTCTGAACCTGGGCATGTTTGGTATCAAACATGTTGGAATCATTCCCCAATACTGTTGCAAGTATAGGAAGTATGATTCCGTGCACTCTGGGGGCTCCTTAGAAGACCACCAGCATTGCTACCACCAGTCTTGCAGGGTTTTCTGGCCAGCCCAAGCTGCTGACACCCCTCAGATAGGTTTCTGCCCTCCTGCTGCTTGATCTGATCAAGCCCAGGAAGGCAGAACAAAAGGATTTCCTTTGGGACTGTGAGGTAACACCCTCTCACTTAGGAAAAAAGATGACTGACTTGGGAGTGGGTAGCCTCCCCCAAGCCACTGGTATGCTTTGAAGGGCACTGGTGCCCTCCATGCATAAACCAGTTCACATTGGTTCAGGGACCGCCCAGTCCCTGCTCTGGCAAGAAACTGGACAATAGAACGGGGAGTGACCACTCCCCTGTCCATCACAACCCCAGGGCTGGTGCTCAGAGCTCTTCCACAGGGTCCCTGGGATCTGCCATCTTATTTCCAAGGTTGGCAGCGAACTCTGGGGGCATCTGAGTGGCCTGACCAGGCAGGTGACGTCAGAGCCCCCTCCTGATAGGTGCTTACCTGGCTAGGTGACCAATACCCCTTTCAGGGCTATTTAGGGTCTCTCTTGGGTGGGTCCTCTGCTTTGGCTTGCAAGACTTCAGCAGGATTCCTCTGCAACCTTCATTTTGACTTCTGTCCTCCGGGACTGCGACTGGACCCTCCAGGACCTGACAATCTGCCTGCAAGAATAACTCGTCTGCAACATTGTTTCCAGGGCTCCTGTCAGCAACTGCAACATTTCCACCGGCTGTGCATCCACTGAGGGTGGCGTCTTCAGTCTGCACTAGAAGAAAGAAGGAATCTCTCAGAGTGAAGGAGTCACTCCCCTGCATCTGCAGGCACCTACTGCAACGATGACTGGCGGGGGGAGGGGTCTCCTGACTCCTTGAAAAATAGCCTTCTGCTCCTAGTAATTGTAACGGCATGTTAACATTAAATGTCTACATGCCCTACATTTAAATATTAAATACCATGCAAAAAGCTTTGACGATTTTAAGGCCTACATAAGAATGACTTAATATTTAAAAGGGAGTTTTTGACATGTCAAAATGGTTCATTTTGATAGGTTGAATTGCAGTATTTAAACTGCCACTATCAGGCTACAACGGTAGCCCAGTAGCCATGTTGTACAGTCACTGTAGTGGATGGCACAATAGGTGCTGCAATCCAGTAGTGACATTTAACTTACAGGCCGCATGATTCACCTATTGTGAATCCCAGCTGGTAGTTGTACGTGGCAACTACAGGATCCAGTTGAGGTAGATGGGCTTTTGGACATCTTAATGATCTACTATGGCAAAAAAACATGTGATTCCTATTCTATCTTGAAACTGATTATTAGTGTCTGTGGGAGCTTGCCTGGTGGTCTCAGGTCATACATGGGCTACTGGGCACCAACTGTATCATAAGGGTATTTTACCACGGATGTCCTAGGCAAGGACAATTCTTGAATCCAAAACTGATCAGCAAGTGTACACCCTATGCCTCTGCATAGTGTATCATGGAGATGAAAAGGCTTACTCATGGAGGTGGTGTGGGGTCGGGGCTCAAAACTCAA
This sequence comes from Pleurodeles waltl, assembly GCF_031143425.1. Taxonomy (NCBI): domain Eukaryota; kingdom Metazoa; phylum Chordata; class Amphibia; order Caudata; family Salamandridae; genus Pleurodeles; species Pleurodeles waltl. The sequence goes on along the minus strand of NC_090451.1, from coordinate 79,961,754 downwards.
TATAAGGCTAATAGCATGCAAAAAATGAATTTATAACCAGTGCTTTGACTTGCATAGAGAAAGTAAGTTATTGAACTTAAACAATACTATACATTCAATGTCATAGGTGTAATTCATTTAGAGTGACCAGATGTCGGACTACTGATATCAGTTCAGTTGCACTGTTGTCTATGTCTCTGCTGTAGGCCCACACCCAATATCTCCTGAGCCATATGCAGCTCTACCTCTGGTAGGGTCTTATTCAGATCATCATCACTCCAGGTGACCCAGCTCCCTTCCCACTCCTTACTCAATGCCTTGCACTTCTGGATTGTATTCTTCTTGCACAACTACTGTTCAACTGTGTGTGACTGGGATGTAGATAGCCCTCCAAGGCAGCTCCCCACTGCAGGGCTACCCCCAGTGTGCCTTTCTTCTCATTCCATTGTGCTTGTAGCGAGACTGCATTCACCAGCAGGTCTGGCCCTGATTTTATAATGTGCTGGCTGTCCATAGACAAGAGCCCTGGACTCAGACCAGTATACTGCACTTGTTCACTTTGACAAAGGTCAGTTAGAAATCCTAGAACACCTATCTGGGGATGCCAGCCTCTATTCAGCCCAAGCTAATATACTAGAAATATGAATTTAGCTAGCCAGAGCTGTTAAGCTGGCAAGACATATGGCCCAAAAGGAGCTGGGATTCCCTTATCTGACCAATATTCAAAATCTGTCTATGTACACCGCTGGTTAAGGTGTTTAACACAGAATGTTGCATATTACCTGAGTAGGCTAACCATTTGGTGTTGGTTACCTCATGTGACAAACCCTGTGGGTAGATTTGCTCTGTGAAAGTCCTTATTAGCTTTAGTAGGGGGTGTACATTGTTTTGCCAGGTGTAATGTAAATACTTTTAATTGCAAGACTGTATTCTTGATAGCCAACTTGCAGGAAAGCCTATGTTCAATACAGTATGCCCAAGGATTTATAACGATGAGCCAATAGCACGGTGTGGTGTATAGAAATGTTGGATTCATTAGGAAGTTATGTCAGATACTACTGATCCTATTGGTGTATTGTGAAATTTACAACCAAGGCAGTAGCCCTGACTTATTTATCATGAAACTAACTCATATGTTAGTTAGTCAATTTGCCCTTAAGGGTGGGTTGATAGTACTCGGTTAATGCCTGGATACAGACATTTTGGTTCATGGAATCTCTCAAATTTCACTAGTATCAAACTATTTTTGGTGTTTTTACATCCTTCAGAATTACCCTGGGGCGACAAATGTTGCACTTCGATATCAATTGCCAGACCTTGTTAAGAGGGACTGGCAGGGTTAGTTGTCTGCCAAGCCCATGCAATGAAAACAAAGACAATTCTACATACATATATGTATGTATATGTAGAGGGTCTTTGTTTGTGAATGACACTATCTTCTTCTCTGACAGCACACTGCACTTGGATATGGATTAACCCAGTTGTACCACTGGCACTGCTACCATGTGATTAAAGGTATTTTGCCTGCTCAAATGCACGTCTTCCAGAAATTGAGTACGCTTCAGCATCTGAGATGCTGGCAAATCCTTTGGTTTTCTATTATTTCATTTGATATACCAGACCTTCATTTGTCTCCTTTGTTCCCCCTTAGAACATACAGATTCTCTCCAGACAGTCCTATGAGGCAGCTTGCGGTTCTGTTCATCTGCAGTGTGTTGCATCCTGGGCAACTACTATTTCTAAACTGGTCTGCCATCTTGGAATGGTACGTCTATAATGTATCATTGTTTTACAGTTCCAAGATAATACTATGATCAGAAGCATTATCTTTACCTTGGATCATTACCAAAGTGATATATTACAGCATTTCAAGATGATCGCCCACTGCACTACTGCATGAAATGATATCTTGGAAAATTGTTTCCCAGTACATCATTGTTTTTTCCAATCAAGAAGGTCACGCTGCCTATAATTGTGGCAGCTATGTCGGAAAGTTATAACATGGTACACGAAAGACGGCCGCCTGCTAGGTTTGATTTTATTTTGCATTGCAGTTATAGCCTGCAAGGTATGGATGGGGGAACACTTTTATTCTTTCAACTTTCATATGCTTGTCGAGTCTGTTTTATTGCGAATGCTGTGTGTGTGAATGCAAGAATGTCAGTGAGAGGAAGCATGAGTGCAAGGATGATAAATAGAACATGTAAGGTTGGTTTACTGAAAGCCTAGACTCGATGACTGAAGGGGCACTTTCAAATAAAACCTAGTAGCCTTTCCAATGCTGGTTTTGACGCTATGAAGGGGGGGAATGGATATTGGGGGTGGGGGGGGGGAGGGGGGAGAGTAGGTATGTAAAGTCTTGTTATCTCAACTACTTGTTACATGATTCACACTACATATGGAAAATGAGTTTCTCGTTTCTCTGTTTGGTATGTTTAGAGTATCCTACTCTCTACACAAAGCCTGAAAGAGGCACGAAAATACTTTGCTGGTCCTGGTCTCACCTCACTGGCCGTGGTCCAGCTCAAGGCGTCGAGCCGAGCCTTTCGTCAGGCACAGACCGTACCTCCTGGAAGTAGGGTGATGCTACGCCCATGACGGAGGAAAAAGCTCGTTCGGCAATAACTGCTCCTAAAAGAACAGCACCTAATGTCAGTTGAAAAGTGGTAGTGTGAAACGCAAACGGTCGACTTTTTCAAGTTTCTCCGTTTATCACGCGCTTGCTTTACTTGGCGGATAAATCTAGGCTGAAGAACAACAGAAGGCCGCGGGGCCACGGCGAACATTGAGGTCTGGCTACTTGCAGTATCAGCAGATCGCAGAAGGAGCCAGTGCCAGCCAACCTAGTGCTTGCAGCGAACATTAGGCGCTCTCTAGTGTTCCAGCGTTCACGCCGCTGATTTACGCGCACTATTTATCTGCAGTCAAGGGCACGAGGTATGTTTGAGGTGGAGTAGGATGAGGCATCTTTTCTCAAAGACCAGTTACCTAAAAGAGAAGTGCATAGTACGGTTTTCTCGAATTGCTTTAAAATAGTTATTGTACAATAGTGATATATGCGTTTTTAGGAAAAGTTATTTCATTATTAGCCGGGGACCGTTTTCACCAAAAAAACACTGGTCTTTAACCGGCGGGCCAGAATTCTTGCACGGTCTCCATTCTCAGAATAAAGCATTGGTCACAAACCTTGATAGGAAAGCCGTTACAGAATACGATGGGGCGGGCACGTATAATTTAGAGCTCAAGAAAGCAACTTCACTCTGCAACAAACGGCTGTACTTAAAACTCGAAAAGCAAAGGGCAATCTCTGAATATTCATGGCTTTAAGCTCAAAATGCTCGAACTTCCGCGCTGCAGACATCAGCAGGTCGCAGTACTGGTCAAAGCTGATGTCACCCAAAATACCGGGAGACATATTCTACTGTTCTCGGACAGTGGTCTTTTTCAGTAGCCTCTTTTCATCAGCTCTGAGACGAATCTGTCTTTAAACGATCCTGGTCACTGAAGAACTGCCATACGATTTCTTGTCAAAGAAACAACGATTGGCAAACTCAATAGGTAGGGCGTTGGGCAGCAGCACTTACCTTTGTTAATGCTTGTTCTATTTGGTCATGATTTTTGCACAACTTTATTGTTGGGGAAACCGCTAGGCAATCAATTAAAAAACGTATGAATTGGCTAAAAGAAAACATTTTTTTTAGATCACATTAAGCACACATTGCTTTAGTAGCCCATGACACAGAATGGAGCTACTTTGTGTGTAGAAGTTTCTGCTGAAAGGCCCAACAAAAAGTCAGCCAAAGGTTAAAGTGGGCTGCCCCATGCAGTATATTTTAGAGGGCAGATGAAACATGTGAATGATAACAGAACAATGGCTGAAGAAGGGTGGCTGAAAGTCCCCATAAGTATACAATACATATTTTCCCAAATTGGAAAGGTATTGATAAATGCCAGGCCTAAAACATTCCCTGTATTGGAGTTTCTTTGAAACAGTTTGTAGGAAGCTGGGTTCTGGTTGCATTACCCCCTTTTTGCCTGGTTTTTGATGCAACTCTGAAGCACACTGGGTTCTCACTAACCAGGTCCCCAGTACCAGTGTTTCTTCACCAAAACAAGACACTGGATTCCCCAAGTGGCCAGGCCCTTTAGCACCTCTGTAAGTCCCTAGTAAAGGGTACCTCTGGTACCGAAAGCCTAGGTATTAAAGAAGGTCCCTAAGAGCTGCAGCATAACTTGTGCCACTCTAAGGGACCCAGCACAAACTCATGCAGACTGCCACTGCACACTGTATGACAAGGTGCTCTAAAAATAAAAACACAACATGGTACACACGTGTGCCATGTCCCATAACACCATCCTATTTGTAAGTCACCCTTACAGCCCTAAGGCAGGGAGCATTATATTACAGGTGAAGGCATATCTGCATGAGCAAATAAGCCCCTACTACGTCTGTCGATTCTTAGACCAAGTAAGTGAACAGGGAAGCTATTCTATATAAATGTGCTGGTCACTGGTTATTATCAGTTCTTCAGCTACATGTGGCTTCAATGAAAAAAGGGATGTTTGGCATCAAACATATTGTATTAATAAAACCCTCACTGATTCTAGTGATGGATTTGCCCCTCGGAAACCTACCAACTACTGGTGGGCTAACTTACTTGTTCTAGCCAGACTGCAACCAACAGACAAGGTTCTGACCCCGCCCCTTAAGGGTGAGAGCCTTTGCTCTCTGGAGGTCAGAAACAAAGCCTGTTCTGGCAGGGGTGTTACACACTCCTCCCAACATGATGACCTGCAAATCCGCATTCAAAGGCAGGAAGCTTCAAATGAGCACACTGCGTTTAGTATGAAGATCTGCTTCTCCTTAGAGGGAGGTGCCAAACAACCCCCCCCCCCCCGCCCAGGGCCCAGTAGGCAGTGACCCCAAGGGTAAATAGCACACTGGCTACTACCCTTCACTCCCCTTAATGCCCCCTAAATTATTTAGGGGACCCCCTGATAGCAGGAAAGAAAATAAGTTACTTACCTGTAACTGTGGTTCTCCAGTATTGGTATCTTTCATAGATTCACATGCTTGAATCATTCCCCGTCGTCGAAGTGGGAGTCCCACGGTACATAGAACGCAATAAAGAAATAAAGAAAAAACATCTTTTTTTTTTTTTTTTTTAGTCAATAGGAAAAAACACATTCAGTTTTGTAACTATCAGCCTCATTAGAAAAAGCCCAAACTTCAGCCAATCAGGCGAGACCACCCCTTTAGAATCCTCAGCACAGAGGCTCAGTCTCTCAGATTTCTCCGCACTAGTGATTATATGAAAATTAATGAGGTGAGCCCCTATGGGGAGGCGGGTGGGTCGCATGTGAATCTATGAAAGATACCAATACTGGAGAACCACAGTTACAGGTAACTTATTTTCTTCTCCAGTATTGTGGTATCTTTCATAGATTCACATGCTTGAATCAGAATAGTCAGCAGTAAGAAAGATGGTTGAGTTCTGAACATCAGTAGTATGTCTGTTCACAATTCTTTCTATGTGGACTCACATAGGTAGTGAAATTATGCTAATCAACCTTGCAAAAGATTATATATATATATATATAAGAATATATACATATACGGATATACATATCTATATATATATATATATATCTATATATCTATATATATATATATATATATATATATATATATACCTACATGAAAATATTAGCCTGGAAATACATAGAGGATGGAGGGTAAAGAGATTATTGGCTCACCTTATGCAAATAAATTACGAAACACTGCTTGTCCTACCACGGCATCCATTCTGTCAGTAGCTTCCATGCAGTAGTGCTGGGTAAAGGTGTGGGCACGCGTCCACGTTGCCGCTCTGCAGATCTGGCTCAGAGGGACTCCTGCGAATAGAGCTGCCGAAGTGGATACCGCTCTAGTGTAGTGTGCTCTGACATTGGATGACAACGGTTTCCCAGCTAACTGGTGGCAGAGTTGTATGGCAGAAGAGATCCAGCGCGCTATGGTCTGTTTAGTAACTGCCTTGCCTTTATTGATCTGTCCATAACTAATAAACAGTTGCTCAGATTTTCGGAAACTGCTAGTCCTTTGTATATAAAATTTTAAACATCGTTTAATGTCTAGAGAATGTAATGCGCGCTCCGCTAGAGTTTGCAGATTTGGAAAAAATTTTCTCAAAACCACCGGCTCATTTAGATGAAGTCGATGGAACGTTGGGGATAAATTTCAGATTAGTTCTTAAAATGACCACCTCTGATTTGAATTGGAGAAAAGGTGGTGAGACTGTGAAAGCCTGGATATCACTAACCCTCTGAGGTGAGGGCCAGAAGGAGGGCTGTTTTCAAAGTAATGTATTTGAGGTCTGCCTTATGAATGGGTTCAAACGGATGTTTCATTAATTGGGAGAGCACAATGTTCAAATGCCACGGAGGTGGAGGACGGTGAATCGGCGGAAACATCCTGAACAAGCCCTTAAGAAACTGCTTTATTATCCTGGATGACCATAAAGATGGTGAATGAGATGTTCATCAGAAACGGGATATAGCAGCAAGGTGAACCTTTATAGACGAATGGGAAAGGCCTGATTTAGCTAAATGCAACAGATATGGTAGAATCTCTTCTGGAGAGGAGTTTAGAGGATGAACGTTGGAAGTTGAACATATGCAAAACCTTTTCCACTTGAACTTATATGTCCTGTTTGTAGACTGAGCCCTGGCACAGGCAAGTACCTCCCTGCAATCTGAAGGGATATCTAGGCCGTCAAATTCATAGAATTCAGGAGCCAGGCTGATAATCGAAGAGATGTCGGGTTGGGATGACGGACCTGCCCGATTCGTTGTTAACAAGTCCGGGAGTGTTCTCAGTCGTATGTGAGGCTGCTCTGAGAGTAATAGAAGCTCTGTGAACCAAAACTGGCGTGGCCATTTGGGAGCAATCAATAGAAGCCGGCATGGCTCCCTCTTCATTTTCTGCATAAGTCTCGGGATGAGTGGAAGCGGGGGAAAAGCGTATGCATAAATCCCTGACCATCTGATCAAAAACGCATTCCCCTTTGATCCCTTCTGCGGTCGCCAGCTTGCGAAGTGTTGGCATTTCTTGTTGTATCTGGTTGCGAATAGATCCAGACTGGGCTTGCCCCAACGATGAAAGAGGCGGTCGAGAACTGACTGATTGAGTTCCCACTCGCGGCAGTTGGTTCGAGTCCTGCTTAAGGCATCTGCCCAGGTGTTGGTGATCCCCGGGAGATGTTCTGCTCTGATGGATATCTGATGTTGAATCACCCAATGCCACAGTTTCTGTGTTTCTAGGGACAATGCTTGCGATCTTGTGCCCCCTTGTTTGTTGAGGTAATGCATGACTGTGGTATTGTCTGTTCTTATCAAGACTGAAGAACCCCTGATGTTGGCGAGGAAGGACTTGAGTGCCAAGGAAACTGCTCTTAACTCCAATACGTTTATGTGAAGAGTCGACTCCAGAGTGGACCATTTCCCTCTCACTGACAGATCCTGCAAATGTGCGCCCCATCCCTCTAAGGATGCATCTGTTGTTATAATATGCACTGGCTTGTCCTTCAGGAATGCGAGACCTTCCGAGATGAGGGGGGTATCCTTCCACTATTTGAGAGCCTGTTTTGCTGATGGGGTTATCCGAACTACATCGTCAAAAGATCCTTCCATTTGTTTCCATTGATTGTCTAATTGCTGTTGAAGTGTTCTCATGTGCAGACGACAGTTTTCTATCAATGGAATGCAAGATGAGAGCATCGCCAGAAAAGACTTGTAAGTCCGAACAGAAGTGGACCTTCTTTTGCTGAGACGTGTTGCTAGATCTTGAAGTCTCTTTCGTCTGTCTTGCGAAGCAAAGGCTCTTGCTTGGACTGTGTCCAAGACGCTCCTAGAAAGGTGATGTTCTGGGAAGGATCTAGATGAGACTTGGGGTAATTGACTGTCAAGCCTAGTGTCCCGAAGGGAGACAGACATGTCTTTGTGTCCCTGGCAGCTTTTGACGCTGTTCGTGCTTTTATTAGCCAGTCGTCTAAATACGGGAACACCTGTATCCCTAGTTGCCTGAGGTGGGCTGCAACTGGGGCCAAAACCTTGGTGAACACTCTTGGGGCTGATCTGAGGCCAAAGGGCAACACTCTGAACTGGTAATGAGTGCCTGCAACTCTGAATCGTAAGAATTTCTGATGACTGGGGTGGATGGGGATATGGAAATATGCGTCCTGGAGATCTAAGGATGTCATAAAATCTCCCCGGTTGAGTAGGTGTAGGACGTCTTGAAGGGAGATCATGAGAAAAGATTGCTTCTTGAGGTATTTGTTGAGAGAACGAAGATCTAAAATAGGTCTCCAGTCTCTTTCCGTATAAGGAAGAAACAGGAGTAAAAACCTGTTCCCTTCTGGTACTTTGGTACGATCTCTATTGCTCCCTTCTCCATTAAGATAGCAATCTGTGCCAGAAGTTCGCTGAGATGGGCCGGCGGGGGACCTCTTGGAGGTACATGAGGGGGAGGCTGATTGAATTCTAGTGTGTGTCCTCGGTTGACAATATAGAGCACCCATTTGTCTGAAGTAATTTTGGACCACTGGTGGAGGAACTTGGAAATTCTGCCCCCTATTACAGTGTTGATATAGGGGTTGGATGCAGGCATCTGATGAAGGTCAGTGCTTTCTTGCTGTCTCTTTGGCTTTGTAAGTCGACTTTCCTCTTGCTTGCTGTCTGAAATGTGTGGATGACTGTTGTCTAAAGGAATGTGGTTGTTGCTGGCCAAATGTGGAACGAAACTGTCCCTGGTAAGAGGAGTATTGACGGTACTGATGTGTGCCGCCTCTATAAGAAAAGGTTCCTCTCCCTCTCGCTCCCCGAAAGGGCTGTCTTTAGTATTGTAATGTTGCCAGAGATCTGGCTGTCTCAGTGTCTGTTTTAATAGATTGCAACGCATCATCCACATGCTTGCCAAATAAGAGTTCACCATCATATGGCATGTCCAGTATCTTTAACTGTACCTCTGGTCTGAATGATGTAGCTTTCAGCCACCGTTGACGCCGGAGTACGGCCGCTCCTGCTAGCTGGCGGAAACCTGTAGACGAGACGTCTATGGCGCAGTCTAATATCTCAGCCGAGATCTTCTCACCCTCCTGCAAAATCTTGCGCGCTTCTGCTCTACTATCTTCAGGTAACATATCTATAAACTGCGACATATCGGACCACATCTGGCGGTCGTACCTTCCTAGGATTGCTAGGGAATTTGCTGCTCTAACTGTAGTGGCCGCCATCGTTGAGAACTTTTTCCCAATCGAATCCAACCGACGTCCTTCTTTATCTGGGGGGCAGTCAAAGATGCAGATGGATTTTTGGACCTTCTCTGGGCTGCCTGTGATATGACGGACTCTGGTTTAGGGTGACTAACCAAACATGCTGGAGAATTGTCCGGTGCTTTATATTTTTTCTCAAGTCTCGGTAATACTGCTGGTATGGAGGATGGAGTCTGCATGACCTTAAGGCCCTCTTCCCAAATGAAGTCAACAATGGGTATAGCTCTTACTGACTTCCTAGTATCCTCCTTGAAGTTATATAGAAAACAGTCTGACTGCTTTGATGTTATTGGTAGCTGAAATCTTTTTGCAGCTCTTTCCATCACACTATGAAAACCACCAATATCCTGCGGTGGAGAGTCTACTGGTGGAGGCGTAGAAGGAGATGGTGTTTGAATTTGATATTCATCCCATTCTGGAATGATTGAGTCAGTGTCCTGAATTTCACCTTCTTCCTGCTCATCCTCAGACGAAGGTGGATCAACATCCTGTCTAGATGAAGGACCTGGGATAGGTTCCGTAGATTCAGATGGTCGAGCAGGGGTGGATATTGGTGTATGCGGAGGTTGCACTGGGGTAGAGGAGCCAGGTGGAGGAAATCTAGAATAATAGTCCTGCATCATTTGCTGTACGTTAGCTATCAAAGAGACAGGCATCTGAACCGTCTGCTCCTGCTGCTCTTGAGGTTGTAGGGGACTGCCTCTGCTGATCTAAATAAAGCTGGTCACTTTCTTCTTCTTCATCCTCCTCCTGGCATTTAATCCGTAGTTCTGAGGGGCTACGTGCTACCGGGAAAAAACCATCATCGGAATATACATCATCCTCCTCCTCCTCAGCAAAGAGATGTTGCGGGGGTACTGGTGTGACCTTACTAGGTGACATATGGGATGGAAATAGGAGAGAAGACTTGCTCTTAATTGGTAGAATTCTCTGAGGCAGGTAAGGTATAGGATCAGGAAATTGAGCTGTCGACGGTGCGTTCGATGGTGTTCTCGTCGACAGTGTAGGCGTCGACGGAGTCGTCGTCAGTGGAGCAGTTATCGGCGATGCGAGCATCGACGAAGCTGCCGTTGACGGTGCCAATGTCTCAGTCGACGGGGCTGTTGTCGACTGGGGTGTCGTTGACGGGTGTGTCGTCGTCGGTGGTATCGTCGACGAAGAGCCCCGGAATTTACCCGTCGATGAGTGCGTCGACGATCGAGATTTCATCTTCTTACCCGTCGACGGTTTCTTAGCAATCTTCAAGGTGTGAGCAGGTGATGGACCGTATTTTAAGCTCACCGACGTTATAGTCGTAGATGACAGTGGAGACGAGGTAACAATCATTGGCGACGACAGAGCCGTAAACGTGGCCGTCACTGTTGTCGTCGATGAAGGAAGACCTGCCGTCGACGATGCGCTCGTCGACGGTGTGGATATCCTGGACGTCGACGGTGGCAGAGAACTCTAAGATCTCTTGAGCTTCTTAGAGGAGGAAGCAGGTGTCGATGGCTCTGAACGAACCTTACCACCAAGTTCTCTGGATGTTGAAGCTTGTTCCTCAGATTTGTCCTTAAATGCATGCAGCTTCTTGGCTGACTTACTGCTCTTGGGGCAGAAGCTCTCCACAGACCTCTTCCTCTTCTTTGAGGCCACTGATGTGTCGCTGTCCTCCTCCTCAGAAAGAGCTTCTCTGGCTTTTCTTTTCTGAAGCCAAAGTAAGAGCCTGGCTTCTCTGTCTCTCAGAGTCTTGTTGGGAAAGGTCCTGCAGATTTTACAGTCTTTGACCTTATGCTCTGGATGGAGACAGTATATGCATTCCTTGTGAGGGTCCTCACAATGAAGCCTTAATTTTCCACAGGTCCCACAAGGTCTAAACAAACCTTTTCTTGCTGTAGACATGATGGAAGAAGTACTACAGTAGGAACAAAAAGTGAAAGTTGAAGAATATCTCTTGAAGAGTAAGTAAACTGAGCAGAGCTCAGGGAGACTCCCTTACACACGACGTGCGGTAGAAAATCTGAGAGACTGAGCCTCTGTGCTGAGGATTCTAAAGGGGTGGTCTCGCCTGATTGGCTGAAGTTTGGGCTTTTTCTAATGAGGCTGATCGTTACAAAACTGAATGTGTTTTTCCCTATGACTAAAAAAAAAAAAAAAAAAAAACAAGGAAGAATACGTTTTTTCTTTATTTCTTTATTGCTTTCTATGTACCGTGGGACTCCCACTTAGACGACGGGAATTATTCAAGCATGTGAATCTATGAAAGATACCACAATACTGGAGAAACAGATCTTGGCTGGACACAAAAGGAGGAGTGGACAAGAAGCCTACTGACCCGAGAGCCGAGGCACACAACCAACTTGGCACCAACCCTGCCAGCTACACCATATTCTTGTGGAGCAACTAATCTGTCCTGCGGCTGCAGCCTCCAAGACACCGGGAGAGATGACAGGGCTTTCCAAATCACCAAGAAGAAATCCCTTGGAGCAGAGGAGCTGCTCCCTTGCATCTGCAGGCAACCAAAAAAAGAAGTGGGAGGACCAAGGATTGCCAAAACCCTACACCGGACATCACCACTGCACCAGAGCTGAAGTGGGCCAACGGTGTCAACGTGGTTCCCAAGCCCTCCGGAGACAAAGCTCACCTTAAGTTCACTCATTGTGGACTTCCCGAAAACACTTGCAGCCTCTGTCTGCAGGGCCCCCACAACTGCTTCTGCCTCTGGTGATGGAGACCCGAAGGTCCACTGTACCTGTGCACCCAGATGCCCTGGACCGAGGAGTAAAGGACCACTGTTGTTACTACGTACCCCAGACTTGAGACCTGAATCCACTTATTGCACCGGCCAGGCTGGTCCCCCCAATCCATGCCTGCAGCCTGTTTCTGTGAGCCCCCTCTACCGTAACCGCCTCCAGTGACAGAAACCCAACAGTCCAAACCGCTGACCCGGAGCAAGGAGAACTGGACCACTGGTGTCACTACAGCCAGAGCAGGTGGTTCACTCAGATTTAACTCCAAGTCCACCACTGCAGCATCTTTGTGACCGGACCAATCCCGACTGACTTACATGGGGCACCAGATGCTGAACTGCATCACTGCACCAGGCCGCCACAGTTCCACCCCAGAGGCGACCTGTTGGTGTGGCCTAGGCCCCTGCCCTGTACCCACCTTAAGTCCAGAAGATTTGCCCTATAAGTTGCTGTGAAGTAACTGTGTGCTGGACATGGCCCTTTTTAGGGGGAGAGGAGGGGGGTCATACCCAAACATTTTTCCTTCCTCCTCTGACCTTTTTTTGTTGATTCTAGGACATTGAGCACTTTATCACTGCTGATCAGCGCTAAAGTGCATATGCTGTTAACTCTTTTGTATGATTTGCTTACACTTAAGTGGCACATTTAATTTACCTGGAAGTCCCTTGTACAGTGGTATCCGTTATACCCAGGGCCTGTAAATTGAATGCTACTAGTGGGCCTACAGCGTGGCTTGCGCCATCTACAGAAGTAGCCTTTCAAACCTGTCTCGGGCCTGCTACCACAGGGCCTGCATGCCCAGTTTACTCCCACAGGGACCGGATATCTAAATGTACTTGCCAGGCCTGGAACTCCCCTAAAAGCCACCCATAAGGTAGGCCCTAATGAGCCCTATGGGCAGGGTGCAGTGTAGGTAAAAGGTAGGGCATGTGCCTGGTTGTGTGGCCTGTCCTAGAAGTGACGAGCCTATTTGGTTACTCACTACTGTGAGGGCTGCCTCTTCCATAGGACTGCATTGGAAATGCCCTTTCATATGGCTAGGTGCTATTATCTGATCTATGAGGGGTGGGCATATGCATGTTTGGTATGGTTGGAACGGTAGTGAGAAGAACGAGTTACTTACCTTCGGTAACGACTTTTCTGGTGGATACATTAGCTACCTGTGCATTCCTCACCTAATGAATACTCCCATGGCGCCAGCATTCGACGGAAATCTTCTTCCTAGTCTCTGCACGTCGACTAGGACGTCACTCTAGCCCACGCAACGCCGTCTGACGTCATACAGGCAATAAGAGGTCCTAGACGACGTGCCGACATCAGTACCAACATTTTTTACGTGCATGAGAACAACCACCCAATGCAATGAAAGAGCAAGGCAACATCCCATAACCTTGTAAAATACACAATATTGCAATGAATAGCTGTAAATTTAATATAACGAACAAATATATGCAAATCATGTATGTACACAAAGATATATACATATATACATATATATATATATATATATATATATATATATACACAGATAATATACACAAGTATCCATATATACAACGTCTATTGCAACCTTGAAGACCAAGAGGAGCGCACTCAAGGATTACTTGGTAAGACCAGAAAGGCAACGGGGAGGCGGGTGGGACCGTGAGGAATCCACAGGTAGCTAATGTATCCACCAGAAAAGTTGTTACCGAAGGTAAGTAACTCGTTCTTCTGATGGATACAACTACCTGTGGATTCCTCACCTAATGAATAGAGTCCCAAAGCAGTACCACGCCCGGTGGCGGGTGCCTAAATGGTCAAACCAAGAAATCCTGCAGCACTGACCGTGCAAAATGGCCGTCCCTTCTGACCTCAGAGTCCAAACAGTAATGTTTCGCAAAAGTGTGAAGGGACGACCAAGTTGCGGCCTTGCAGATGTCAACCACAGGAACACCCCTGGCCAAGGCCGAAGTGGCCGACTTAGCTCTGGTGGAATGAGCTCTAATGCCCTCAGGAGGGTCCTTCTTTGCCAAAGAGTAACAGATTTTAATGCAAAGAACCACCCACCTGGAGAGTGTTCTCTTGTGGACTGCCTTTCCTCTCCTCTTGCCCACGTACCCGATGAACAGCTGATCCTCCAGCCTGAAATCCTTTGTTCTATCAATAAAGAAGCTCAACGCCCTCTTTGGGTCCAGACGGTGCAGTCTTTCTTCCTCTTTAGAAGGATGAGGCGGAGGATAGAACGTGGACAAAGTAATTTTCTGAGCCAAATGGAAGGGTGAAACAACCTTCGGGAGGAAAGCAGCCTTGGTCCTCAACACCACCTTATCCCCATAAAAAGTTGTATAAGGGGGCTTTACCGATAAGGCCTGCAACTCACTCACTCTCCTTGCAGATGTTATAGCTACCAGGAAAACTGTTTTTATAACCAAATACCTTAAGGGGCAAGAATGCATAGGCTCAAAAGGGGACCCCATAAGGAAAGTCAGGACCAAGGACAAATCCCATTGCGGCATAACAAATGGTTTTGGAGGATATTTATTTAGAAGACCTTTCAAGAATCTGATAACAATAGGGGATTTAAATAACGATGGTTGGTCTGGAAGACAAATGAAGGCTGACAAGGCCGACAAATAACCCTTAATGGTAGCCACTGCACAACCTTTCTGCGCTAGAGAGAGAGCAAAAGACAAAACGTCCGATAGATGAGCATGTAAGGGATCAATCTGCCTCTCTCCACACCACGCAACAAATTTAGACCACCTATTAGCGTAGATAGATTTAGTGGAGTGTCGCCTGGCCGCTAATATAACATCCACTACATCAGGCGTGAGAGAGAAGGAACTCAGGTTGCCCCGTTCAATCTCCAGGCATGTAGGTGCAGACTCTGGAGGTTGGGGTGTAAAACCTGCCCCTGCGACTGGAGGTCTGCCCTGAAAGGGAGACGGAGCGGAGGGCACATTGAGAGTTGGAGAAGGTCGGAGTATCACACCCTCCTTGGCCAATCCGGAGCTATTAAGATGACTAGCGCCCGGTCTTGGCGAATCTTCCTCAATACTCGAGGAATCAAGGGTATGGGAGGAAACGCGTAAAGCAACTGGCTGCACCAGGTTATTTGAAACACGTCCCCTAACGCTCCCTGCATCGGATACTGGAGGCTGCAGAATAACGGACAATGCGCGTTCTCCAGAGTGGCAAACAGATCTACCCGAGGAAACCCCCACCTTTGGAAGATCAAACGGGCTTGATCTAGATGGAGACGCCACTCGTGGTCTGCCGAGAATTGGCGACTGAGACCGTCCGCACGTACATTCAAGACCCCGGCCAGATGATTTGCTACCAAGCAAATCTGATGGTCCTTTGCCCAGGACCATAGTCGAAGTACTTCTCTGCAGAGAAGGTACGACCCTACTCCTCCCTGTTTGTTTATGTACCACATCGTGGTAGTATTGTCCGTCAGGACCTGTACCGACTGACCACGAAGGGAAGGGAGGAAGGCCTTGAGAGCCAGACGTACAGCCCGTAACTCTAACAGATTGATATGAAACATCTGCTCCTCTGGAGACCAAAGGCCTTTGATCTCCAGATACCCCAGATGAGCTCCCCACCCTAGAGTGGAAGCATCCGTTATGACCGTGGCCACTAGTGGCGACTGCGCGAACGGCTTTCCTTGTGAAAGATTGTTGCTCGCAATCCACCACTTCAAGTCCACAGCAGCATCTCTGGAGATCTTGACAGCACCTTCTAGATCTCCTTTGTGTTGAGACCACTGCCTTCGGAGGCACCACTGAAGAGCCCTCATGTGCCAGCGAGCATGCGTGACCAACAGAATGCAGGAGGCAAACAGACCGAGCAGACGAAGGACCTTGAGGACTGGAACTACCGCTCCATTTCGAAACATTGGAACCAATTCCTGAATATCTTGAATCCGCTGAGGCGGAGGAAAGGCTCGACTCAATGTTGTATCCAGTACTGCCCCTATGAACAGGAGGCGCTGAGAGGGCTCCAGGTGAGATTTGGGCTCGTTCACCGAAAAACCCAGGTCGAACAACAACGTTGACTGCAGATGATGCGACACAAGCTCCGGCGACTTTGCTTTGATCAACCAGTCGTCCAAGTAAGGGAATACTGCTATCCCTTTCCTTCTGAGCTCTGCCGCAACCACCGACATCACCTTCGTGAAGACTCGAGGTGCTGAAGTAAGACCAAACGGAAGGACGGCAAACTGATAGTGCTGCGATCCCACCATAAACCGGAGATACTTCCTGTGTGACTTGAGTATCGGGATATGAAAGTAAGCATCCTGCAAGTCGACAGACACCATCCAATCTTCCTTGTTCAACGCCAAAAGCACCTGAGCTAGGGTCAGCATCTTGAACTTTTCCTGTTTGAGGAACCAATTCAAGATCCTCAGGTCCAGGATTGGTCTCAACCGACCATCCTTCTTGGGAATCAGGAAATACCTTGAGTAACAACCTCGACCCCTTTCCTGCTCTGGGACCAACTCTACCCCGCCCTTTGAAAGGAGGACTTGTACCTCCTGTTCTAGCAACAGGAGGTGTTCTTCTGAACAATAAGATGGGTGGGGCAGGATGAGGGGCGGGAACTCCCAAAAAGGAAGGGTGTAGCCTTTTCCCACAATACTGAGAACCCAAGTGTCCGTCGTAATAGTCTTCCACTTGCGGAGAAAATGCTGTAATCTTCCCCCTACAGGAGAGGAGTGAGTGGGAAATGGTGGAAGCCTAAGGCTGCTTTCCCTGCTGCACCCCTCCAGAGGACGAGGAAGAGGCAGAGTGCTGCTGAGAGGCTCCTCTGGTGCGGGCCCTCCCTCTCCCTCTAAAAGATCTATAGGGATGGGAAGAGGTAGGTTGCTGGAATCTCCCCCGAAAGGAAGAGGAGGAAGAGCCACGCCCAAATCCCCGAAACCTCCTGAAAATCCTGGAAGAGGCAGAGGAAGAAGGAGCTTGGAGTCCTAGCGATTTGGCTGTGGCCCTGCTCTCCTTAAAACGTTCCAAGGCCGAATCTGCCTTGGCGCCAAACAGCTTGTCCCCATCAAAAGGGAGATCCAATAGGGTTGATTGCACATCTGCAGAAAACCCCGAATTACGGAGCCAGGCCTGTCTCCTTGCCACCACAGTCGTGCCCATTGCTCTGGCCACCGAGTCGGTCGTGTCCAGCCCAGACTGAATAATCTGGGTCGCGGAAGCCTGGGCATCTGAAACAACATCCAAAAGACCCTGGGGAAGCTCCGTAAATGAGGAGGAAATGTCATCCATAAGAGCATGAATATATCTCCCCAGGATACAAGTTGCGTTGGTGGCCTTCAACGCCAGACTGCAGGACGAAAAGATTTTCTTGGACTGCGCATCCAGTTTCTTTGAGTCTCTGTCCCCAGGCACCTTCGGGAAAGAACCAGGCGCTGATTTGGATGAACAGGAGGCCTGCACCACCAAGCTCTCCGGTGTAGGGTGCCTAGAAAGAAAGCCAGGGTCAGTTGGTGCAGCTCGATACCTCCTGGCTACGGCTCTATGAACCGCTGGGGAAGATACTGGTCTCTTCCACACCTCTAGCAC
Source organism: Pleurodeles waltl (assembly GCF_031143425.1). Classification (NCBI taxonomy): domain Eukaryota; kingdom Metazoa; phylum Chordata; class Amphibia; order Caudata; family Salamandridae; genus Pleurodeles; species Pleurodeles waltl. Next base: position 79,944,162 of record NC_090451.1, on the reverse strand, counting down.
CGGATCCAGCAAAGCGTCATTAAAGGGCAATAGAGGCTCTGCCGCAGCTGAGGCCGGATGAAGCACCTCTGTCAGAAGGTTCTGTTTTGTCTCTGCCACCGGCAAAGGCAGGTCCAGAAAACTAGCTGCCTTCCGTACCACTGCGTGAAAGGAAGCAGCCTCCTCCGTGTATTCCCCTGGAGACGAAAGATCCCACTCAGGGGAAGTGTCCAGCCCACTGGCTGTATCTAGACCATGCAGTCCATCACCCGAGTCCTCTAGTTCTCCTTCTTCCAGGACTCGTTGGTACTCCTGCTCCTCTAATAAACGGAGAGCACGTCTCCTCGAATGAAGCCTCTGCTCGATACGCGGAGTCGACAATGCCTCCGCCGAAGCCGAAGATCGGCGCCGATCTTCAGAAGCCACTGACGCCGCGTCCGGCGCCACAGGTAACTTCGCCGCCGATGAAAGAGCACTCGGAGCGGATGGACCCACCGGAGTCACAGGACGAAATCCCGACGTCGACGGGATGGAAATCTCCGTGGCCAATCCCTCCGAAGGGACCGGAGCGGCCACCGGCGCCGACACCGGCACCGAGCCCACGTTCCCAAAAGGGAGAAAGGGCATAAAGGGTGCCGGCCGTAGAGGCGCAGCATCACCCAATGAAAAGGCCGAAGGGCCAGCCGGAGCACCCCCTGGAGCCATCTGTTGGAAGATGGTATACATCGCATTTAGGAATGCGGTACTATCAGCTCCAGGGGTGGGAAAAGCCGGATACTGGGGTGCCTGTATCGAAGGCGACCCCGACGCCGGCCTCGACGTCTGCGACGCCGGGGACAACACCAGAGGCTGCACCACTTCAATCACCGACGCCTGTCCAGGTGAAGTCGGTGACGCCGGAGAGGGCAACGGCGTCGATGGATGCGGCGTGACCGTGGGACTGACCTCCCAAGTCCTCCGGCGCCGATCTGAAGACCTGGAACGAGTCTCCTTGCTCGAATGGCGCCGTGATTCTCTACGGCGCCGGGAGTCTCGATGACGCCGATGCCTTGGCGAAGAAGACTTCTTATGATGTTTTTCTTTCTTCGACTTCTCCATAAACAACTTCGCCTCACGTTCCTTGAGGGCCTTTGGATTCATGTGCTGGCATGAATCGCAAGTCGAGACGTCGTGGTCGGAGCTTAAACACCAAAGACAGTCGGAGTGAGGATCCGTAACTGACATCTTGCCCCTACACTCACGACAAGGCTTAAAACCCGACTTTCTCTGCGACATTATTACTGCAGCGAAGGACTACGCAGCAAAAAATACACTGTAACCACGAAAGTAACAGTTGCTCCCTCGAAGATAACTGTTTCGAATGCACGGAAAAAAGGGAACTGACGTCGGCACGTCGTCGAGGACCTCTTATTGCCTGTATGACGTCAGACGGCGTCGCGTGGGCTAGAGTGACGTCCTCGTCGACGTGCAGAGACTAGGAAGAAGATTTCCGTCGAATGCTGGCGCCATGGGAGTATTCATTAGGTGAGGAATCCACAGGTAGTTGTATCCATCAGAAATGCTGCTTACTGGTGTAGGTGGATTTTTTATTACCATGGTAGAAATGCCACTTTTAGAAAGTGGGTATTTCTCTGCTCTCTCTGTCCTGTGTGCTGACAGCCTGTCTCCAATACATGTCTGACCTGGGCGACCGCTACACTTGTTTCTCTCCAGACACCCATAACACAGGATACTCAATTGCATCTGCCTTCATCTGCATACTAATGGGTCTTCCTGGGGAGGAGGTTGGGAAGGACTCACACTCACATTTTAAAGGGTAGTGACCAGAGTTAACACAAAGGGACTGATTACCTCCCACTGATAGCCTGGAGCCGGGGCTGAGTAGAAAGTAGGGGGGGGGGTGGGAGAAGAGGACCTGTGCATTTCACAGAAACCTTTTAAAGTCATCCCCACATCAAGGGCCCTTTCTAGTATAAGTACAGAGTCTCTGACCCATTCAAATAAGTACACTTCTGGACTCAAGGAAACTCTGCTGGAGTAAAGACTGCTGTGTGCCAGGATCACCACACTGCCAGATTTGACGGTTCCTAGGACTGCTGCTCTGCACTGTTGTGCTGTCCTGCTGATCTCTGCCCTGCATCCCCAAGGACTAGAAACCCATCTCCTTGGAACCCAGTGCCCATAAGGTCTTGTTGGCCTGTCCTCCCTGTCAGGACATCTCAGGAACCTGAAAGGCCACCATTATATGACATCTGGCCTTTAGCCTCTGCACTTTGTGACCAGTCTCTACCCAGCACCTCTTGCGCGTGCACTGATCAAGTCTGTGCCTTGATGAGACGCCACAATCGGCACCTCCCGCTTGTGTGCTGATCAGAGGCACTCCTGACCTGTCTGGAGACTGCTGCTCCACCCAGGGATAATCACCTCAGCACAGCCCACTTTGGCAACACCTAGCTAAGACAGCAACACAGCCCTGATCACGAGGAAAAGCAGTTGCCCTTGAGAAGAACACCAGTACAGCCCCCCCTACCCCGGCTCTCCCCTCGTCCAAGTGGACGCAAGGACCCATGCAGTTAGAGCTGCTACCAAACCGCAGAATTCAAGGGCCTGACACTGGCAGCTCCAACTAACAAGGTACTGAGAATTCTGGGGCCTATGGGTGATTGCTATTGTCCTGCAAGTCCTCATGCATGTATTGCCTAGTCAAATTGGTTTAAACAACCAGGCTTGCATGTGGGTGTCATCCATAACTTGCTTATGAGCCCTGTGACTGACAACCATAATTGAGACAACACGCGAAGTGACTTTAAAAAAATGGTTGCAGCACAGTGTTTTATAAAGCAAAGTCATTAGTGACTTGACAGCACATTGGTGAGGATAATATTTCTAAAATTGTAAATCTCAACTTCTACTGATTGGATTTGTCGTTTTAGTCTTATTTTAAGCAGATAAATATCATCTATTGATCCAACCTGTATGGAGTCTTTGTGGTGTTGTCAACATCAGGGCAGTACGCGCTCTACGGGCGACTGGAATGCAAAAACTTAAGTTTCAAGCTAACATAATTTATGCATTGTGCCGATATGATGTAGTTTAACCTTTTGCATTGCAGAGTTTAATCTTTAAGACTTATGTTCAGCAGACATATAAATACTGTTCACATGGGATGCCCTGCTGTAGGCTTTCAGACTGTGTCAGGGTGTGGTCCCCTTCTAGGGCCTTCTAGAAGCTTTCCCTGCAGCATGCCTGGGTGTGGTTTGTGGGGTGGGCCAAGACTCTATATAAGGGAGCCAGCCCAGCTCCACGTGCTCACTATTCAGAGGTCCCGGTGCAGCGCAGCAGCAACTTCCTGAGCTCCTGTTCCGGCGGCCTACTTTGATCCACCAGGCCTCGCCCTTTTTTCACTTAATTTGGTGATCCTAGATCAGGGCGGTAAGACGGAGGTCGGGCTGGCACCCCGACTCCGTTATCAATGACACTCGAGTTCTTGGGCCTAATCTTTGCATGATAAGCGATTTGACTCTTGTGCGTGTGAATGTGCGCTTGCTCGTTTCATGACATTTACATGTGGATACTCAAATCGGCAAGACGCGCAATTCTTTCCTCGTGCTTAATTCATGTTATTCATTGCACGCTACCATTCCTTGGCAGTTACATGGTGGCATTCGAATCGTCAAGACGCGCGATTCGTTTTCTTGTACTTCAACCCTTGATATTCATTGTGCGCTACCATTCCTAAGGCAGTTACATGGTGGCTTTCGAATCGTCAAGACGCGCGATTCGTTTTCTTGTGCTTTAACCTTTGATATTCATTATGCACTACCATTCCTAAGCATTTATATGGTGGTACTCGAATCGTCAAGACGCGCAATTCTTTCCCTGTCTGTAATTCATGTTATTTGTTGTACGCTACCATTTCTTCACATTTCGTTTGGTGACCTTCGAATCGGCAAGCAGTGTGATTCCTTTTCTGTGTTCAAAAATCACAGTGTTCATTATGCACTACCATTCTAAGGCATTTACTTGGTGGTTTTCGAGTTGGCAAGTTGCGTGATTTATTTCCCGAGTTTTAATTTGTGTTATTCATGGTGCACAAATCATTCAATGGTATTTTCTACTTATGTGAAAATCTGTAATGTGCGCAATTCATGTTCCGGCAATTTGAGGGAACAAAAAAGTCAGAGTTCAAGATATAATGTTGTGTGTTCCTAACATGTTTTCTCAAAACCTGATTCATATGATGGTTTAGAAATCATTCAGATTGTTTCCTGATCCTCAGGCAAAGGATGGTACTTGAATTTGAAAGTTGCATTTAACCTTTCTTAATTCCCTCACAGGTACCCAGTCATCTTGAAGCCTAGTCATTTTAATTCTATGCTTAGGTTGTCCATGTTTTCGGAATGACAATGTTTAGAGTCATAGTCTAGTATTGATTCATATGATAAAATCGTGATATTGTATGTTTTTTACCTTTTTGCTTCCTACAGGTCTCCTTCCCAGCTGTTCCCTTCCTAATCCCCTTTTCCCCACTTGGACTCAAACTCTGTGACAATTCTAATCAGAGTATTGGCGCTGTCTTGTGGTGTAAGTGTTGGTAATGTGCACAGACCCCGAGGATCTGGTGACTCTGACAGGTGTTTTCATTGTGTCATTGTGTGTGTTGCACAAATACTTTACACATTGCCTTCTAAGTTAGGCCTGCCTGCTCTGGGTCAAGCTACCAGAGGGTGAGAGCACAGATTGATTTAGGTTGTGCACTTTTCTTACCCTGACTAGGATTGTGGTCTCTACTTGGGCAGTGTGCATACCTCTGCCAACTAGAGACCCAATTTCTAACAGTGCCTAACTGCTTGCCCACACTACCACAAAAGAGCATCTGGAGTGTCATTTGTGCTTCTGTAATTCTTCTGCAGTTACTCTTTACATAGTGTACCTCTTTTTGGTACAGTATATAAAGAGCCAGCTCCCTACACAGTTGCAACCTGGGATTTTAGCCCCTTTAACTTAAAGCATGTTAACCAAGGGCTACCACTCCCAAAATTAATTTGGCTATTAAATTAAATGCCAAGGAAGAATTTTTTTTTTCTCCATGGTGACAGAGCCACTTGGTAACCCTACTGCAAGTAGCTTGTGCCAAGCTGTATGAAACCAGAATTTGTTTTTACATAGAACGGGTGATGGAGGACTGGAATGTGCTACAAGGATCAGTAGACTAGAGAGCATTACTTACTCCCAAATAAGGAACCAGAAAACGTCATTATATGCCCATGGCTATGCTATTGTACTCACAGAAGAATGCCAAGACGTTATTTGGGGTATACTACAGAGGTTTCGGAAAGATACCACATGAAACAGAAGCTGTCATCACAGTGTTAACCTGTAAGCAATGGCCCACTCTTGAGGGAACGCAAGACTTTTAGCATGAGCATTCAATTATAGAAGCCATTCTTATTTTTACATCGAGAATTTGTGAATGTACTTAATACCTCACCAGGGAGCCTTAGCTAACATCTTGTCCTGCAGTTGGACGAAATACAAATACAAATGGAATTAAAGCAGGTTTATTTCAGAATGATTCACAGCCCACATTTGCTGGAAGAAGACTATGGGTAGCTCTAAGAATGATGGCTGATTGTAATGTGGGCATATATGTGAATTAATTATATATAAGAGTTAATTTTAAGCTTATGGCCTTACTGATGACTACTGAAGAACACAAAATAACTGTTGAGGAATGTCGATTGCAAAGACTGGCGATTCAGTGATCTTTGATGTCATACTTGACAAGCTGACAAAAGCAGCCTTACTCTCTAGAGAAGTCACATAATCATCACAAAGCTTCTTAAACAGGAATACTGGACGGAAACACTGGGGTCTAGCATCTACCCCACATCAATCACTTGGTCCTATGGAACCCCCCAGTTCTGCACTTGCACATTCGACCACTACAAGGAATCAGATGTTATAAGACAAGCTGATGTGAATATTTGTCATTTATATAGCACACAATCTGCCATTGTTAAGGCATTGTATAGTAATGCGGATAATACCTAGCACTATTTCAACTCAAGTTTGAACACCTTATTTTGTGTAAGGTAATGGAGAGCTGTATGGCAACCAGCTGGTTATTACTCAGTGGGCTAAAAACACCCCACAAAAATGCCCTTGAGTAATTTGTGCCAAATTACAACTCTTAAACCACAATTCCATCTAGAATTTAAAGTTAAGTCTTCTGGCTGACTATAGAGTTAATTATTAGACCGGTCCCCAATAAATATGCATACATCTGTGTACAATACGAACAATTGTATGGTAGAATATTGACCTGGCATATCGCAGTATAAAATATTGCTTGTTTTGGTAAAGGGAGTGGAAACAGACCAAAATATGGGAAACTACAAATATAAATCCATCAATATAAAATAGCATTACCATTAATGTAATAAAAAATAGATTCATACAAACTTTTAAAATAACTTTAAAATTTACATTATAAAAGTTATAAAAAGTGTATTAAATATTAAACAAGTAAATACATGACATAAAATAAGCCTTTCAACTTAATTAAAAAAAATATTAAAAACATCATATTAAACCATTAAAATAAATTAAGAATAAGCTACTAAAACTAACCTGTCAGTCTGAAGCACATGGAAATTTAAAAAATGTATTTAAAATATATACTTTTGTAAATACATACTATTAAATTAAAAACAAGCTATTTAAATGAAATTACGGAGATAAAAAAAGAACTCCACACTAGGATCATAAAATACATTTAATAAACACAAATTCAAATCAAATGGGTACTGAGAAATTTCACGTTTTCAGGCGCGGTAGCAGGAGAGATTAGATATACTATTCTAACATCAGTCTAACAAACACTGGAGAGAGTGCATACATTGTGGCTAGTGCTAGATTGACTATTCTAAACTCAAGCCTACTAAACAGTGAGGCACAAACATATGTTTGGGGCAGCAGGAATGGGTGCTTGGGGGTCAGATGTAGTATTGTAACTCCAGTGTCACAATCTTTGGAGAAAGTGCATACATTGTGGGATCAGGTATACTGAGGGCCATTGAAATTATAGAAAGAGGACCAAATTATGCATCAGGGTTGACTGCATTATGCAGCAAGAAAGGGCAAATTGTGCAGCCCATTTTGTGGTAGTATTTATTATTTCATCATGTTTATACGTTAAACATGTCACCAATTTAGTACCAGTTTAAGACCTAAATACAGCAATATGCAACAGAATTGTGACCAGTGAAATTTTGCAGAGGGCCTCCCGACTAAGTAACAAAATGTGTCCCCATATTTTTTTATTAACTTTTGATAAGTTTGTTATAAACATTGGTTTTGTTAAAGCCTGCAAGTTAGCTGGCAAATACATAATTATGGGGAAAACTCAACGGCTGGAGAATTTCTTAATTCCAGTGACCCTTAATATGCTATTCTAACTCCGAACTGACAATTGGGTAAAGGGCATTTTTGTGGTGGCGTGGTGTCACATTCACTACACCCAAAGAACATAATTTACACTTAATTTTTTTAAACTAAAATATTTCATTTTTTTTAGTTATATACAGTACAAATTTCATTAGAAATGTAAACCCTACACGCACCCATAAAAAAAGCACCAACATTTACAAAAACACCTCATTTTAACAAAGTTCATAAAATAAATTTAAACAAGTCATCAAATCTAGAAATTACCACACAACCAATTAAAACACTTAATGTATTTTTGTATTTAACTGAAAAATATTAATTAAAAAAAAAAAAGCATTATTAAAACAGTCAATTAATCTGGGTTACGCATCCAATTCCCCAATTGACTCACCATTCCAAAAGTGTTTTGTAAGTTACGCATTGATATTTAAACAAATTTGTAGCTATTTAAACATTTTAAAAATCTGTTAAATTAATATACATTTGTTTGTAAAACTACCACAATAAACCCCACAACCTTCACTTTTAAAATGTTGTATATATGTTATATTTTAATAATTAAAATACATAAAATAAACATCAGATTACCATTAATATAAAAACCCACCCAATCTCTCAAACTCAAAGCCTGAAATACATAAAAAATGAATACACAATTAACTGTGATGAACTTAAAACATAACTAAAGAATGTAAAAAAATAAAATTAAAATAAAAAGTCATTAGTTGAAGGGGATAAGTAGCCACATCCAGTAATCACAAACTAAAGTCACTAAATAAACCAGAGCACAAACCTCTGGTAGCTATGACACAGAGCAGAAAGAGTTAGATTAAAGGCAATGTGTGAAGTATTTATGAAGAACTAAAACAATTTAAAAAAAAATGCAAATCAAAAATCGCATAAATTTTAGAAAAAGCACATTTTAACTAAATGACAAAACACAGTAAGCGCAAATGAAGATATATTTTTTTTAAGGTTTTAAGTAGAAATAGTGCCAAGAAGCACTGATAGTCAATGGTCATGGTAGAACAGCACACTTAGGGCAATTTGATGCTGACCATGACGAGATGCGGGTCAGACACACTAGCCATGTTTGTCTCGGTCAAAGGTTTTACCTCAGACTTTAGTCCTTTAGATCCCACTCCATCACAGGAGTGGATTTCTAAAGCCCCACAGGACCTCCATCCAGGCACAAACTCGGAGTGGCAGAGGCCAAACAGCAGGTTGCAGTCCAGGTCTCGCTGCCACTGATCAGTTGGGTATTTGCAGGAAAGACCTCTTGTAGCACCCTTGGAGTCCATTGTCAGAGGGAGGGAGAGCAGGCCCAGTCCTTTAGCACTCTTCTCAGGTCTCAGACAGCAGATTTAGTTCTCTTCGATCTTCCACAGGTCAGAGAGTGTTTAGTAGTGAGGGCCTGAAGATGCCACATTTACACCTGACATGGGCAGGTGGGTGGAAATAACTCCTTGGGACAGCCTAACTAATGGGTAAAGGTTCCCACGGACAACCCTAGTCACTGTGGGTATTTTCAGGAAGGCAAAAATGCAGTCGGCCACAGTAAACTTGTGCTCGGGAGTGAACTAAGGTATCCTTAGTGTCCTCCCACACTGAATACTAAAATCCATTTTGGAGCAGTTAGTGTACCCCCAATAAACAGATGTGTGGAAGACCAAAGCAGGCTTTTCCAGTTTGGGGCAGCCTTAGAGACAAATCTTGTTTACTGTATTGCAGAATTTATGTAGCACTTACTACACCTACGTGGGACACTGAAGCACTTTCCTCCATGAGTAGCATGCTACACCATGTATGGTGTGTGTTGTTGGGATGATGATTTTGTTTTGATCCTATGTGGAAAGTTTTCCCATGATGTGCGCAATGACCCCCTAGCTGCTGTTATGTTATGGGACACAGCGTGTAGCCGTGTGTTGGATGAAGTGTAAGCAAGGCCACTGGAATTATGCGATTGTGCAGCCACTGGCATTTTCCCATAATTTTAGATATGCCATATTTGCCACATAATCCATCTCCTGATGCATAATCTGCAGATTTTAACCCAAAAACATTTGTTTCTAGCTCAAATGGTTCATAAGTTATAAAAATATAGCGACGTGTTGCCACCCACGAAAAGGAGCTTTACAAAGCTTGTCATCTTTTTATTGCTATATTTTTGTATTAAAATGATACTTATGAGGTGGAAGCAGTGCCCAGACAGTGTTACCAAGTTTTAAAAAGCCAAAATAATAAAGTGATACTATTACAAAATGTGCTACATTGTGCTGCATAATTTAACCCTACCACATAAATTGGCTCTCTCCTGCCACATACTTCCAGTGGCCTCGCCTACAGCAGGGCCACTGGAATACCGAGACTGAGCAGCTGCATCGATTTTCACATAATAAATTTGCCACATTATACATTATCTGCTCCATAAACTGCAGATTGTAACAAAAAAATGTTTTTAGCTCACATGGTTCAATAGTTACTAAAAATGCAGCGACACGTGTTGCAGCACAGTGAAAGGCCCTTTGCAAAGCTGGACTTGTCAAATTTTTTATACTTATTGTTGTACTTGGGTATTAAAATGGTACTGATGTGCAAACAATGCCCAGACAGTGTTACCAAGCTTAAAAATGGTGAAAAAGTAATAACAAATTGTGCCACATTATGCTGCATAATTTGCCCTTTCTTGCTGCATAATTTAACACTGCTGCGTAATTTTGCCACATACTTCCAGGGGCCCAGAGTGTAAGTCAGCAGTGCACATTGATGGTTTACAGTATACTGTTAGTTTTGAACACCTCTGTAGGTCGCTTTATGGTATTTCGTATGATAGAGTCTGCATGTTTAGTAATTGCACTGGGTTGTCCAATCAGATATTGGGTATAGTTGTTGTCCAGAGCTGGCATGGCTGGAGGGCGACAGAAGTGGAGAGATCCATTTGGATGGTCATTATTATTTTGTATTCGATTGTTTGTGAGATATAAAGCAGTGCCCAGATTGAATAGATATTTGGAATCTGCAGTGAATTATCTATATTGAAGTCCTCCAAAATTGTCCATTAACGTGTGACAAATCTCTTGGTTATTCCATGCATGTTCATTGGTGATGTTTAGTTTTCTTTTGGCTGTACAGTGCTGGTGACGAACAACCCTCTTAGCAGATATGTATAACATTAATTTAATCAGTATAAGCTACAATTTGTCGACCGCTGCCTATTCTGGTTTCAGTATTATTGTGGGCTGCAAGTTATATACGAAAGTACATAATATTTAATGCTGCAGTGAACCATAGGTCAGCCTTTGTATTTAACTGCGTAATTAATGCAGTATTCTGGTTGAGTTATTTGCAAATCATGGGTTGCAAGCTAATGACTGCGTTTGAGAGAGTGACTGTTTTCTGGGCTCTCTTGTATGGATGCAGGTGGTGCAGTTAGCTATGAAATACCCAGGTTTTAAACTGACTTCAAAGTGTATTTGTTCCTGGGTGCATTTAATCCTGGCTGGTAGTGAGGCCCAGAGCTAGTAGGATTTTACTGAGAAAGCAGTGACTTATGCAGATTTCTTATGTTAAGGTGGTACGATAAGTGGTGCAAGCCTAGAGTGCAATGTTCAGTCTTGAATTTGACTTGTAAGTATAGTAGGCATTTTCCTTGGGAGGCTCTATGGACAATGCAGAGTGGCTTGGAATTTGCCCTTCTAGCAATAGGTAGCCAGTAGAGCAATTGCAGGACTGGAGTCATGCGGGCAGATATAAAGCGGAGTGTTCCGCAATCAGGCAGTGAATCCACAAGAACTGTTTTGGCATTCTGTTTCCCTCCTTCGAAATGCACCTCAGGTGACATGAAAAACCACAGTAGACTTGTTCAGCAAATTTTTAAGGCTCCAGAAGGAAATAACATGGATGTCAACAAGTGGACACAGTCATTGGGCTGGTCTGGCCCATAATTTCACAACATCAATTTAACTATTCTATTAAGAAGAGTATTTGAATTATTTTTCTACCTGTATCCAGACTGAAATTAGCATTACTAGAAGCAATAATGTAACCCGGTGTTTTCCTTTGGAGCAGCCAGCCTTGCTACAGTAGCTTTTGTGTCTTTGACTATAAGGACATGTGAAACAAGAAACCCTTATTCATCCTACTTCTAAATATCATACACAACGCCTTATGGGCCATGAGGCATATACAGGGGTGACAATATTTAAAACAAAGGCGTTGACTGGTCTAAAAGGGTTTGGCATATCAAACTTGCAGTTTTGAAAACATCAGTTATGTCACACATGGTGGGCAAGCAGTCACGCATTATCACTTGATGAGGTAGCAAAATGGATGCTTCAGTCCATACGATAGATTTATCTTATAGACCCTGGATATACTTTTACCATATACTAGGCACATATGCGCAAGTCAAATATGCCAATTAGGCATACACCAATTTTATCATATTGAAAAAGTAGACCACAATTACTTTACCACTGTAAGCATGGCTATAGTGCACAAAGTACTGCAACCAGCAAGAACAGGGTTCTGCAAAGTCAAGTTTGTATCATGTTCTCCATTGCTTCATGTAAGGAAGTGAGACAGCCCACATGAGCACTAATAAGAACCAAACACTGAAATGCTAGTTATCCCACCTCGATATAGACTGGGCAATCCTGTATTCCGAACAGGAACAAGGTATAACAGAAAAAAAGTGTTTAACATAGATTTCCTTAAAGAAACAAAACGCACATGCACTTTTTGGTATTAACGCGTGTCAACTCCATTTATTGCACTTGCTTCTAAAGCCAGGACACACTCCTTTGGGTTTGCCTTAAGACTTGTTGCTTGGGGTGTGCAGAAAGCATTTCCTGATGTTGCTGAGGAGCTTTCAGTCTGAGCTGAACATGAAAGCGTCAGCTCAATAGGGTAACAATTATTTCTGTCCTTTCAGTAAGCGGGCAGCCATCAGCCTTTAAGAGGTAGCGGATGTAACATGTAGCCTTAATGGAAAGATGTAGGACTATAGGTCTTTATAGTTACCTGTGGAGGGCAGAATGTAAGGACCACAAACACTCCCCTGAACAATCGCCTAATTTATAGGGGCAATACTTTGCAGCAGTACCTGGCTCAAAACATTGCCAGTGGCTCATTATTGGGAGTGAGGGTCAGGAAATGATGGAAATAATTAGATCACCAACAGTATGGAGTCACAGTATTAAAAACTCCAAAATCGAGTACTTTCATCACAAACTGCTCTCAGGCGTACTGTGCTCAATTAGAACGTAGCGAAGTTACTGCAATGAGTTATGAAGGAAAAAAAAAAAAAAAAAAAAGCTTGCATCTCCCGTTACTGCTTTCCTTTATTTTAGGCGGAGGCGATCAGAACTTATTTGTAGCCCTGATCCAGCGTAAGTATTACTGTGTGCAGAGTTTCGGAGTTTGAGTTGACAGCTGAGTCAGTGTGGTATTGAATGGAGGGCAATATGAAGAAGGTTAGGGAATTGCACTATATTTAGCAGCCTGGTCCACGCATCCGAACGGATGTAAATAGCTACTGCATGAGCTGCTGGACTTGCCACAAGTGCCTCAATGCCATGGGCTTCATTCTATGCCCACACTTCTGTGCCACCATACCGAGATGGTCAATTAGCGAGTAGGCTTTTCTGGCAGGAATGCTTTTTCCTCAAGGAGACTGTGCTTTACTAGCTCAAGTAGCTTTTGCTCCTGGATGAGAAACGCCCTAAGTGGAGCGAAGGACAGTTTTCAAAGATGGTCTACTTAAGCATCTTCCAACAAGTGCGCACAACAAACGTTAACATGAAGCATTCAGAGTACGTGAATGAAAGCCGTTTTGAAGGAACTTATCAGTGTGACTTCATCCCAGACTTTACTGCCGGAGAGCAAGTTTACAAAGGTGAAAGCTGTTCCGTTTCCCTTAAAGCATCTATATTCCACCCAAGCTCGTTGGCACCGACAGAAGTACACAATTCATTGAAAAATGAGAAGAAAAAACAAGCCTTTGCAATGCAATGGATCTCGCGTTTGCTCGAGTTAGAGCCATTAGCATTGGAATTTCCTAACTGGACTTTTCTTGCCACAAACTGAAAAGTAAAACTGTTGATAGAAGCAAGCCTATTTAAAGCGCCACCACCGCCATGAGTGTGAGTTATTGGCTCCATGCGTGAATGGCTAGAAAGGATCGTGTCTGGGATGAAAGGCAAACCGAAACCGGAGGAGGGGCCATGACACCTAACAGGAGGAAGCATGACGTGGTGTGATGAACAGAAATTTTCACTTACTTAAATCGCCTGGGAGGAACTCTGTACACAAAGGAGGGACATTTCACAAAAGGCACCAATAAAAACGAAGCATTTTGGGGGGGGGGGGGGAGAGAGAGAAGAGAGAGATAGAGAATTAATTAAAAAAAATATTTTTAAAAAGTGAAAATTCCACAGGACCTGGAACTAAGCTACCAGACCAGCTATTCAGTAGACATTAGAATCTCTACTCACATGGACTCCGAAGTCACTTTGTTGGCTCCCAGCAGTGATGAGGGGGAGAAAAATGAAGAAAAAAAAAAACCAAACATCGAGTGTTTGCAATGCAGTGTGTCTCGCGTTTGCTCAAGTTACAGCTATGAGCGTTGTAAATTCCTAACCGAACTTTTCTTGTCACATAAATTGAAAACGAAAAGTAAAACAGCTGACACAAGCAAGCAGATTCAAAGCACCACGGCCACCATGAGCGCAAAGGAGAGAGACTAAAGGAAAAAAGTTTGCTTGCAGTCAAACGTATAGGCAAGCATGCAATTAACCATGTAACAGTGTCGGTGCCCAATGCAGTAACAAAACTGCCCCAAGGAGGCACAAACGTAAATTATTTACTAATGATAAAGGATTTTTGAAAGGCAAGCCCATGATCGACTGATAGTGATGGGTGTGCGATGGGCGTGGTTTAAAGCCCACAGATAGATTAAAACTTGGCCTAAAAAGAGAGAAGATGATTCTCTGCACTTCTGTAACCCTGCCAAAACAAGTCACAAGCTAGCAACAGTTAGCTGATGTTGAGACCGCACCAATTAACCCAGGTGTAGTGCTGACAAATTGCCAATCAAGTTTTTGTTGTAGTGTCACGATTTTGAAGTCCACACTCTTATCTGCGGCCATCAGTGTCTGCAGTGTTTTAGATCACTTTGACAGCCTGACGGAAATGAATGAAATAATGTCACTATGCTGCACTGGAGTAAGGTTTGTTTAGAATATCTTTGAGGTAGGATGCAATACATTTTATTGCATTGTTATTTTTTTTTTTGCCTTGAGACCTTTTATTTAGGTCTTGAAACAGACAAACCCATTCAACATTTAACCACTGACAGAAGATACAAATATGTAGGAACACATGTGGACAATGTAAATCACAATACGTTGTAATCAGCAATCAATCAAAGAAATTTATAGAGCGCGCTATACTCACCCGTGAGGGTCTCAAGGCGCTGGGGAGAGGGGAGGCAGGGTTCACTGTTCGAAAAGCCATGTCTTAAGGTTTTTTCTGAAAAGCAGGTGGTTTTGGAATGGTTGGGGGGGTGAGGGAGTTCCAGGTCTTGGGGGCGGGGTAGGAGAAGGACCTGCCTCCGGTGGTGGTGGTGTGTTGGATGCGGGGGATTGTGGCCAGTGCGAGGTTGGCGGATCGGAGGTGGTGTGTGGAAGTTCACTCTTTCGTTGAGGTAGGCTGGGCCGGTGTTGTAGAGGGATGTGTGTGCGTGGATGAGGATCTTGAAGGTGATCCTCTTGTCTAAGGGGAGCCAGTGAAGGGATTTGAGGTGTGATGTGATGTGTTTGTGGCGGGGGAGGTTCAGGATGAGGCGTGCGGCTGTGTTCTGGATTCTCTGGAGTTTGCGTTTGAGTGTGGTGCCGGCATAGAGGGCGTTACTGTAGTCTAGCCTGCTGCTGAGTGCGTGGGTGACAGTCTTCCTGGGCTCTGTGGGAATCCATTTGAAGGTTTTTTTCAGCGTGCGGAGTGTGTGGAAACAGGAGGAGGTGACTGCGTTGATTTGTTGGGTCATGGAGAGGGAGGTGTCTAGGATGATGCTGAGGTTGCGTGCATGGTTTGCGGTGGTGGGCCACCAGAAGTCGTCCCATATGGTTTTGTTGGGGCCGAAGATGATGATTTCTGTTTTGTTGGAGTTGAGCTTGAGATGATTTGTTGTCATTCAGGTAGCGGTGTCGAGGAGTGCGGAGTGGAGGTTGGTTTTGGCGGTGGTGGGGTTGCGGGTGAGGGAGATGAGTTGGGTGTCGTCTGCGTAGGAGAGAATGGTGATTCCGTGCGGTCGGAGGATGTTGGCGAGAGGGGTCCTGTAAATGTTGAAGCGAGTGGGGCTGAGGGAGGACCCTTGGGGGACTCCGCAGATGATTTGGTGGCAGTGGAGTGGAAGGCGGTCTTTTTGGGTTCTATCGGTGAGGAATGAGGTGAGCCAATCTAGGGCTTTGTGTTGAATTCCTGTGTTGTGGAGGCGTGTGCGGAGTGTGTGGTGGCAGACAGTGTCAAAGGCCGCAGAGAGGTCTAGGAGGATGAGTGCGACTGTCTCACCCTTGTCGACTCTGGTTCTGATGTCATCGGTACATGCAATGAGGGCGGATTCTGTGCTGTGGTTCTTGCGGAACCCAGATTGAGAGGGGTTGAGTGTGTTGTTTTCCTCAAGGAAGTTGGATAGGCGGGTGTTGACTAGTTTCTCTGCGACCTTGGCGGGGAAAGGGAGGAGAGATGGGGCGGTAATTAGAGAGGTCTTCCGGGTCGGCTTTGGGCTTTTTTAGGAGTGCGGTGATTTCTGCGTGCTTCCAGAGGTCAGGGAAGGTGGCGGTGTCAAATGAGGTGTTAATTATGATGCGGAGTTTGGGGGCGATGGGTGGGCTGGCTTTGTTGAAAATGCGATGGGGGCAAGGGTCGGAGGGGGAACCGGAGTGGATGGAATTCATGGTTATTTCAGTTTCTTCGTCGGTGGTATGTAGGTTTTGGGGGGGGATGTGGGGGTCTGAGTTGGGTGGGTGAGAGGAGTGTGTGGTATGAAGCTGTTGTGTATGTCCAGGATTTTGTGGTGGAAGTGGTTGGAGAGGGAGTCGCAGAGGGCTTGTGTGTGTGTGGGGGGGTCTATGTTGATGGCTTTGGGTTTGGATAGCTCTTTAATGATGGTGAAGAGTTCTTTGCTGTTTTGGGAGTTGTCAATGCGTTCCTTGTAGTGTGCTCTTTTGGTGGTGCGTATGAGTTGGTGGTGGGTGCGAATGGAGTTTTTGAGGGTGGAAAAGTTGGTTGTTGAGTGTTCTTGTCACCAGGCTTTCTCCACTTTGCATTTGCGCTTGGAGCTCAGTGGGGAACCATGGAGCGTTCTTGATGTTGGGGGTGGGTTATGCGTCAGTTGGGAGTTCAGGCGTTCTGCAGGAATCTTGGCCCACGTGCGGTAGGGTGTGGTGTGGTGTGGTGTGGTGTGTTGGTGGTGCGTGGGGGGTTTGGCGAAGGAGAAGTGGACGCAGTGGTCGTCTGTCCAGTGGAGTTCGATGGTGTGGGTGTAGGTTGTGTTGGCTTGAGGTGAAGATTGCGTCGAGTGTGTGTACTGCTGCGTGGGTGGGTGCAGTGACCAGTTGTTTGAGTCCTAGGTTGGCGAGGTTGTCTAGGAGGGAGGAGGAGTTGTGGTCTAGAAGGTTTTCCAAGGGAAAGTCGAAATCATCGAGGAGGATGTAGTTTGTGGAGGTGAGGGCGTGTGTGCGTGCGTGCTGATGGTGTCGGCGATGGTGTCACAGAAGGTGGGGCGTGATCCTGGGGGTCTGTAGATTACTGTACCTCTGAGGGTGGTGTTGTTGTTAATGTGGATTAGGAAGTCCATGTGTTCTGCGCTGTCAATGGTGTCTTGGGAGTTTGTGGTGACTTTAATGGTGTCTTTGTGCAGGATGGCGATGCCACCTCCTGGCTTGTTAAGGCGGTCTTTGCGTTGGAGTTTGTATCCCATAGGGGTGGCTGTGGCTATGGTTATGTCTGGCTCTGAGGAGTGGTTCGTCCAGGTTTCCGTGAGGAAGACTATGTCTGGTGAGTGTGATGTGATGAGATCCCAGAGTTCTATGGCATGTTTGTGTAGGAGCGGGTGTTTAGGAGCAGGCAGTTGAGATGGTCTTGGTGGGTGACAGTTATATCAAGAAAGGATAAGTTACTTACCTGTAAATCCTAGTTCTCTTCCAGGGGTATCCTCATCAAAGTCATAAACATTGAATATTACCGCCCTCGTGCGGGGATCCCGGAGCATATATAAAAACACACATGTATAAGTATGAAATATATATGAAAAATATAGCATTTTTTAGTAGATAATTTCCATACCAGAATCATGTATACATGTGTATAACAGCAATGCAGACTATGTTGATAAACAGGCTAAAATGCTTTATTTCTATGGAGTTTTTCTTTTTTCTTTTTAAAAACACTTCCTTATAATTACAAGAAAACTTTCTGAAGCCCACTTAGAGGGCACAGAAAAAATACCAGCAACACATGTGAAAAGAGAAAAAAAAGAAACTACATTGAAAACAACAGAGCATTATTAGCCAGTAGGCTGCATGCAAGTCAATACAGCAGAACCACAAAATTTGGCACCGTGCCTTTAAGACCCTGAGCACCTCCAGTATCCCACCATGCCTCAGGGGTGAAGGAGAGGTGACAGTTGGTTCACAGATAGGTCAGTACTTTTTTTTACGGTGACAAAGAATCCAACAGATTAGATAGATGGTCTGAACTGCACTTCTAGGAGACCTGCATCCGGGGAGGAGGGTGGGTTGTTTATGACTGATGAGGATACCCCTGGAAGAAAACTAGGATTTACAGGTAAGTGACTTATCCTTCTCTTCCAGGGGATCCTCAATAGTCATAAACATTGAATAGATTAGCAAGCCCATCACCTATCTCTGCGGCCGCATCGCCTGTTCTCATATGTCCATAATTTACAAACAGGTGGTGAGATAGTCTAATCAATTTGGTCTTATCCAGGTAAATGTTTAGCACTCTTTTCAGATCCAGGGATTGCAAGGCTTTCTCCACCGGCGTATCCGGATTGGGGAAAAAAGTTGAGAGTGATATAGTCTGATTGATGTGAAAATCTGACACCACCTTCGGTAAGAATGATGGATGAGTTCTTAGAACAACTCTATTCTCATGGAAAACCATATACGGTTCCTTGGAGGACAAAGCCTGAATCTCACTGACCTTCCTAGCCGAAGTAACAGCTACGATAAAAGCTGTCTTCCACGTAAGGTGTTGCAAAGAAGCTCTGTGAATAGGCTTGAAAGGAGGGCCCATGAGTTTAGATAATACTATGATCAGTTCCCATGGAGGCGAGGGTTTTCAAATGGGTGGAAAAACCTTTTAACCTTCTAAGAAATCCTGGACTACTGGCATGGTAAAGAAGGATTTCTGAGAAGGTGACTTACGGTAAGCTGTAATGGCAGATAAATGTATTTTAATAGATGACAACTGCAGACCTGATTTCGCCAGATGGAGCAGGTAAGACAGTATGACCTCCTCCTGAGCCAAAATATGATTCTGACCCTGTTGTCGACACCATATGTAGAATCTCTTCCACTTGAACGCGTAAGAGCGCCGCGTGGAAGGCCTTCTGGACTCCTTTAAAATGTTCATGCATTCCTGCGAGAGCCCTTGATGCCCATACTGCAGGAATTCAGGAGCCATGCCGTCAAGCTCAGAGAGGGAAGGTTGGGGTGAAGAATCTTGCCTCCCAGCCTGCAAAGGAGATCCGGTCTGCACGGCAGCCTCTTGTGTGGTTGTTCTGACAGCTTGAGAAGATCCGTGTACCAGAACTGTCAAGGCCATTGCGGGGCTATGAGGATCATTCTGGTGTTGGATCTGTAGAGTTTGTTTATCACCACTGGTATCAGGGGAATCGGTGGAAAAGCGTAGAGAAATATCCCTGACCAGTCTATCAACAGGGCATTCCCTCGAGACCCCGGACGGTAGAACCTGGACGCGAAGTCTGGGCATTTTTTGTTTACTTCGTCTGCAAATAGATCTAACTGAGGCTGACCCCATTGAACGAAGAGGTCTGCGATGACTTCGTCGTGAAGAACCCAGGGTTCTGCTTAGGAAGTCTGCCTCCACGTTTTGCTGCCCTGGATCGCTGAGAGAGATATTCCCCTCGCTATGAGCCAGTGCCAAATGGTTTGAGACTCCCGAGAAAGGGGCCGGGATCTTGTGCCCCCTTGCTTGTTCAGATAATACATTGTCGTCGTATTGTCCATCTGCACCAGCAGAGACTTTCCCTGAATCGATGGTGCAAATGACTTGAGCCAGATGAACTGCCCTGAGCTCCAGCAGGTTGATATGGTAAGTCTTCTCTTTGCTGGACCACAAGCCCTGAGCTTGAAGAGAACCAAGATGAGCTCCCCAGCCCTGTAACGATGCATCCGTTACCAGAGTGTCGGAAGGAATTGGATGGTGAAATGGAACTCCTACTGACAGGTGATGTCTGCGCGTCCACCATTGCAATGATTGTCGCGCTCCTACACGAAGGAGCATCCAGTCCTCCCATTGACTTGTGTGTTGATTCCAGTTTTCCTCTAGAGCTTCTTGAAGAGGTCTCATATGCAATCTGGCGTTCGGGACAATGAAAATGCAAGAGGCCATGGAGCCCAACAGAGATATCACCTGACGGGCCGTAGGCGCGGGGGAACCAAGAAGATCGTGACACTTCCTCCTTATTGATAATAGTCGTTCCTCCGAAGGATACACTTTTTCTAGTTCTGTATTCAGTATCGCCCCCAGGTAGTGGAGGGTTTGCGTTGGGGTGAGGGTGGACTTTTGGAAGTTGACTTGCAGACCTAGAGAGCGGAAAACACTGAGAACAATGTCTAGAGGCTTTTTTTGCCTGTTCCGGAGAGGAGGCTTTCAGTAGCCTATCGTCTAGGTACGGATGAACGAGTTACTTACCTTTGGTAATGCCTTTTCTGGTGGATACACTAACTACCTGTGGATTCCTCACTCATTGAATTTTCCCCATGCGCCAGCTTTCGACGGAAATTTTCTTCCTAGCTTCTGCACATCAACGAGGACGTCACAATTGCCCACGCGACGCCGTCTGACGTCATACAGGCAATAAGAGGTCCTCGCCAGCGTGCTGACGTCAGTACCAACATTTTTTACATGCCTCTGAGACGAACAGGCAAATACTAATAAAATATATATACAATTGAAACAAATGCCTCAAATAAAATCTTATATCATAACATTTAATTAAACCAAATAGAGAAAACATCAGCATAAATATGTAAATACGCAATATATATACACATAAACTATATATAGTTACATCATCACGAATCTCTTCTTTTTTTTTTAAATATACATATATATATATATATATATATATATATATATATATACATACACACACACACACATATATACACATACACACACATACATATACATATAAAAACAACATATTACCAACAGGAGCTCACCCCAGGATAACTTGGTAAGACCAGACAGGCAACGGGGAGGCAGGTGGGACCGTGAGGAATCCACAGGTAGTTAGTGTATCCACCAGAAAAGGCGTTACCTAAGGTAAGTAACTCGTTCTTCTGATGGATACAACTACCTGTGGATTCTTCACTCATTGAATAGAGTCCCAAAGCAGTACCACACTCAGTGGAGGGTGCCTGAATGGTCAGACCAAGAAATCCTGCAGCACCGACTGTGCAAAATGGCCATCCCTCCTAACCTCCAAATCCAAGCAATAATGCTTTGCAAAAGTGTGGAGGGATGACCAAGTTGCGGCCTTGCAGATGTCAACCACAGGAACACCCCTAGCCGAGGCCGACTTAGCTCTGGTGGAATGAGCTCTTATTCCATCAGGGGGTTCCTTCTTTGCCAGAGATTAACACAGCTTAATGCAAAGAATGATCCACCTGGAGAGTGTTCTCTTGTGGACTGCCCTTCCTCTCCTCTTTCCCACGTACCCAATGAAGAGTTGATCTTGCAATCTAAACTCCTTTGTTCTGTCGACGAAGAAGCTCAGAGTTCTTCTCGGGTCCAAACAATGCAGTCTTTCTTCATCTTTAGAAGGATGAGGAGGAGGATAAAAAGAGGAGAGCGTAATAGACTGACCCATATGGAAGGGTGAAACAACCTTCAGCAAGAAAGCAGCCTTGGTCCTCAACACCACCTTATCCCAAAGAAGGATGTATACGGGGGCTTGACAGAAAGAGCCTGTAGCTCACTCACTCTTCTAGCTGAAGTGATAGCAACAAGGGAAACAGTCTTTAAAACCAATAGCCTCAAGGGGCAAGAATGCATCAGCTCAAACGGTGAGCCCATAAGAAACATTAAAACTAGGTTCAAATCCCACTGAGGCATAATGAAAGGAGAGGGAGGATATCTATTAGGGAGGCTTTTCAAAAACCTCAATACTAAAGGAGATTTAAATAAAAAAGGCTGGTCAGGCAGACACAGAAAGACTGAGAGAGCCGACAAGTAGCCCTTAACTGTCGCAACTGCACAACCCCTCTGTGCCAGGGACAACGCAAAAGACAAGCACGTAAGGGATCAATTTGCTTCTCTCCACACCAGTTCACAAATTTAGCCCACCTACTAGCGTAGATAGATTTAGTGGAGTGTCGCCTGGCCGCGGTAGTGTTGTCCGTCAGGACTTGAACTGACTGACCGCGAAGGGAAGGGAGGAAGACCTTGAGAGCCAGACGTATCGCCCGCAATTCCAACAGATTTATGTGAAACATCTGTTCCACTGGAGACCAATGGCCTTTGACCTCCGGGCCCCCCAGATGAGCTCCCCACCCTAGAGTGGAAGCATCCGTTATCACTGTGGGCACTGAAGGAGGCAGCGAGAACGGCCTTCCTTGGGAAAGGTTGCCGTCCGCAGCCCACCATCGAAGATCCTCTGCAGCGTCCCTGGAAATCTTTACCGATCCCTCAAGATCCCCTTTGTGCTGAGACCACTGCTTTCGGAGGCACCACTGAAGAGCCCTCATGTGCCAGCGAGCATGAGTGACCAACAGAATTCAAGAAGCGAATAGACCGAGCAGACGAAGGACCTTGAGGACTGGAATGACCGCTCCACTTCGAAACATTGGAACCAACGCCTGAATGTCCTGAATCCGCTGAGGTGGAGCAAAGGCACGATTCAATGTTGTGTCCAGTACTGCCCCTATGAACAGGAGGCGCTGAGAGGGCTCCAGGTGAGATTTGGGCACGTTCACCGAAAAACCCAGATCGAACAACAACTGGGTTGTCCACTGCAGGTGACGCAACACGAGCTCCGGAGACTTGTCTTTGATCAACCAATCGTCTAGGTAAGGAAATACCGCTATCCCCTTCCTTCTGAGCTCTGCTGCAACCACCGCCATCACCTTCGTGAAGACTCGAGGTGCTGAAGTAAGACCAAACGGAAGGACCGCAAACTGATAGTGCTGCGATCCCACCACAAACCAGAGATACTTCCTGTGCGACTTGAGTATCGGGATATGAAAGTAAGCATCCTGCAAGTCGACAGACACCATCCAATCTCCTTCATTCAACGCCAAAAGCACCTGAGCTAGGGTCAGCATCTTGAACTTTTCCTATGTGAGGAACCAATTCAAAATCCTCAGGTCCAGGATTGGTCTCAACCGACCATCCTTCTTGGGCATCAGGAAATATCTTGAATAACAACCCTGACCCCTCTCCTGCTCTGGAACCAACTCCACTGCAACCTTTGAAAGGAGGACAAGAACCTCCTGTTCTAGTAACAGGAGATGTTCTTCTGAACAGAAGGATGGACGGGGCGGGATGGGGGTGGAAACTCCCGAAAGGGAAGGGCATAGCCTTTCCCCACAATACTGGTGACCCAGAAGTCCGATGTTATTGCCTCCCACATGTGGAGAAAGTTCATTAGCCTCCCCCCTACAGGAGTGGAATGCAAAGGAATTGGTGGATGACTAAGGCTGCTTCCCATGCTGCACCCCTCCAGAGGAAGAGGAAGAGGCAGACTGCTGCTGGGTGGCTCCTCTGGTTCGGACTCTACCCCTCCCCCTGTATGATCTATAGGGGAGGGCAGTGGCGGCCTGCTGCTGAAATCTGCCCCGAAAGGAGGAGGCGGAGGCACGACCAAACCCCCTACATCTTCTGAACAACCTAGAAGAAGCAGAAGAGGAGGCCTGCAAGCCTAACGATTTTGCAGTGGCTCTACTCTCTTTAAATCTTTCAAGGGCAGAGTCCGCCTTTGATCCAAAAAGTTTATCCCCATCAAAAGGGAAGATCCAGCAGGGCTGACTGAACATCGGATGAAAAGCCAGAAGAACGAAGCCAGGCCTGTCTCCTCATAGCAACAGTAGTGCCCATAGCTCTGGCCACAGAGTCCGTCGTGTCCAGCCCTGACTGGATTACTTGGGTCGCCGCAGCCTGAGCATCAGAAACAAGGTTCAACACCTCCTGAGGCACATCTGAATGAGACGACTTGATCTCCTCCATAAGGGCGTAGATGTACCTGCCCAAAATGCATGTGGCATTGGTGGACTTGAGAGCCATACTACAAGATGAAAATGCCTTCCTGGAAGACTGGTCCATCTTTTTAGAGTCCCTGTCCGAAGGCACTCCTGGAAAAGAGCCTGGAGCAGTGCGAGATGAACATGAAGCTTGTACAACCAGGCTTTCTGGAGTCCAGTGCCTCGACAAAAAGCTCGGATCCGCAGGAGCCACACGATACCTGCGCGCCAGTGACCTATTAACAGCCGTAGATGAAACTGGCTTCTTCCAGATCTCTAGAATCTGATCCAGGAGAGCCTCATTAAATGGCAGAAGTGGATCTGCGACTGCTGATGCCGGATGTAGCACCTCCGTTAACGAGTTGGGTTTTGATTCAGCTACTGGAAGAGGAAGGCCCAAAAAGTCAGCTGCTTTCCTTATAACAGAGTGGAAAGAAGCAGCCTCCTCTGTATATTCTTCAGGAGATGTTAAGTCCCACTCTGGAGAAGTGTCTAAGCCACTTGCCGTGTCCAAACCCTGGAGATCTCCAAGAGGTTCTTCAATCTCCCCCTCCTCCAAGGCCTGCTTTCGATATTCCTGTTCTTCAAGGAGGCGAAGAGTCAGCCTCCTTGAATGAAGCCTGGCCTCGATCCTTGGCATCGACAGGGCGTCCGCCGACGTCGATGCCTGACGCGATACTCCGATCCATCCGACGCCGGATCCATCGGCGCCGTGGTCTTCTTCGGCGCCGACCGAGGTAAAGGATGTGCAGACTAAGAACTCTCCGGCACCGGAACAGCAGATCTCATCGGAGTCGCAGGTTGTGTGGACGACGCCAAGGGAACCGGCGCCGCACCAGCACCTCCCATAGGAAGGAAGGGCATGAAAGGTGCCGGACGCAAAGTAGCCGGAGCACCCATATTAAAGGCCAATGGCCCCGAAGGACCAGCCGGTCCACCACCTGGAGCCATCTGCTGAAAAATGGCAAACATCGCATTCAGAAATGCGGAACTATCAGCACCTGGAGCCGGAAAAGCCGGATACTGCGGAGCCTGAGCTCGAGGTGATAACGGCGCCGGCCCCAGCACCTCTGAAGCAGGTGAGAACTCCTGTTCCTGCTGAGGTACCTCGAAGACAGATGGTTGAGTCGCAGGTGAAGTCGGTGATGCAGGAGGCGTATGAGGAGTGATGGTGGGACTAACCTCCCATGTCTTTCGGCACCGAACCGAAGGCGACCTCGAGCGTGAACGCTCTCTACTCGACCGGCGCCGAGATTCACGACGGCACCGAGAGTCACGGTGACGCCGGTGAGACTTCGGCGATGGGGACCTGAGCTGATACCGCTTCTCCTTCTTTTTGGACTTTGCCAAAAACAACTTCGCCTCCCGTTCCTTCAACGCCTTCGGATTCATGCGTTGACAGGAATCAGACTTCTCCACGTCATGGTCGGAGCGGAGACACCACAAGCAATCCACATGTGGGTCTGTCACCAACATCTTGCCACCGCACTCCCTGCAAGGCTTAAAGCCCGACTTTCGCTGAGACATCTCAAAAAAAGAAACTAACTACGCAGAGTAGAAACAGTTGCTCCCTCGAAGAATAACCGTCGCTTGGAGGCACGGGAAAAAAGGGAACTGACGTCAGCACGCCGGCGAGGACCTCTTATTGCCTGTATGACGTCAGACGGCCTCGCGTGGGCAAGTGTGACGTCCTAGTCGACGTGCAGAAGCTAGGAAGAAAATTTCCATCGAAAGCTGGCGCATGGGGAAAATTCAATGAATGAGGAATCCACAGGTAGTTAGTGTATCCACCAGTATCCACAACAAAAGAAAACCAACACCTTGGAGAAACACAGAACTTAAAAAGATAAAGCAACAAATCAGAAAGTCGCAGCGGACCAGTCAAAACAAACAGTCAAGACAAACTGCAGCTACACAAACTTAACAGGATATACAAATCATCAATCAAAAAAGCTAAAAAAAAGATACTACTCAGACAGAATTCAAAGTGCTCAATCTACAACCAAGGAATTTTATACAATTCTCAATTAATTTCGATAACCTACGTGCATGGAAGGAAGTCATCCCACTACTCAAGATTTCACAAACAAATTGGCAACTCACTACACAACCAAGGCAGACACATTGGATTCCAATTTAAAACAGAAGAAAACCGTCAGCACCAACCCCTTTCCTAAAATACTCTTTAAGAATAAACCAACCCAACCTCTACAGTCCTTCAAACAAATATCCCAGGATGAATTTATGGATTTGGTCAAAGCAAGCAGACCTTCTGGTTGCCCTTCTGACCCTTGCCCACCACAAATCTTCAAGAACATCCTTCCATCAACTTCTGCTGCCACACCTGTAAGAAGAATCATCAACAACTCTTTAACTTCAGGAACTTTTCCTGTAGACCTGAAAAATGCATACATACGACCTTTATTAAAGAAAACAAACCTAGACCCGCAAGACCCCAACAACTACAGACCAATCACAAATGGACCTTTCCTGGGCAAATTGATAGCAAGAGCAGCATTCGCCCAGATGTCACAATTCATTGAAGACAATTCTATACTTTCAGACTTCCAAACTGGATTCCGCCCAGGAAGAAGCACTGAATCGGCACTCATGGCAATCTGGGACGATCTTAAAAACACAGTTGACCGAAATGGAGTTGCTGCACTACTTCTCTTGGATCTCTCAGCTGCCTTTGATACGGTTGACCATGACACCCTAACTCAAAGACTCCACAAAGCCGGCATACAAGGGATTGCTCTCGACTGGATTACTTCCTATCTTCAAAAAAGATCGAATATCATCCACTCGCCCCCCCCTTCTCATCCGAACCCTACCTCACAAAAGCAGGGGTCCCCCAAGGGTCAATTATCTCACCTTTGCTTTTCAACATCTACAGGATATCTTTACCAGAACTGATCAATGATTTCCATCTCACATGCTACAACTATGCAGATGACACACAAATACTACTTAAACTAGAATGCCCCAAAAACATTGAACTCACAAATCTTCAGTTGCCTCAGAGCCGTTGATCAGTGGATGACCTGGAGCCATCTCAAACTACCTCCAAAACAGAAATACTCATATGTGGTGACTGGAAAAATTATGACCCTCTGTGCGTCTGGCCTGACGATCTCGGACCACCTCCTCAATTATCCAAGGAAGTTAAAAACCTAGGAATCACCATGGATTCCAAGTTAACTATGAATGCCCAAGTAGACAAATTAGCACGCACAAGCTTCATCACCTTGAAGACTTTACGACGCATCTTCCCCCACCTCGGATTTCCACACAAGGTGCAAGCTACTATCTCGCTTGTACTATCCAAACTGGATTATGCCAATGGCCTCTACCATGGATCATCTCTATCTGTTATGAAAAAACTACAACGTATCCAGAATTCCGCAGCCAGGCTACTATTACATATAAAGCCGCAAGCCCACATCTCCCCTGCCTTGAGAGCACTACACTGGTTACCCGTTGCCAGAAGATGCACTTTCAAGCTGCTTTGTATCACCCACAAAGCTATACATGGAACAGGACCGCTTTTTATCAGAAAGAAAATTACCAAATACATCCAACAAAGAACCCTCCGCTCAAGATTGGCACCCCGCCTTAGAACACCACAATACAAGAAAGACTATAGGTGGTACATCCTTCTCAGTCCAAGCAGCCAAACTATGGAATTCATTACCCCCAACTATAAGAGCCACAGATAACTTTCTTGTCTTCAGAAAACTACTCAAGAGTTGGCTCTTTCCTTCATAACCACCTTATTCAAACAACTATGAACTGCATATGCCTATGTTGATAAATATTTTTTTCAGATTATATGTATATTTCTATTTTTTTATAGTTTCTTTAGAAAATATGTATTGCTACTATGTCATAACAATAAAATACATACACACACACTTTAAACCTGTTTGACTAAGTATTTTTTTACCCATGGTTCTAATTATGTATTGTATGTGCATATGTGTGTGTATTCATGTGTATGTGTGTGTGTGTGTATATATATGTATGTATGTGTATATGTTGTTTCTGTGCTTGGCATGTTCGTGGATCATTGCATGGCTCCTGGGTGGGTTGTTATACTAGATATCTATGAATTCCTGCTCTCATCTTATCACACTTATCTACTCATCATCATATGTCATGTCTCTATCAAACTATCCTCCATTCTCACTCTGACTCATCCCAAATCCCTTCTACTACTTTCATCTCCTAAATATCTCT
Organism: Pleurodeles waltl; assembly: GCF_031143425.1. NCBI lineage: Eukaryota > Metazoa > Chordata > Amphibia > Caudata > Salamandridae > Pleurodeles > Pleurodeles waltl. The sequence continues at coordinate 79,915,981 of NC_090451.1, read as the reverse complement.
GCCTAAGCTCTTCCCTCCGCTTCCACATCTAACTCACCAAACCTCACTCTACTAACGTGACCTCCCACACAACCCTACTAAATTCTCCTGCATTTATCTCACCCTGCTACTATGCTCCCCCTAACCCTTCCACATCTCTTCCCACTCTGCCCCCCTTTACTCATCCCAAGCCTTTGGGTTGAGTAAATGAAGGATATACTCCCAATTAACACTTCTGGATTTCTTTCCTCCTCCACCCCTCCATTACTCCAGTCAATCTAACTAACAAACTCTCATATCCGCAGCTCAAATTAACTCATAATAATACTAAAACTGTACTCATTATTTAACAATACTAATCCATCACTAATTCTTGTTGGGTTCCAGAGTAGCGTGCTACTCATCGAAAAGCGCTTCAACGCCTCGTCAGGGGTAGTAAGCGCTATATAAATACGATTACAATACAATACTATATGCTCTCTGTGTAAATTGTATTGGTGATTAGTTGATCCATGACTGGTATATTTAATTTACTAGCAAGTCCCTAGTAAAGTGCACTAGAGGTGCCCAGGGCCTGTTAATCAAATGCTGCTAGTGGGCCTGCAGCACAAATTGTGCCACCCACATGAGTAGCCCTGTAAACATGTCTCAGACTTGCCACTGCAGTGTGTGCAGTCTTGCACTGCCAATTCAACCTGGCAATCATACCAACTTGCCAGGCCCAAACCTTTCCTTTTGTACACGCAAGGCACCCCTAAGGTAGATGGGCAGGGTTAAAGGTAAGACATGTACTGATGTGTTTTAAATATCCAGATAGTGAAATACTGCCACATTCGGTTTTCACTGTTGCAAGGCCCATCTCTCATAGGTTAACATGGTGACTGTCTTTAAATATCCTTTATGTGCAGTTTCCCATTGAGAGCAGGTAGAGATCTGGAGTTTGGGGTCTCTAAACTCACAATTTAAAAATACATCTTTTGGTAAAGTTGTTTTTTAGATTGTCAGTTTGAAAATGCCACTTTTAGAAAGTGGGCATTTTCTTGCTTAAACCATTTTGTCCCTGTGTCTGCTTGTGTATTCCACGTCTGGGTCAGACTGACAGTTGGGCTGTTGTGAATTTCCTCCAAGACAGTGACGCAAAGGAAGCTGGGGGCGCATATCCTGATGAAGGTCCTGGGCTAGAGTGGGGAGGGAGGAGCAGACATTTACACCTGAAAGGGCTGTACCTGTCCTCACACAATGCAGTCTACAACCCCATGGTGAGCGTCTGGGAAAAGGCCTGGTCAAGGCAGGATCTTATGAACAGACTTTCGTTTAAAGTTTGCCTACTTCAAAGGCAGAAAGGGGTATCATTAGTGGACCCCAAACCACAGTGTTTTTGAACACTTGTGGATCAAAAGGAACCTCTGCCAAGAAGAGCTGAAGAGGTGGAGGAGGAGTACTGCCCCTTTGCTGTGTGCGCCTTGCTGGGTTGGCCTGCAGTTGCTGCTTCTCTCTTAACGAGGACAAAGACTGGACTTTGCTGTGTATCCTGCTGGTGAAGTTTCTCCAAAGGCTTGAAGTAGAGCTTGCCTCCTGTTGGAAGTCTCAGGGATAGCAAAGACTTCAGCTTCATCTGCCTACAGCACTGGAAACAGTGCATTTTGTGCTGCAACAGAAGAAAAAAAGCCACTGCTGTCAACGCGGCTGCCTGCACCGTGACCTAACAACGCCACATGGGGCTGTGCTCCATGTGGCGCACCCCTGGTCTCACCGAAGCCGCAACCATGGTCTCAATGACGCTGCCACTTGATGCAATCACGAGCCGCTGCTTGCGCCATGACCTGTGGGCCTGCATCGCCTTGATTATACTGCAGCCTTGGCATCCCCAACAAAAACGCTCCACCCTGACACCGATGCCACTGCCTGCACCATGGCCTGTTGACACCGCTCGTGATGAACGCGAAGCACAGTCCTGTACTGCAGCCCTGATCCATCGATGCCAGCGACAAACTCAAGCGGAGTCAACGGACCCCCCTGTCTGCACCTAGACCTCCCCGCATTGTACCGCCACCTTCGACCTACCGACGACAGAGCTTCAGCAACGGCAACGCTGCCTGCATCGTGACCTGGAGACCCCACACATCACAACGCCCGCTTCACCCTGCAGCCCTTGTCTCACCAATGCAGCAGGATGCCGTGACTTGTGGGCACCAAACGACGCATTGTCCCGCTTCACACCGCGGCCCCGATGCCATGAACGCCAACGTTCCTGACTTAGTCATCAGCCAGGAGTTCGAGCTGCAACGCATTGGACTTCAAGGGCCCGACGAGCCGTGCACCAACCTCCGGAACAGACACCACACACCGGATCTCATGGGGAGGATCACAACACCCTACATTTCCAGGGTACGGTTTGTGGGTCTTCCTGACATCATAGCTGGCTTGCTACGCCGCGGCTGGCCTGAACTGTTGGATTTGTTGTTCATTAACTGCGATAGTCCCAGACAGAGCTATCGACTTCAAAGAACTGTATTCCTAAATTAATTCTTGCAAAATTCATATTTTTATTATTGTATTTTTCTCGTTTTGGTCTTGCTTTACATTGACAAATATTGCTATTTTTCTAAAACTGGTGTGGTGTCCTTTTGTAGTGTTTTCACTGTATTACTGTGAGTTATGTTCAAATGCTTTACACATTGCTCATGCCAAGCTACCAAGGAGGTGAGCACGGGTTATCTGAGCAACTCCCTTATCCTAACTAGAGTGAAGGTGCCTACTTGGACAGGGTGCAAACCGACTGCCAAGAGACCCCATTTCTAACCATGAATATTTGCCACATGCACGGAGTGACCCTGGGAAGGAGGAAGTAGTCCACATAGAAAGAAAAGGTGTATCCTCTCCCAAGAGTGTGATTATGGCGCCAGGGATCAAGCAAGCCCATAGTGTCTATAAAGCAGGTCAGGGTTGTTCCATGAAAAGTCTGTTCTGAACTTTCGTAGGAGGGGTCCATTGGTGCAGATGCCATGCAATTCATATTGCCCCACAAAAGCCACAAGACTTCTGAGAATTTAATGATAATGCTGTTCAGGACATGCGTGAATGCCTCTGTCAAGGGGGTGGAGGGGTAAGAGAAGCATAGCTGTTAATAAAGGAGAAAGGTTTCCAAAGAAGGCCAGCAAGAAAATAAGTTACTTACCTGTAACTGTGGTTCTCCAGTATTGGTATCTTTCATAGATTCACATGCTTGAATCAGAATAGTCAGCAGTATAAGAGATGCTTAAGTTCTGCAAATAACAGAAAACATGTTTGTTCACATTTCTTCCTATATGGAATTATATAGGTAGTTAAATAGGTTTATCAATATCTAAAAACACACACATCTACCTTAACCATATAGAAGATAAATATCAGTCTGGAAATACATTCGAGGATGGAGGGTAAAGAAGATTATTGGCTCACCTTATGCAAATAAATTACGTAACACTGCTTGTCCTACCGCGGCATCCATCCTGTCAGTAGCATCCAGGCTGTAATGTTGCGTAAAGGTGTGGGCATGCGTCCATGTTGTCGCTCTGCAGATCTGGTTCAGAGGAACTCCTGCGAAGAGAGCTGCCGACGTAGATACCGCTCTAGTAGAATGTGCCTTGACATTGGACGATAGCGGTTTTCCTGCTAGCTGGTGGCAGAGTTGTATGCCAGAAGAGATCCAGCGTGCTATGGTTTGTTTGGAAACAGCATTGCCGCTAGTGATCTGTCCATAGCTAATAAACAGTTGTTCAGATTTACGAAAGCTGTTAGTCCTCTGTATGTAGAATTTCAGACATCGTTTAATGTCTAGGGAATGTAATGCTCGCTCTGCTGGATTTCGAGGATTTGGAAAAAATGTTCTCAAAACCACCAGCTCATTCAAATGAAAGGTCGAAGGAACTTTGGGGAGGAATTTTGGGTTAGTTCTTAGAATGACCATATCTGATTTAAATTGCAGAAAAGGGGGTGAGACTGAATGCCTGGATGTCACTAACCCTCTTCGCGGAAGTGAGGGCCAGAAGGAGAGCGGTTTTCAAAGAGATATTTCAGGTCTGCTTTGTGAATAGGCTCAAATGTATGCCTCATCAATTGGGAGAGCACAATATTCAAATGCCAGGAAGGTGGAGGACGGTGAATCGGCGGAAACATCCTGAACAAGCCTTTAAGAAATTGTTTTATTATCCTGGATGACCATAAAGATGGTAACACTGATGTCCATCGGAAACGGGATATGGCAGCGAGGTGGACCTTGATAGACGAATGGGAAAGACCTGAATTCGCTAAATGTAACAGGTATGGAAGGATCTGTTCTGGAGAGGACTTCAGAGGATGAACATTAGAAGCGGAACACCATATGCAGAACCTCTTCCACTTGAGTTTATGTGTCTTATTTGTAGACTGGGCCCTGGCACAGGCAAGCACTTCTCTGCAGTCTGAAGGAATATCTAGGCCGTCAAACTCATAGAATTCAGGAGCCAGGCTGATAATCGAAGAGAAGTCGGGTTGGGATGACGGACCTGCCCCTGACTCATCGTTAGCAAGTCTGGTGCTGGTCTCAGCCGTATGTGAGGCTGTTCCGAGAGTAATAGAAGTTCTGTGAACCAAAACTGGCGCAGCCATTTGGGAGCAATCAATAGAAGCCGGCATGGTTCCCTCTTCATCTTCTATAGAAGTCTCGGGATGAGCGGGGGAAAAGCGTAGGCATAAATCCCTGACCATTTGATCAAAAACGCATTCCCCTTTGTTCCTCTCTGTGGTTGCCAGCTTGCGAAGTGTTGGCATTTTTTGTTCTCTCTGGTCGCAAACAGATCCAGACTGGGTCTGCCCCAACGACGAAAGAGGCGGTCGAGAATTGCCTGAGTTCCCATTCGTGACAGCTGGTTCGAGTCCTGCTTAAGGCATCCGCCCAAGTATTGGAAACTCCCGGAAGATGTCCGCTCTGATTGATATCTGATGCCGAAGCACCCAATGCCACAGCTCCTGTGCCTGTGATCTTGTACCCCCCTGCTTGTTGAGATAATGCATGACTGTGGTGTTGTCGGTTTTTATCAACACTGAGGAACCTTTGATATTGGTGAGGAAGGCTTTGAGTGCCAAGGAAACTGCTCTTAATTCTCATATGTTTATGTGGAGAGTCGATTTCTGTGTGGACCATCTTCCTCTCACTGATAGGTCTTGTAACTGTGCGCCCCATCCCTCTAAGGATGCATCCGTTGTTATAATGTGCACTGGTTTGTCTTTCAGGAAGGAGAGACCCTCCGAGATGAGGGGGGTGTCCTTCCACCATTTTAGGGCTTGCCTCGCTGATGGAGTTATTCCAACTATATCGTCGAAAGATCATTCTATTTGCTTACATTGAATGTCCAACTGCTGCTGAAGTGTTCTCATGTGTAGACAACAGTTTGCTATCAACGGAATGCATAAAGAAAGCATCCCCAGAAAAGACTTGTAGGTCCGAACAGTAGTGGACCTTCTTCTGCTGAGACGGGTTGCTAGATCTTGAAGTCTCTTCTGTCTGTCGTGTAAAGCAAAGGCTCTCGCTTGGTCTGTGTCCAAGACGGCTCCTAGAAAGGTGATGTTCTGCGAAGGATCTAGATGAGACTTGGGGTAATTGACTGTTAAGCCTAATGTCCTGAAGAGAGATAAGCATGTTCTTGTGTCCCTGGCAGCTTTTAACGCTGTTCGCGCTTTTATTAGCCAGTCGTCTAAGTACGTGAACACCTGAATCCCTGGTTGCCTGAGGTAGGCTGCAACTGGTGCCAAGACCTTGGTGAAAACTCTTGGGGCCGATCTGAGGCCAAAAGGTAACACTCTGAACTGGTAATGGGTGCCTGCAACCCTGAACCGTAAGAATTTCCTGTGACTGGGGTGAATGGGAACGTGGAAATACGCGTCCTGGAGATCCAAGGACGCCATGAAATCTCCCTGGTTGAGTAGGCGTAAGACATCTTGAAGGGAGATCATGCAAAATGATTGCTTCTTGAGGAATTTGTTGAGAGAACGAAGGTTTAAAATAGGTCTCCAGTCTCCTCTCTTTTTCCGTATAAGGAAGAAGCGAGAGTAGAAGCCTGCTCCCCTCTGATTCCTTGGTACAATCTCTATTGCTCCCTTCTCTATCAAGATGGCAATCTGCACTAGGAGTTCCTTTAGATGGGCAGGTGGGGGACCCCTTGGTAGTACGTGAGGGGGAGGGTGATTGAATTCTAGTGTGTGTCCTTTGCTGACAATATCGAGTACCCATTTGTCTGATGTAATCTGGGACCACTGGTGGAGGAAATTGGAAATTCTGCCCCCTATCAGAGTGTTGGTATAGGGGTTGGGTGCAGGCAACTGATGAAGGTCAGTGTTTTCTTGCTGTTTCTTTGGCCTTGTAAGCCGATTTTCCTCTTGCAGCTTGCCGGAAGTGTGTGGATGGCGGTTGCCGATAAGTATGCGGCTGCTGCTGGCCAATGGTGGAACGAAGTTGGCCCTGGTAGGATGAATATTGGCGGTACTGGTGTGAGCCGCCTCTGTAAGAATAGAGCCCTCTTCCTCTCGCTCCTCGAAAGGGCTGTCTTCTGTATTGTAATGTACCCAGGGATCTGGCTGTTTCGGTGTCTGTTTTAATGGATTGCAAAGCATCATCTACATGCTTACCGAATAAGAGCTCACCATCATAGGGCATGTCCAAGATTTTCAACTGCACCTCTGGTCAAAACGATGTAGCTTTCAGCCACCCCTGACGTCTGAGTACGGCATCTCCGGCTAACTGGTGGAAACCTGTAGAGACATCTATGGCACAATCTATAATCTCAGCCGAGATCTTCTCACCCTCCTGTAATATCTTGCGCGCTTCCGCTCTACTATCTTCAGGCAGTAGCTCTATAAACTGCGACATGTCGGACCACATCTGGCGGTCGTATCTTCCCAGGATTGCCAGGGAATTCACTGCTCTGACCGTGGTGGCCGCCATAGTCGAAAAATTGTTGCCAATCGAATCTAACTGCCGTCCCTCCCTATCCGGGGGCGCAGTCAAAGATGAAGACTGATTCCTGGACCTTCGCTGAGCTGCCGGTGATATCACAGAATCCGGCTTAGGGTGAGTAACCAAACATGCTGGAGAGTTATCTGGTGCCTTGTACTTCTTTTCAAGTCTTGGTAGTACTGCTGGTATTGAAGACGGGGTCTGCACGACCTTAAGCCCCTCTTCCCAAATGAAGTCAACAATAGGTATTACTTTTACTGACTTTCTAGTGTCCTCTTTGAAGTCATAGAGGAAACAGTCTGACTGCTTTGATGTTATTGGCAGTTGAAATCTTTTTGCTGCTCTCTCCATTACACTGTGGAAACCCCCAATGTCTTGTGGTGAAGAGTCCACCGGTGGCGGCGTAGAAGGGGATGGCGTCTGGATCTGATATTCATCCCATTCCTGGATGAGCGAGTCAGTGTCTTGAATTTCACCTTCCTCCTGCTCGTCCTCTGACGAAGGTGGATCAATATCCTGGCCAGATGAAGGAACTGGGATAGGTTCCGTAGAATCCGATGGCTGAACAGGAGTAGTTATCGGTGTGTGTGGAGGTTGCACCGGAGTAGTGGGGCCAGGTGGAGGGAATCTAGTGTAATAGTCTTTCATCATTTGCTGAAGGTTGCCAATCAAGGAGACAGGCATCTGGATCATTTGCTCCTGAGGTCGTACGTGACTCTGCGGCTGTTGACCTAAATAGAGCTGCTCACTCTCCTCTTCATCCTCCTCCTGACATTTAATGCGTAGTTCTGAAGGGCTACGTGCCACCAGGAAAAAACAGTCATCTGAATATATGTCATTCGATGAAGGAAAAGCTGCCGTCGACGATGCGGCCGTCGACGGTGTGGAAATCTTGGATGTCGACGGTGGTAGGGAACTTGAAGATCTTTTGAACTTCTTTGATTTGGTAGCTGGAGTAGATAGCTCAGAACGAACCTTACCACTATGTTCCCTAGAAGTTGATGGGTGTTCCTCAGGTCTGTCCTTAAACACATGCAGCTTCTTAGCTGACTTACTGCTCTTGGGGGAGAAGCTCTCCACAGACCTTTTCCTCTTTCTTGAGGCCACTGAAGCATCGCTGTCCTCCTCCTTAGGGAAAGTCTCTCTCGACTTTCGCTTTTGAAGCCAAAGCAGGAGCCTGGCTTCTGTCTCTAAGAGTCTTATTAGGAAATGTCCGCAGATCTTGCAATCCTTGACCTTATGTTCAGGATGGAGACAGTAGATGCAGTCCTTGTGAGGGTCTTCACAATGAAGCCTTAATTTTCCACAGGTACCACAAGGTCTAAACAAACCTTTTCTAGCTGTAGCTATGATGGAGAAAGAACTACAGCCAAGCTAAGAATGAAAGCTGAATAATATCTCCTGAAAAGAAAGTAAACTGAGCAGAGCTCAGGGAGACTCCCTTACACACGACGTGCAGTAGAAAATCTGAGAGACTGAGCCTCTGTGCTGAGGATTCTAAAGGGGTGGTCTCGTCTGATTGGCTGAACTTTGGGCCTTTCCTAATGAGGCTGATAGCTGGGAAAGTGGATGTATTTTTGCCATTAACTACAATGAAAGAAAGAAAAAAAAAAAAAGATCTATTTATTGCTTTCTATGTACCATGGGACTCCCACTTCGACGACGGGGAATGATTCAAGCATGTGAATCTATGAAAGATACCCCAATACTGGAGAATAGCTACAAGAGGAGACGGTAGGAATCGCAGTGCAAGTTATAATCATACACAGTAGCCAAGAAGACTGGGAGCTGTCTGTGGTTTGGGGGGTGGGGGTTTAAGCAAGAGATCTCCCAAAGTCAGGAGGGATTAGGACAAGGGGGTGGGAGGCGTTAGGACAAGGGGGTGGGAGGCGTATGTGCTTGTTTAGCCCTTCCAAGGCCACCCCCTGATCTTGCGTGTCTGTAGTCTTAACTCTCCTGCGGCCTCGTCCTCCATGGGTACCCCTCCTCTGCGGCCATCTTCTCGCTCCTTCCAAAGCTGTTTCATGATCTCAGGCAGAGTCCTTGTCAGTCTTGTTGTCCTGTTTTGCAGTCATTGCCTTCCTCCGTCTACTCCCAAGCTGCCTCAGGAGTGTCAAAGAACAGTGATTCACTCACAAACAAAAACTTTGAGGAGGGTAGGGAAAAGTAGCATGTGCTGGATGTTCGAATTCAGCAAGGTTTGCTCTATGCCCTGAAAGAAGCAGCGTTGTTTTGGACCTTTAGAGTATAATCTCGGAAAAAATCATGAACTGTGTAACCTCGTAAGGTAATGAGTCCTGAGCGCAGGCGGCATGCAGTAGGGCATCCCAATCTGAGTATCTTAGTATGCGGGTTATGATGGATGTAGGAAAGTACCCTCTTTTGGGCATGGTTACCCCCACCTTTTGTCTGCTGTCAGTATCCTTTGAATGTTTTCACTGGGATCCTGCTAACTGGGACCCCAGTGATTGTGGTCTCTCCCTCTAAACTTGGTTGCTTAGGACTTTGCACCCCCCACAATTTGACATATAGCTATTTTAAAACTAGACACTTAGTGCAATTTTCAACAGTTCCTGGGGGAGGTAAGTGTTTGTTAGTTTTGCAGGTAAGTAAACCACCTATGGGGTTCAAGTTTGGGTCCAAGGTAGCCCACCGTTGGGGGTTCAGGGCAACCCCAAAGTTACCACACCAGCAGCTCAGGGCCGGTCAGGTGCAGAGGTCAAACTGGTGCCCAAAACGCATAGGCTTAAATGGAGAAGGGGGTGCCCCGGTTCCAGGCTGCCAGCAGGTAAGTACCCGCGTCTTCGGAGGGCAGACCAGGGGGGTTTTGTAGAGCACCGGGGGGGACACAAGTCAACACAAAAAGTACACCCTCAGCGGCACGGGGGCGGCCGGGTGCAGTGTGCAAACAGGCGTCGGGTTCGCAATAGGTTTCAATGGGAGACCAAGGGGTCTCTTCAGCGATGCAGGCAGGCAAGGGGGGGGCTCCTCGGGGTAGCCACCACCTGGGCAAAGGAGAGGGCCACCTGGGGGTCGCTCCTGCACTGGAGGTCGGATCCTTGAGGTCCTGGAGGCTGCGGGTGCAGTGTCTTTACCAGGCGTCGGGTCTTTGAAGCAGGCAGTCGCGGTCAGGGGGAGCCTCGGGATTCCCTCTGCAGGCGTCGCTGTGGGGGCTCAGGGGGGTCAACTCTGGCTACTCACGGTCTCGTAGTCGCCAGGTAGTCCTCCCTGTGGTGTTTGTTCTCCACAAGTCGAGCCGGGGGCGTCGGGTGCAGAGTGCAAAGTCTCACGCTTCCGGCGGGAAACGTGTGTTGTTTCAAAGTTGCTTCTTTGTTCCAAAGTTGCAGTCTTTGGGGAACAGAGCCGCTGTCCTCGGGAGTTCTTGGTCCTTCTAGATGCAGGGTAGTCCTCTGAGGCTTCAGAGGTTGCTGGACCCTGTGGAACGCGTCGCTGGAGCAGTGTCTTTAGAAGTGGGGAGACAGGCCGGTAGAGCTGGGGCCAAAGCAGTTGGTGTCTCCGTCTTCTCTGCAGGTTTTCAGCTCAGCAGTCCTCTTCTTCTTAGGTTGCAGGAATCTCTCTTGCTGTGTTCTGGGAGCCCCTAAATACTCGATTTAGGGGTGCGTTTAGGTCTGGGGGGGTTAGTAGCCAATGGCTACTAGCCCCGAGGGTGGCTACACCCTCTTTGTGCCTCCTCCCTGGGGGGAGGGGGGCCACATCCCTATCCCTATTGGGGGAATCCTTCATCTGCAAGATGGAGGATTTCTAAAAGTCAGTCACCTCAGCTCAGGACACCTTAGGGGCTGTCCTGACTGGCCAGTGACGACTCCTTGTTTTTCTCATTATCTCCTCTGGCCTTGCCGCCAAAAGTGGGGCCGTGGCCGGAGGGGGCAGGCAACTCCACTAGCTGGAGTGCCCTGGGGTGCTGTAACAAAGAGGGTGAGCCTTTGAGGCTCACCACTAGGTGTTACAGTTCCTGCAGGGGGAGGTGAGAAGCACCTCCACCCAGTACAGGCTTTGTTACTAGCCACAGAGTGACAAAGGCACTCTCCCCATGTGGCCAGCAACATGTCTGGTGTGTGGCAGGCTGCTAAAACTAGTCAGCATACACGGGTAGTCGGTTAAGGTTTCAGGGGGCACCTCTAAGGTGCCCTCTGCCAGTGTACATTTTATTGTAACATACACCCCAGTGTGCATTTATTGTGCTGAGTAGTTTGATACCAAACTTCACAGTTTTCAGTATAGCCATTATGGTGCTGTGGAGTTCGTGCATGACAGACTCCCAGACCATATACTCTTATGGCTACCCTGCACTTACAATGTCTAAGGTTTTGCTTAGACACTGTAGGGGCAGAGTGCTCATGCACTTATGCCCTCACCTATGGTATAGTGCACCCTGCCTTATGGCTGTAAGGCCTGCTAGAGGGGTGACTTATCTATACCTATAGGCAGTGTGAGGTTGGCATGGCACCCTGAGGGGAGTGCCATGTCGACTTCGTTGTTTTATACTCACTAGCACACACAAGCTGCCAAGCAGTGTGTCTGTGCTGAGTGAGGGGTCCCCAGGGTGGCATAAGACATGCTGCAGCCCTTAGACACCTTCCCTGGCATCAGGGCCCTGGGTACCAGAGGTACCAGTTACAAGGGACTTACCTGGATGCCAGGGTGTGCCAATTGTGGAAACAACGGTACAGGTTAGGGAAAGAACACTGGTGCTGGGGCCTGGTTAACAGACCTCAGCACACTTTCAAATCATAACTTGGCATCAGCAAAGGCAAAAAGTCAGGGGGTAACCATGCCAAGGAGGCATTTCCTTACACAAGGGCAATGAAACAACAGGGGTTCCCCATGGGCTGCAGCATGTATTGAGGCACCCATGGGAGCCCATGCAAAATGTGTCTGCAGGCCTGCCATTGCAGCCTGCATGAAAAGGTACATGCACCCGTTCATTACAGCTCACTGCACCAGGTCACTGCAAGTCACCCCAATGGTAGGCCCTCCTAGCCCAGAGGGCCTGGTGCAGGTACCTATGATGAGGGCACCCCTGCATGAGCAGAGGTGCCCCTACGAACCCCAGCTCCATTACACTGAACTTCGTAAGTGCGAGGAAGCCAGTTCACTACCCATGTCCAGCTACATAATGGTAACTCCAAACGTGGGCATCTTTGGTACCAAACATGTCAATCATACCTCAGTACTGTTGCCAGTATTGATTGTATGATACCATGCACTCTGGGGGCGCCATAGAGGGCCCTCAGCATTGCTCCTACTAGTCTTCTGGAGTTTTCCAGACACCCTGCCCCTCAGACAGGTTTCTGCTTGACCTGCTCTGGCAGAGGAAGGCACAAAGGATTTCCAATGTGAGAAGGAGGTAACACCCCTTGGAAATATGTGCTGAAATATGTGCTGTAGGAAGCTAGCCTGGTGTGTGGTGAGAACCTATGGTGTTATCACCCAATACCAGGTCCAGGTATCCCCTTATTAGTGAGGAGTAGTAAGTTTCTAGGAAGCCAGACTTTCTAGAGGTAGCTTTGGATGAGCAGCCAAAGCTCATCTAGGAGACATGCAAAGCTCATGCAATACCACTTATACACCAATACAGCACTTACACAATGTTACAAAAATAAAGGTACATTATTTTAGTGACACATACTAAAATACTATATGGCCAATACTCTACTAGCAGGTGAGTAAACACACTATTAAATACACCTTATTTGTCAGGAATGAACACGGAAGGTAATAGAAAACAGTACAATAACAATAGACAATGGTGATCCTAAGAGGAGCCAAACCATATACTAAAAAAATGGAATGCGAATGATGGAGCCCCACCCAGGTAAGGGGAATCTGTAGAGGGGAGCTGGAGGAACTACAAACCACAAAAGGTAAGTACCAGAGTGCCCCCTCAGTGACCAGGAGAGAAGAGGTAAGTACCTGGTTTTTCCCAAATCCACAGAGAAACTTGGTAAAAGGACTGTGCAAGACTTCAAGAAACAGAGGATGGATCCAGACAGAAGAGGACCTGCAAATGAAGGGGACCAAGCCCAGTTCGAGTGTCCAGTTAGGGCAGCAGCCACTACCCACCCTTCTGGAGATGCAGGACCAGGCTGACAGTAAAGACCAGGAGTCGGCTCTGCAGCACAGGAGCAGAGGAAGAGATCCAGAAGTGATGCAGTCAATACCCCACGTCAGAACAAGAGTTGCAGTCCGTCAGTGGTGTGGAAAAAACACCAACAAGCCTAGGCAAAGGCAAAAGCCGCAGAAAAGAAGTTGCAGAGCTGCTGGGGACCAGGAAGGTCCGAGGGGACTCACCGCAAGGAGGGGAGTCCCAGGCAACCCCCGCCAGTCAGGAGAGCAAGAAGTCATGGGTGCAGCCCCCACAGGCAACTCACAGGAAGGAGGCACAGGAGTTGCAGTGAGGCCCACCTAGCACACCTGGAAAGGAGTCCCACATCACTGGAGCAGCAAGCAGGAGACTACGCATTGCAGAGACCAGGAGGCCGAGATACATGGAGCCTGAAGATCCCTTGGAAGAAGAGACAACAAGTCTTGGTAGCTACGAGAGTTGCAGGGCAGAGGGGTACTGTTCTGCAAGGAGAGGCAAAGACTCCCCACCTCTAAAGTTGGACAGCTGGTAGAGGGGACTGAGGGGACCACTCAAGACCACCAACTCTATTGCAGGATCCACACAGTTGCAGGAAAAAGTACCCACGCAGCCAGTCGTCGTTACAGTTGGTGCCTGCGGATGCAGGGGAGTGACTCCTAAACTCCAAAGGAGATTCCTTATTGCTTCTTGGTTCAAACTGAATGCTTGCTGCCCTCAGAGGATGCACGGCTGGAGAAATGTTGCAGTTGCTGGAAGGAGCCGGAGAAACAATGTTGAAGACTGAAGTTGTCGTTGGGGCTGCAGTTTTTATGTTCCTGCAAGGTCCATTTGCGATTCTAATGGCCAAAAGTCAAAGTAAATTTTGCAGAGGAGTCCTGCTGGAATCGTGCACGTCAAATCTATATAGCCCTAAAAGGGGAATTGATCACCTAGCAGGGTGACCACCAATCAGGAGGGGGCTGTGACGTCACCTGCCTGACCTGGCCAATCAGATGCTCCCAGAGGCCTCTGTCCATGTTGGATTGAAGATGGCAGAATCAAGTGGCCACCACGAGGAGCTGTGGGCACCACCCCTGGGGTGGTGATCAACAGGGGACTGGTAACTCCCCTTTCCATTGTCCAGTTTCACGTCAGAATAAATTGGTCTACTTTACCTTGTAGGGAGGCAGAGAGTAGTTTGTCTTAACATGGCGCGCAGTACCCAAGAAGGTATTAGCAAGTCTTGGTCTTTCAGTGGAGGGTAAGAAAGAGTCTGGTTCACCCAATGTCTCAGGTTGGTGTGGCAGGTGCATTATAAGACTAGCAAGGGAGAGTCCAGGAAGGCAGAATCCGCACGTCAGCCACAGCGCAAGCCATGCAGGCAGCCACCAGATAAGGCCCTAAGAGCAATGTCAAGATGGATCCTGGAAACTTCTGCACAGTACCCAGCGTTGGGAACTCCCGGTGTTTTCAGCGGCCAATCACCCACCCTACCCCTTGCCAAATCCTTCCTCTCCCCTCCCTCACCCCCCACACATGCAATCTGGTCTCCCAAGATGTACACAGCAATGGCTCCAGCCAAGCCCACCACCTCGCTGGGCTTGACCAAAGGAGCACAGTCTACCCAGGTTGGGAGCTTGGTGTTCACTGCTCACACCTACCACAATTGAGGCAGTAGTCTAGGTTCAGCATATAGGATGGGCATAGGTCATGAGCCTCCACAGTGCCCCTGTCTCCCCTACAGCATTTCAATGCTAGAAGGTGCTGGAGGTCCACCAAAGCAATCGGGCCTAAGACAGGAGCAGGGGGTGGGTGGGGGGGGGGGGGGGTGAAAAAAACAAGACCAGTATGTCTGAGGCTGGACACTGTGGTGCTGCACCTGTCAGCCGCAGGGTCTGAAAGTAGACCTCTATATGGCAGCCCAGGGGGGTGGTCCTCAGCTGCCCTTCTGCACTCACTGAGCCGCTGAGGGGTTTTCACCTCTGGGTCCCAGGTGTAGACGAAACATTGCATGTATTGTCACCCCTCCTCCCCATGCAACCGAATCGAGCTGCCAATCCCACTGGCTATTGGAGAGGGAGTCGAGGAGTTGAAGTCAGTGTCCAGCACTCACTGGGGGCAGCAGTTCTGACAGGACAGTGGCTGAGTGCTACATCAAATGACCTTGGCCCCCAACTCCGTCCACAGTTTTGCCCAGGTAGGCCACAGCCCACTCTGGCGGGAGAGGCCCAGCAGGAACAGCATCCAGCATCACCACCAGGTCCACACAGGAGGAAGGAGCCTCCACCATTGCCTGATGCAGCTTTAGTGGTTCCTGGGCATCGGCGCTCACTCGCAGCTGTCCTGGCCCCTCCCACCTTCAGGGCCAGCATGCGAGTGCAGCACTGACAATGTGATCTCTTTAGAGCCACCCCCCACCGCAACCAGCCGATAATGCCTGATATCAAAGCCATCTGACCTCCAAATGGCTTCAGCGACGCACCGCCACAGCACGCCAAGCCCCAACGCCATAAGTGAGCTACAATTCCAGCAGGATGGGAATGGACACATGAATGCAGGGCAGCGGGAGGTTAAGCAGGAGCATCCACCATCTTCAGTGGCTATGAAACACCCCTACAACATTGTTAACTTGTGTGTTAGAAAGCACCAACTGTGTACTCTGGATCCTTCCTGTTGCATTCACTCTTCCAGCTCTGGCTACCTCCACCAATGACTATATACAATGGAAATGCAAGGGACAGTAGTATAAACAGGAAAAGGGTAATGGTGCAAGAGAAAAGAGACACCAGAAACTGCAACTCTGCTGGCCATGAATATCTTCAGATTGAAGGCAATAGGAAGGAAATATCTTAGTGACCTACAGCTGAAGGTCAGCATCTACCCTGAACAGTGCAAAAGATACCCTAACTGTATCCTGCACAGAGAGGGAAGTAACTGTGTTCTGGAATAAAACTTGCTACTCATGCAAATGAACCTTTAACAGCAATAAATACCTTTATAAAGGTTATACACTTCTCCCCATTGGTAAGAGCACTACCTCATGCTTTGTAACCATGCACTTATGACGAAGATAAGCTTAGTTTCAACTTGACACTGATACAACCGAAAATGGGATTAGACAGCATTAACATTTGAGGTTTCTATGGTTAACAGTACATGTATCACTTGCTTAAAACACTTAGGGCCTTCTGCATAATCAAATATAAACATCATATTACCAAGATGTTAGCTTGAGAATTCTTCCTGTTCCTTCATGGACACAAACTCCAAGTTTAAATGGAACACTACCTTAAGTATTTAACGATAGTTACAGTCAAAGAAGATGCATGCAAGTCCCTGTCTTTTATATGGCAGGGTTGAGCATAACAATATAGGGACAAATGCAGGAACATAATTGTAGGAAGCTGGCCTGGTGTGTGGTAAGTACCTATGGTATTATCACCTTATACCAGGTCCAGGTATCACTTTATTAGTGAAGTGTAGGCAGTGTTTAGAAGCCAGGCTCTTTAGAGGTAGCTGCAGGATGAGCAGCCAATGCTGATCTAAGAGACATGCAAAGCTCATGCAATGCCACTTATATTCACACAGCACTTGCACGCATGAAAGAACTACACAACAGAGTTACAAAAATAAAAAGGTACTTTATTTTACTGACAATTACTAAAATACTAGATAAGCAGCTCTCCAATGGGAGGTAAGTAAACACACTATATGTGTACAGTAACAATCAGGAAATAGAGAACAGTGAAACGCAATGGGCAATACTGAAGGCCTAAGTGGAGACCAAACCATATACTAAGAAAGTGGAATGCGAAGGTCGGGTCAACACCCACGGAAGTGGAATAGGTAGAGGGGAGCTGGAAGTACTAGGAAACACCAAAGGTAAGTACTGGAGTACCACCCCAGTGACCAGGAGGAAAGAGAGAAGTTACTGGTTCTACCCAAACCAACCTACAGGACTTCAGAGAAGAATATTGCAAGACCCAGACAAGACTGCAAGAAACCAAAGGTGGATCCTGGAAGAGGAAGACCTGGAAAAGGAGGGGACCAAGTCCAGTTCGAGTGTCTGGCGGTGTTAAGAGCCACTACACACCTGTCTGTGGATGCAGGAGTTGGTCGACGGGGAGACTATGATGGTCAGCAATGCAGCACTAGAGCAGATAAAGAGTTCATGGGTGATGCAGTCGACGTCCCATGCCAGATGAAGGATTGCAGTCAGTCTGTGGTATGAAAAAACCACCAACAAGCCTTGGAAAAGGCAAATTTCACGGCTGGAGGAAAAGTGGAGCTGCTGGGGACCAGCAAGGTCCAGAGGGAACTCAACCCACGAGGGGAGTCCCAGGCGACCCTCAGCAGCGCCCACAGATGACCCACAGACAAGGAGCCCAGGAGTCACAGGGAGGCCCACACAGCACACCTGAGGCAAGGTCCCATGTTGCAGGAGAAGCACCCAGAGGGCTGTGCGTTGCAGGGAAGAGTGCTGGGGCTACACAGAGCCTGAAGATCCTCTTGGAGGAGATGCCAACAAGCCTTGGTAGCTGCAAGAGACTAGGTGTGCACAGGGTTACTGTCCTGTGTAGGTAGGCAAAGGCTTACCTCTACCAAAGGTGGACAGCTGGCAGAGCGGTCCAAGGGTACCAGTCCAGACCACCATCCGTGATGTAGGATCCACGCAGTTCAGGATGAGAGGAGATCCATGCAGCTGGTCGTCGCTGCAGTTGGTGTCTGCAAATGCAGGGGAGTGACTACTTCACTCCAAGTGAGATTCCTTCTTGTGCAGGCTGAGATCTGCCCTCAAAGGATGCACAGTTGGGGAAACGCTGCAGTTGCTGGAAGGAGCCAGAGAAACAATGTTGCAGGGCGAAGTTGTAGCTGTAGCTTTAGATTGTAGGTTCCTGTGGAGTCCAGTTGCGGTTCCAATAGCCAGAAGTATAAGGGTGCAGAGGAGTCCTGCTGGTGTCTTGCCCGGCTAATCTGAGGACCCACCCAAGAGGGAGACCCTAAATAGCCCTGGCACTTATTAGGAGGGGGGGGGGGGGGGGGGATCTGTTGTCACCTGCCGGACCTGGCCACTCAGATGCTCCCAGAGGCCTCTGCCTACCTTGGATTCAAGATGTCAGACTCAAGGGACCCTCTGGAGGAGCTCTGGGCACCACTCCTGGGGTGGTGATGGACAGGGGAGTGGTCACTCCCCTTTCCATTGTCCAGTTTTGCACCAGAGCAGGGACTGGAGGCCCCCGAGCCGGTGCAGACTGGTTTATGCAAGGAGGGCACCAAATGTACCCTTTAAAGCATACCAGTGGCTTGGCAAGGCTACCACCCCCTCCCCCCAAAGCCATGTAACACCTATTTCCAAAAGGAGAGGGTGTTAACCACCTTTCCCAAAGGAAATCGTTTGTGTTGCCTTCCTGGGCTTGAGCTGTTCAGGCAGCAGGAGGGCAGACACCAGTCTGATGAGTGGCAGCAGCTCAGACTGCCTGGAAAACCCCAGAAAGCTGGTAGGAGCAATGCTGGGGGTCCTCTAAGGAGCCCCCAGAGTGCATGGAATCATACTTCCAATACGGGCAACAGGATTGGGATATGATTCTGACATTTTCTTATACCAAACATGTCTAGGTTCGGAGTTACCATTATGTAGCTGGACATGGGTCACCTATGACCAGTACACGCATAAAATGGCGTCCCCGCACCAGCACAACCAAGGGCAGGAGCCCTTTAAATCTCTGCTAGCGCTCCCGGTTCATGGGACGTGCTTTCACGACGCCCGGGGGCCGAGGAGAGACCAGCACCAGTCCAACCAAGGGAAGGAGCCCTTTAAATCTCTGCTAGCGCTCCCGCTTCACGGGACGCACTTTCACGACACCCAGGGGCCGAGGAGAGACCAGCACACCCAAACGCAGGAGCCCTTTAAATCTCTGCTAGCGCTCCCGCCTTGCGTGACACGCCCGGGCGGCGCCCGGGCCCGTCCTGTGCCCGTCAGAGACCAGAGGAGGCTGGGCTGGGCCCCCCCCCCTCTTTTGTCTGCAGTAAAGAGCCTAGCTGTCACCTAAGAGAACTGCACAGTTTCATCTGAGTAGCTCTGTTCATCATTACAGCTGCATTATTAACAGGCCCCTTTCACAAGCTCCTCTCTGTTAGTGGTGGCTTTTACCCAGAGGGCCCTATTTAAACAAGTATCTAGCCGAAGAGCGGGACGCTGCTACTTTCCGGAAGAGGCTTGGCAGACAGGGCCAGTTACTCCAGTGGCAGGACATTCAACATACAAATAAGAGTTATTTTTTATTTTTTCTTCTTTCTCTTGTATTTGTATTTATTGATTTTACGAGTGTTCTTTTATCATGGGGAAAAGGAAGGCTATAGATTTACCAGTGCAAACCAAGGGAACAAAAATTGCGAAAAATCGCCCAAATAGATCCCTGAATTTGGGCTCATCTAACAAGCCAAATCCACTTGACGAAATTGACCTCTTAGTTAAAGAAGTTGAGTCTATGCTAGGTACACAAACCACGGGGATAAATAATCCAAGGAAAGCCCCCCCCAAGGATAGGAAAATCTTGGAGATATTTAAAAAGAAGGGGAAGAGGATTCCTCCAGATGTAACAACAGAGGTTGATGGGGATGGGGATGGGACCCCACTCCAAAACCCACTTTTAGCATAGAGAGTCCCCTAGTGTCCCAGGGGGGTTCCCCATATGTACCAAATACTCCGTCCTTCCTTCCGTTGAGCCCGGTGATTAAAGTGGTTCCAAGTCTATTGTGTACTAATCGCTTTGAACCACTGCTAGCAACAGATGACCCGCCTGTGCCTGTGAGAGTGTTCAAGCCTGCAGTTGGAATATCTAATACTAGTGTTATTCCATTGATCTCCCAGTCCGATCCGGAAGGTAATGAACCAGCAGCTTGCAGAGGCAATCTGGCTAAAGTTCTCCAAAGAGTTGACGAAGTCAAGGGACTGGTTCTAGTATTAATAGATCTCTTGAAGAGTAATCTTGTGCACCAGCATGGGAATAACTGTGCTTGCGAAGGGATTTGTAGGGTTTGTGGAGAGGTCAGGGGGAAAGAAGTATTCCCCTCCTCTGCCCCAAACAAGGGGGCTGAGTCGAGGGTTAATTCTTGTCTCCCCGTCAGAGGGGGGACAATTCCACAAGGGAGGGAAGTTAACCGCTGCAACCATACCAAAGATAACTTGAGGCCCAAAGGGAGGGTCAAAAATGCACCCAGAAATCGGGATTGTCAAGGGAACGGGGCGACTAATCCAACTAGTGGTAGAGCCAGAGGTAGGCTCAACGGATCCGACCCCCTTGAAACTGTCCAAGGGGACAATTCTACACAATCTCCTAACAGGCCATACAAAACCTTCTATAACAACAATTCCCCCTGTAACAATATTAAGAACACAGTTAACAAAGAACAGGATTTGTGTACAAGCTATGGAACAAATAAAATCTATTTGACTAATGTTCCAAAGTTATTGCCAGGGTCAGTTGAGAACCAAGCCTCCTTGATTAATAAAGTCACACACTGGATACGCTCCCGACGATGTTGCCTCTGTCATTCGTTCGGATATAACATCGGCCGAGAGAAACAGCGTCTTAGGGACCAATTTTGACATAATTACTATCCATTTTGAAGAGGAGACTATGGTGACTCAACTAATGGATTTTGACTCTCGCACCCACTCGAATAGAGCAACAACTATGGGGGGGAAAAGACTTAGGTCAAACCCATACAATCACGGACCAGATAGGGGACCGGATGGACCAGATGGCTCAACTAGTTTCTGTGGAGGTGTTGTATGTAAGGCAGCTACTGATCTTGGGCCGCTGCCTGATTCTGTATGACTGACTTCTGAACCAGTGACTCATGCAATGGCCTGCTCCAAGGTCTCACATTCAAAGGGGAACAATAAAGTATCAACATTCGACATTTGTAATAAAGACCTGGGCCCAGGGGACGTTGGTTGCCCAACTGTGGTGATAAACAAAAGCAAATGCACATTAGAACTCATGCCCTGGGACATTGCTGGGTTGGCAAAGAAATTAGATGATAGCGAATGGGCCTTTTTTTATTAAGGATATAGATGTTTGTCTCTTCCAGGAAACTTGGGTAGAGGATGCTACTATTATAGATGGATTTCTTTCATTTAGTGTTCCTGCTATACCTCCAGAGAAGGGGTTGGGCTGGGCGAAAGGTGGGTTGTTACTACTTGTAAACAAGAACCTGCAGTGTGACTACAAGCTTCTGGAAATCGATTCTGTAGATATAAAAGCTATGTGTATTACGTTCAAAAGAACTTTATCAATTGTTATTGTTAATGTTTATATACGATCGGTCTCATGTAGCTCCGAGTCTCATACCTTGGCCATCTTGTCCGAATTTGTAGAAAGCCTTCACCCCTCGACTATTTTAATTGTAGCTGGAGATTTTAATTGTACCTTTGAACCTTCCACCCTTTTTAGTGACCTAACTGACGAAGAGGATGAGCTGAGGGGGATCCCGCAACTATCTATCACTCGGCTCTGCAAAAAATCTCGGGTGGCCACACAATTAGCTTCACTATGTCTAAAACACGGCCTTAGGGCCTGTAATGGTAGGACGCCATCTGATATGAACATTGCACCAATGTTCAAAAGGGGCAAGTCCACAAGCACTATAGATTATTTCTTAGTTGATGTTAGGTTGTGGCCCCACTTGGAAGACATGAAAGTAATAGTGAGAAGCGATAGCGACCACTTTCCCTTGCTTCTTACCCTTTCCGGAGAAATGTTCAGGAGAACATACAATCATGTTACAATAATCCCGCCACCATGCTGGAATAATACATTCACTAAGATTACTTGGCCAAAAGTGATGTCAAACCCATATCATATCAGAGCAATATACCAAATCTTTTTTAAACAATTTGGCCGAGTATGAAGAGCAGACTGTGGGGAACATTCCAATTCTTAAAATTCATGATAGTATGGCCACTCAGCTACGGGTTTTTTTTTTTTTATCAAGCAAGGCGGCCAAAGTCATGTGAAGGAAAAGGGGCACGTAAGGGATGGTTCGATGAGGTGTTCAAAGGCTAAGTCTGGGCTAAAAGCAGTAGTAATGTCTGGTTCCCAGGGAGAGATCAAACAAGCTAGGTCTCTATATCAAGAAACCGTGTCTAATGCAAAAAAGCGGTGGGAGGACTCCTTGTGGCAGGAATTATTAAATGCCTCCAGAGAGAAGGATAATAAGCGCTTTTGGGAACTTCTGTCTAAAAGAGAAAATGGAGGTAGGAGCTGCCCCAGCAACCACATACAACCAGAAAGCTGGGTAGAAAATGTTTCCACTCTTTATGCCCTACCAGAGGGCTCAATGGACACCAATGTAGTCAACGCCTCACCTATGCTATTGGATTTGCTCTCCACTACGTCAGTCCAAGTGGGGCCCAGTGTATCCCCAAGGGTCATCTCATTTTTAAAGTAGAAGAAACCCTTGAGGCTATAAACAGTCTGAAACTTAGCAAAGCACCTGGACTGGACAAACTCCCTGGAGATCTTTATAGATCAGAACCAAATATCTGGTCCTGGTATATCAATGCCATCTCAAATAGTATAGCTGCAGGGGGACAAATCCCGGGCACATGGAAGGGGGCCGAAATTATACCCATCTACAAAAAAGGAAATGCTAACCTTCCAGCCAACTACAGGCCAATTAGCCTTATAGACAACTTGCAAAAGATTTTTGCTAAACAAATTCTGCAGAGGCTAACTAGCTGGGTTGAGGAGCGCCAAATTCTTTCTCAACTACAGGCCGGGTTCCGTGCTAAAACTAGCACGGTAGACCAGGTCTTTCGATTGGCTATATTGTATTGGAAATATGTCCTTATCGCCAAGCAATGTCTATATGTAGTATTTATAGACCTGCGATCAGCTTTTGATCTGGTTCCAAGAGCTAAACTGTGGTAAGTGCTGGGCAGACTGGGAGTTCCAGAGGACCTACTACTCCTGCTAAAACGATTACATGAAAATACCTATGCCCAAGTGAGGTGGGGAGTACAAGGCGAATTGACAGAACAGATCCCAATCAGAAGGGGAGTCGACCAAGGTTGTGTGCTAGCCCCCTTATTATTCACTCTATTTATCTACGAAGTAGTGAAGGCTGTGTCCACATGCCATAATGACGCTCCCTCCTTGAACACACAAAAAATCCCTATCCTGCTTTTCGCAGACGATTCGCTCCTCATTTCCAAGACACCGATGGGGTTACAAATCCTTGTTGATCGATTCAATTCATTTTGTAGCGATCACGGGTTGGAAGTTAACATTACTAAAACAAAACTAATGGTGTTATCCAAAGGGCCTAGTAAAAGATGTTCCATTCACATCGATTGTGTTTTCTTGAAGGAAGTTAGCTCTATAGACTATTTGGGAGTTAGGTTAACTAGTAAACTATCATGGGAAGAGCAGATCACAAAAAGCGCAGGGTTGTTCCAACATAGAGCTTCGTCCATACTGCGCTTTTATCAGGGTTCCCTTGCAAAAGCTGTTTCTCCAGCATTAAAGATTTATATAGCCAAGGCACAAGGTGCAGCCCTGTATGGAGCGGAGGTATGGGGTTTCTCCAACTGTAATAAGATCTCAGTGGGAGAAAACAACTTTGCGAGGGCCTTGATAGCGTGCCCACGCTCCACACCCCTACTGCCAATATTTTTGGATCTGGGGTTAAGTCGAGCAGCAGATTTAGCTATTTTAAGACCTCTCCTGTATTGGATCAGGTTATGGACTACCCCTGAACTAGATATATATAAGACCTCATTACTTGATCTATTAAAATGCCAAAATGGCAATACTCTCCCCTGGATTTGCCATGTGTCCCATTGGTTCCGTTTGTTGGGCTTGGGTGATTATTGGGAAAATCCCCACAAACTAGAGAGATGGCATAAAAATGTTTTAAAGTTAACTTATTGGTCTTATGTTAGGGATAACAACATAACCTGTAAATCTCATGGTCGTTTAACTAACTTTTTTATTGATCTTAAATGGACTCCAAAGTTTGAAGCCTATTTGGACATTATACCGGATCTGTACGGCAAAAGCCTATATGCAAGGTTTCGTTTCGGCTCCTTGCCCCCTGATGTCATTGATTCACAGGTGGGGGCCGATTGGTCTCCCTGATATATGCCCTGCTTGTGGCAGTACCTCTGAAACCATCGAACACTTTATGTTCTTCTGTCTAGCTTATGCGAACCTGCAACACTTGTAGGGCTATGGGATTTAAGATCTGTGCCTTGGCTCTACAGGTGTTAAAAAGTCATAATTCAGCTGATGTACTTCTTCCAGTGAGCAAGTACTTAGTGACAGCCTGGCGCATACGTTGCCATTTCCAAAAAGCAACCTAAGGTTATCTCTTTTTAGAGCTTTATGTGTAATTTGAGCTTTTATTGTTTTAATGTTTTAATGATTTCAAATTAATTTATTGATGTGTAGCTGCTGTACTTTATCGAAAATTATTATTTATTCTTGTATCTTTGCTAGCTTTGTTTTATGTTGCTTTTATGGTCAATTGATCGAATAAAGCTGTGTTGGTACAGCCAACCTTTACAGGCGTCCCCGCACTCACGAAGTCCATGAAAATAAAGCTGGAGTTCGTCACACACACACACACACACACACACACACAGGTACCTGCATCCTGCCTTCTGGGCTAGGAGGACCTACCACCATAAGGGAGGGGGGGGACTTACAATGACCTGTAGTGAAAAGGGTGAATACACTCTTTCACACAGGCTGCAATGGCAGGCCTGCAGATACACTTTGCATGGGCTCCACATGGGTGACATTTACATGCTGCGGCCCATGGGGGACCCCTGGTGCCCCAATGCCCTAGGTACCATATGAGAGAGAAAGTGCTCCAAGCAACCAAATTTGAAGGGAGAGAGCATAGTCACTGGGGTCCCGGTTAGTAGGATCACAGTCAAAACAAACAGCAAAAATTGGGGGTAACCGTGCCAAAAAGAGGATACTCTCCTACTGTAATCTAAGTATTCTATCCATATACAACCACAATGAGGACAACATACATTGTGCATAATGTGCTGCTAAACAAGTATGACAATGGGTACTATGTAAGTGTATATGTTCAGTATAGGTCAATGGTAAGCACACAAAAATTAGCTTTGAATAATTTTCCAGGTGTTTTTTTTTTTTTAATGTACGCGGGCTTTGGAGCTCCAAAAACGTCATGGTGGAGAATGGAAGACCAACAAGGAAGACATTTATTCAGTGGTAAACATCTGAAGCAAAACGGTGTGTCTTGATCTGCAGCAGCTGTCACTCAGTCGATTTACTGCGGTGATGTAGAGGGAATGTTTATTGCTGGTGCAGAGATCCTGCCCACAATCCACTTCTGTCTTAATTGGAGCAGTGTGTGGCAAAGTTGGAAGGCAGTCCTAATGTCAGACGTCACAGGAAGAAAACTCTGTAGTAGTAGTCCAGGTCTACATAATGCAACAATGTACATACCAGGCAAGGGTTTAAGACAAACCTTTGTTTAATAAGCAACAAGATGCGTGATCAAGGCAGGACAGACACACTCCAAGCAGTTCAATGCAAAGATCAGGCAGTTCGTAAATGTTTGCACGTTCTTTGGCTTTTTTAATATTATGGCTGGTAAATACCAGTAAATAGCTGTGAGAGTGTACTAAGGAACACAACCAATGAGGTAGGTAGCAAGAAAACAGTTTTTTTTTCTCTGTGGGTCAAAGTAATAACAGCTCAAAAGTAAGGGATTCCCCTAATTTAGTACTCTGGAGATGATACTGCCATAGAGTTTGGTCATAGTGCTTCTGGAATCTTCAACATTCAAGATAAAACAAAGCAGCAGCTAATAATAGTTCAGAGTTGTCACTTCTTAAGCCTCAACCCGCACCACACCACAGTAAATTGTGCAAGCTTTCTTTAGGCGCCTACCTCCCTTTTATTAGCGCTTCTCATTTGTGGTCTTCAACCCGTGCCCTTTTGTTCTACTGTTGTTACATGCAATTCCAGTTTCCTGTATTGTTTTCTTTTGATGTAGATTAGTGTATAATGTCTTTCTGTAAGCCCGATAACAGGGGTTTCCAACCTTTTCTGTAATAAGAGCTACTTGAGTTTAACAAAAATCACCTTGAGCTACTAATATTAGAGTTGTAAGAGTGACCACATCAGACAAGATTACTTAAGTGGCCACATATGCAAGATTACTAGTATTGGTTGCTTGGTGTATCAGGCAGGGTTACCAGCAATAATGTTAAAAGACTGTCAATTTTGAATGCCTCTACATTGGTAATGCATGAGACATAGCTGCAATGCCACCAGTACAAACTTAACTATTAGTAATTACAACTCCCCTACACCAGATAATTTATAACTCAAATAGGAGCTTTAAATATATATTGAAAATTCAGCTATTTTGTGAAAACATTGACTTATGAATTTTAAAAATGCACACAATTTCGTTTTACATGCATTCTCACGTTTAGTGTTATAGTTAACTTAGGGAGCAAGTTATAGTTACTTGCAAGAACTCTGACTATAACTGCTGAATTTCTATGGTTTTGTGTGAGTAAATTCAGAACCTAACTAACGTACCTGTAACCTTTCGTTTTTGCAGTGAGTTTCTATGTTTTAACGTAAAGTGATTGTAATTACTATACGTTATTCCAACCCAGCAGCATACAACCTTTGGCCGTGCGCAGCGGGAGTTGTTCGCAAGGCCATCCCTGCAGCCAGGCCCTTATAAACAACCCAACGCATGTTCTTTAGCCGTGTGCAGCACAGGTTGGCCACAGGGGCCTGTCTGTCAGTGGGTGGGTGGGTGGGTGCATGAGTGTCTGAATGGGTGTGTAAGTGGGCATGAGTCTGAGTTCATGTATGAGTGAATGAGTTAGTGTATCAATAAGTGTTTTCTTTTACATTTTTTCACACTCACAATTTATGAAAATTTGCGAATATCGCGCATGGTTACGTAAAATTACTGTAAACCCATGATTTTCCCCTATATCACACCCCTGGGTCTGGGTACTTTCATCCTGACCTCTTATGCCACATTCAATTGGGATTGTCATTCCCGGGGACCAGGTCCAGTGAAATAAAATGACAGCCTCAACTTTTTAGTCAGGTTGCGGTTAGCCAATTACAGCGTTCCCTTTCACAAGTGCGTTCATGAAAATCTGCGGATTTTTGCCAACTAATTGCGAAGGCACCGCAGTCAGAGATATACAAATTTGTTTTCCCTTTAATTTCTCAAAAACTACTAACAGATGTACACCAAATAAACAATAGCAAAATCTGCATACAGAAAGTTAGCTTTCTGACAAATACGTTGTAATTACGTCCAGTGGTTTAGGCTGTCGTCATGTCTAAAGGTCCTATGGGAATTAACATAGGAAACACAACTTTGACCCCCCCCCCCCTTTTCCTCGGCCCGCTTGCCGGATCATCCCAAAACTTTCTGTGCACAACAAGAATCACTTCAATACTTTTTTGGGAACATTTTGTGAAGATATGTCAAACGGCGACAGAGATATAGGCAAGTCAAACAATTATTTTCCTATGGACTGCACACTGTATAACATGCTTGGAACTGTGATACCTTTTACGCTATTTGAGCAATATACAGATTAAGTACTGTCCAGCGCAATAACTAACATTAAGCAGGTGCCTGGCACAGCACGTGGATATGGACTGCATACTGTATAACATGCTTGGAACTGTGATACCTTTTACGCTATTTGAGCAATATAAAGATTAATTACTGTCCAGCGCAATAACTAATATTAAGGTGTATTATGGGATTTGTATTTCAGATTAAGAAACCACGTGCTGATGATTGAAAAACACTGTGAGAAAGTACATCTGTTTCATATTACCTGTGATCAAGGCATTAGCCGAAACGCGTCAGGATTGAGAACTCACAATTTCTGCTGCACTGAAGTGGAAATAAAACGCTTGATTTTACTGTGGATTGGTGCTTCGGCTTTCTGTTACAATTAATACTGGGATGCTTCGCCCTTTACCGCGGCCGCCCTGGAGGGTCTGTGGCCCTGTATGGAGCAATTTTGGATTAGGATTGTTTAGTGAGGGGCCCGACCCGCTCTACTTCGTGCACATTACGGCATTTATCCAAGATTTGGTGTCATGAAGGTGAGAAGGGGATGGGACAGAGGTATTCTATCTCTGTCCTAGCTTTCCACAGACTTTCGACGTGAACTTTTATTTTTGGGAGCAGCAGGTGCCTGGCACAGCCCATGGATATGGACTGCACACTGTATAACATGCTTGGAACTGTGATACCTTTTACGCTATTTGAGCAATATACAGATTAAGTACTGTCCAGCGCAATAACTAACATTAAGCAGGTGCCTGGCACAGCACGTGGATATGGACTGCATACTGTATAACATGCTTGGAACTGTGATACCTTTTACGCTATTTGAGCAATATAAAGATTAATTACTGTCCAGCGCAATAACTAATATTAAGGTGTATTATGGGATTTGTATTTCAGATTAAGAAACCACGTGCTGATGATTGAAAAACACTGTGAGAAAGTACATCTGTTTCATATTACCTGTGATCAAGGCATTAGCCGAAACGCGTCAGGATTGAGAACTCACAATTTCTGCTGCACTGAAGTGGAAATAAAACGCTTGATTTTACTGTGGATTGGTGCTTCGGCTTTCTGTTACAATTAATACTGGGATGCTTCGCCCTTTACCGCGGCCGCCCTGGAGGGTCTGTGGCCCTGTATGGAGCAATTTTGGATTAGGATTGTTTAGTGAGGGGCCCGACCCGCTCTACTTCGTGCACATTACGGCATTTATCCAAGATTTGGTGTCATGAAGGTGAGAAGGGGATGGGACAGAGGTATTCTATCTCTGTCCTAGCTTTCCACAGACTTTCGACGTGAACTTTTATTTTTGGGAGCAGCAGGTGCCTGGCACAGCCCATGGATATGGACTGCACACTGTATAACATGCTTGGAACTGTGATACCTTTTACGCTATTTGAGCAATATACAGATTAAGTACTGTCCAGCGCAATAACTAACATTAAGCAGGTGCCTGGCACAGCACGTGGATATGGACTGCATACTGTATAACATGCTTGGAACTGTGATACCTTTTACGCTATTTGAGCAATATAAAGATTAATTACTGTCCAGCGCAATAACTAATATTAAGGTGTATTATGGGATTTGTATTTCAGATTAAGAAACCACGTGCTGATGATTGAAAAACACTGTGAGAAAGTACATCTGTTTCATATTACCTGTGATCAAGGCATTAGCCGAAACGCGTCAGGATTGAGAACTCACAATTTCTGCTGCACTGAAGTGGAAATAAAACGCTTGATTTTACTGTGGATTGGTGCTTCGGCTTTCTGTTACAATTAATACTGGGATGCTTCGCCCTTTACCGCGGCCGCCCTGGAGGGTCTGTGGCCCTGTATGGAGCAATTTTGGATTAGGATTGTTTAGTGAGGGGCCCGACCCGCTCTACTTCGTGCACATTACGGCATTTATCCAAGATTTGGTGTCATGAAGGTGAGAAGGGGATGGGACAGAGGTATTCTATCTCTGTCCTAGCTTTCCACAGACTTTCGACGTGAACTTTTATTTTTGGGAGCAGCAGGTGCCTGGCACAGCCCATGGATATGGACTGCACACTGTATAACATGCTTGGAACTGTGATACCTTTTACGCTATTTGAGCAATAT